>NW_028288665.1:3071956-3401412 GCF_059628265.1 Tinamus guttatus | reverse complement strand
CTACCATATTTAGATGTTTAGTCTTGCAAAGCACTGTCATGGTTTTCACATAATGAAATAGTGTTGCACCTTGTGAAGAAACAGACTCAGTCTGGGGTGCAGAGTGAGACAACTTTATTTTCAAGCCAACTTCTTTTGATACTTTCTTAACACGAGTGTTGCAAAGCTTCCAACCAATTAGCATCTGGCCACCTGCGCGGTTGTCCTGGCTTTGTTTCTTTTCTTCTGACAAGACACTCCTCACAGGGGGCAAGGGGAGGTGTTCTGCAGTCCTCCTCCTTTTTCAGCTCTGTCCCCCATCTGCTGAGAAGACTGACATCCTTGTGGTTAACTATCTGCTAACAAGGTACTATTGTCTTTGAACGAACTTCCACAGAATAGTATAAGGGCTTGCAGATTTGAAGACCTTACACAAGAGACTGCACTGTAGAGTTTTTGCAATGCTTGGTCACTGAAAGAGCCCACTGGCTGATTCCTTCGCCCTGGTTATGGGGAATACCACGAAAAGGGCTTCTCTAGTGCCCTGGTTCCTGCAGTGCTCTGGAAACAGGAACAAGCAGATCCAGGGGGCAGGCAGAGGCTGTTGTCTTGCAGGCCTCTCGCCCGGCTGACGGGATGCCTGGCGCAGGACACGGTGTTGCCAGCTTGAGTCAAGTAGAGAGCTCGCAGAGCAGGGCAGACTCAGTGCCATGGATGCAGATGTACCCTACTAACAGAAGCACAGGAGAGGTATTCATTTGATTTCTCTTTCCCCCTGCAGTTACAGGGAATAGGAGTTTACCATGTGACAGAAATTGAACAACAATTGCGGTGGCATTTATTGTCAGACAATGTCAGCACAGTTTCTTTGGCTTCAGTGGAGTAACCACAGCTGACACAAATTGACATACTAAGTCAAAATTTAATGCTCAGGAATGCTCAGAAGCCAGAAGAATTAGAGTCAACATGATGAACCTGGATAGGGAAGGATCGTAAATATATTATCCTGTCTTCATGAAAATCCTGAAGTTAAAAATTAACTCGTAAAATGAAACAGCAAGAGGAAGCAGCTGAGAAGAGAGCTAACAGAGAGAGAGAGAGAGAGAAAGAGAGAGAGAGAGAGAGAGAGAGAGAGAGAAATTTAAATATCCAAGAGTGGAAAGGAGCAATATGTAACTATTATACCTCAAGAAAAAGCAGAACCAATTCAAGTTCTTCTGAACTAACTCAATATTGGTACGTGGATGTTTGTTATTGCTTTGCACTCTGCTTCATTACAGGGAATAACAAAAGAGGTAGATCTGGCATGAGAACATTGCACTCGGATGGCAGTTCTATACAGCTGCCACTGGCAGCAGTTTTTGATCACTGGCAAGGTAGGCAAAATTCAGGAGTCACCTGACAGGGAAGGATGTTACGCTTTTCCTATGATACCTGCTTTCTTTGATTTGTTTGCATGGCTCTGTTCACAGAAAAAGAAATCCAAAAGACTGTGTGACTATAGTAAAAAGAAGCTTCAAACAAAATACAGACAGCCTACTTTAGAATTGTCTGGATTTCACTTTAAGTTATGCTGGCAGAGAATACAGCACAGGAGCAATTTAAAATTACCAGAGTAAAAGAAAACTGAGTTGGAATTGTTTTGATTCAGGTGCAGAAGAACTCTGGGACTTTGGTCACAGGACAACTAAGGGTATTAATATCTACTCCCTGCTCATCACAGATTTACTAAAGCAACTAGAGTTACCATCTCTATTGCACCAGTGAAAGAGACAGAATAGTTCTGGCTCACAGGCAAGACTAAAGTTAATGTTTATAAACTGCCAGAATAATCAAGACTTCTATATTAAATATCAAAATTAATACATAACTTTTTAAAAAATAGGTTAAAAAAAAACTTCTGTGATAAAGGCCAAGCTTTTACCTAGCTATATTGTATAGAAAATCCTTCTGACAAAAAAAAAAAAAAAAAAAAAAAAAAAAAGTATGGGTAATCCATTTAATTATTTCCATAATTTATGAATTTAAGTTTTCTTATTACTTTCTGTCCTCCAAAATATAAGTGGAATTGTGTACCTCTTCTTAAAGAAGCAAAAATCCCCAAAGTTTCTGTGACTGAACAAGCAGTGGCCAAATAAAAGGCTTGTTGTGACTGGGAGCACAGGTGGGGAAAAATAAAATCAATAAGATAAAGCAGGCTACTATAGAAGGCATGCATTGAAGAAGGATTTATTTCCTCTTCTCCTGGTTCTCAAAGGCAAGCAAAGGAGAAGAGAAATTTTTGGGGAAGGTGGAAGGAGTTAACTTATAAATGCACTTGGCAAGACTTTTTCAAAAATACTGGAAAGGAAGCAAGGAATTGTTGCGGGGCAGGGGAGGAAGAGCTTAAGAGAATCCAGGCTGTCATAACTGATATAAGGCAAAAAAAAAAAAAAAGAAATATGACCAATCTGTGATAGTATGATACGAGCCCTCAAAAGCAAGAACAGAAAGCTGAAACAATTCATAGTGCATCAACAGAGGATGTTAAAAAGGAGATGTTAAAAAGGCATCTAAATCAAAGGTAAATGCTGTAAATCCAAATTTTAGGTTATTATATTTGGTAACTAAACTCAGAGCACATAAGAGAGAAGACTAAAAAATAATCTAATGCAGTATCACAATTTTTTTTTCTTACAGTTGCATTCACATATAGGTAATAGAATAATTAGCAGCTTGCTGGCATTGAGATAAATTTTGACATTAATTTTTGCTGTGGACTAGTTCTTAGGTCACACTTTTCCTGTTAGTAGGAGGAAGTCGTGTAGCATGAAAATAGAAAACAACTAATTCGCACTATATTTAGATAGTCATTTTTATGGTGTCAGAAATAATCTTTTCATTCTCTAATTTCACAATGCCCATAGCATAAAGGTCCAGGAGCTAATGAATCTAGATGCAAAAGTTACTACGATCAGCCCACATACCAGGAGGCTGGCAAGTATAAGCGCTCTTACTTCATAACTTAATAGCTGAGAGATACTTTGTGGAATAACCCTTACTCGTATTTCATACACGACACAAAACCAATATAGAGACACAGGGGATAAGTTTTTTAAGCAAAATTTTGTAATAAAAATACTTGAAGGTTTGTAAGGTTCTTTTATTTGCATAAGGCTTATTGTGCTATAAAGTGTATTATTTTTAAAATTCAGCAATTCACTGAAATTTATTTTTTCTTAATGTCTCTGTGAAAGCATGAAACTGCACAGACCATGACAGGTAGCAAATTGTGGAGTTTCGCACTTCTGTAAGTATTTTCTTTAACACAGTTGCATATTGGTGATTAACGAGTTCTAGAAATCACACATATGAAAATAAAAATCTGACTCTTTAATTTGTACAATTAACAATAAAAACTACAATATTGGTTTGTCTATAAAATGTATTTGTAAAGTACCAAACACCTATAAGACAAAACAAACCTTTCTGTAGTTAAAATATATCAAAACCCTGCTCCATTAATGTATACTCTATTAACTCAGTCTTGTATACATTGGAGAATAACTTATAAGGCAAATAATTCTGAACACAGAATAGCTCTGAAGAGAGAACATTCAGACAAAACTGGATTATACAAACAGTTCTGCAACCTACATGCTACATTTTAATCCCAATCAGACACGCTGGGAGTGACTTCTTGCCTATTTATATAAAACCTGTACAAAATGAGTTTTTTACTTTCTACACGTATGGTAGCTTTTATATACTTTGGCTCCCACAAAGTTCAATAAAGTTTAGCAACAGACAGTTTACGCATGGCAACACTGACACTGAAGAACTATCCAAAGTGATGCTCAAATGCTAACATCAAGTCAGTGAACATGGTCTCAAAGTTTCATAATTAGTTTCTTTCCACAGTTTCAAGTCTGCCTTCTTTTAAGCACTGTATTTAACTTAACCTCACTGGAAACAGCCAGGTAAGTTAAGGGAAAGGAATGAAAAGAACAGAAGAACTGATAAAAATGCTGGAAGAAAAGAAACACACGCCAAAACCTTCGACTTGGTCCAAATCCGCTCCAGGATCAAATCTGGAATGTTCACCTTTTTCATCCTTTATCACTAAACTTTGGTCTGCCATGGTCCACTATTATCCATTCTAGTGTTGCAGCCATCCTCCTCTTTCAAGGTGTATCCATTTGTCCCGTTGACACCTCACTCTTGTCCTTAACACAAGCAGCCAGCCCAGCAGCTGGGAATTTAGGGAATAAATTCCCATATTCACAATGAAACTTCATGACTCATCAACAACAGGTGTGTTTTTATTGCATTTCTATGGACTGAGGGGCTATGCTGACACACAAAGAGTCGCCCGAGTGCTGCAGCACGGGCAGTTCTGCTAGTGCCGCTCTCCACTCGTCTGTCCCTTCACGCTAATACAGCTACATTACTCTATATCCTACCATGGCATCTGCTACTAAGTCAGCAGCAAAACTTAAGGCATGTTCTGTGCTTTGATTAAAAGCTCCTTAGAGCAGGAATTGTCTTCCTAAATAACTGAAGAACCACTTTGCATTTCTTTGACATTTTCATAAGCAGTGTTTTGGCAGAAGGCAGTAAATCCTGGGACATTCTTCAATTCTTTGTACATTCTTCCTGTACAAATTTATTACCAAGTTTAGATTTGTCCAAGTTGAAAAAGTCAACCGTTTTGTATGAATAACACAAACCAAGACGCAGTTGGGGGATATACCCAAAGAACATGCCTACATGGGAACAGTGAACAGTAAGGTAATTGGTATTATTAAATATATAAAATGAAAAAAAAAAGGTAAAGCGGTTCAAAAGTGAGTTAAATTTGAAAGGGAGATAAACTGACTGTACAGCTGGAATCCTGGAATCTTCCTAAATTCGAAATGAAAGAGAAAGGGAAGTATCACATTGTCTTTTCTTGCCATTAAATAAAGAAAACGCTCATCTGTACCCTAATCCTCTTAAAGGAAGCAGACAAATATTGACACAATATGTATAGCAGATGCTGTTATCCTTTAGCATTGAAAGGAAAGGGCTTTCACTTGAGGATCCTCATTTAAAGGATCCTCCTCATTGTCTATTTACACCATAGCAAGAGACAGCCACAGATGACAAAAACATTAGTAATTCACCACAGAATAAGCAGATTATAGCTTCTTATATCACTATTTCAGTCAAGACTTCTTCCGTTCTGTGTTCTCAGTTAGTGGAAGCCTAAAAAACCCCGATTTTTTTTATGCATATAAGTATAGATGTTTACTGTATCAAATCAATCTCATTTTTATTACTTGCAAGTAATAATTGCAAAGAATAAGACACCTTGACATTTCAACAGAAAAAAATCATTTATAACTATAAATACTACTTTCTGTGATGATATGATCAAGAGCTTTTAAAAAACCCAGCATTTTTATTTAAAATAGGAATGACCACATACAATACTCTATATCTTCCAGCATCAAAATTTGGTCAGTCAGTTGCTGATTAGGTTCCATTAAATGTTAATACAGTATTACATGTAAATAATGCCACCCAAACAACTAATAAAGACCAAGAACCACTAATCTCAGATCGGCCACATGGCCAGTGTTATTGAAATGCCCACATTACACTTCTGCAGTGTCTCACGTGGATGCAGCTTCTCAGCAGTCTGCCGCAGCTGCTGTCCTTCATCGCTCAGAAAGGCCCTCTGACAGCGGCCTGTAACACCTCTGAGGACGAATTCAAGTGCTCTGAAGAAAAGGTTCACAACAAGGTGCATTACTAGCCATCTGCTAGCAGACAGTATGCCTTCAGCTCCTTTGGTTTTAATAATGTTCCCTTTGGGAAGTGAATCAGTTGAAGACTGCTCCAAGAAAACAGTAAATCGTACTTCGACATGGCATGTCTATACGGTTTGTGACAACGTCCTTGTTTTTTTTTCTTCCACACTTTTTTTCCAAAAACCATGCAGTGAAGGCAGTTTGATTTTATCCATATTCTTACTGTAAACATTAAGAAATATACCAAGGACAACCAGTAAGCCTGACCACACATACCTAAAGGAGATGGAGAGGAGAGAGAGAGGGAAAAAAAGAAAAGGTTACACTTCATTTGTAGTGATTATATACCGGTATTTGTGAAGTAAATAAATACAAAGTCTCTGTCTTGTTTTAGAGAGATGCAAGAGCAGACATCTGGTATCTCTAGCACAGATCATAGAAAGCAAGTGTTTTAGGTACGAAAAGATGAATCAGTGGACTAAGGGCAAGTCTGAATTTTTGTTGTTATTGTCCTTCCAACTTTCCTTGCTGGCTGGACAGTTAAGAAGCATTTAAATAATAATTAAACAGTAATTTGTCTTTCTTATATGAATAAAGTAGCCCCAAGGAGTTTTAAAATGTACTTCCTTCTTACATTTAGGAGAGTTACACTTTCTGCTACTGCTACAAACCATGATTCCCATTTAGTGTCCGTACTTTACAATGTAAACATCTTTTTGTTTTAACTCTATTATTTTAAGCCTCTGCATGTTCAGCAGTAGTAAAATACATTTGGGCATTTGGCTGTAAGCCTTGTTCTTAAGTCTGAAACACATTTATACACAGCAATACAATTATATAGTATTTTCTTTCAAACCAGAAGTAATGAGGATAACTTGGTTGCATTTTATGCACTTCGCTGAAACAAAATAAGCAAAAGCAAAGCAAAAAACCTCAAGCCACAAAAACTTGCATCTTAATGCATCATGATAACAGAAGATCCCTATTTTTCAGAAGGTCTAGCTAAGAATTCAAACCTGAGCTCATAAATGGCAAGATTATCCTACAATGGAGAAAATACCTTCCTTTAGCCTAATCTTCCTTCATAGAGAAACACTGAAATGATTTATTAACTATTATAAGCATTAAATGCTACATCAGATTGTTCTTTTTAAGAACAACAAAGTCAACATAGTAGTTTATATTCCAGGCCTTTAGAAAACAAACTATTTTCTCTGGCATGATTAGCATCAACAAGCCAGTCAATATTTACAATAGACTGCCAACATTTCCTGAAGATGTGAAATGAAAATCATTAAAGCCCAAATATAATTAATTACTGTTGTTATATCTGTACAATAAAGAATCAATTTTTTATAAAATATCGGAAAACCCATTAAAAAATTATAGATACTTACTGGAAAGTGAACGGCTTTGCGAAGAACAAAAAAGAAAGCACAATGGTCATTGCTTTTCTTCCTGTTGTTACTGCAGAGAAAAAGAAAAGTCCTTCAAGACTCTGGCTAAAGCGTGAATGGAAGACAGTTTTCAATATTAGTATATTTCCTAACTACATAATTAAGGTATCTGACTCTACCGATTATTGTCCATGGTGCAAACAGGTTGTAGATGCACTGGCTCAGTGAAAAATAGAACTAGAACCACTCCTGTTTGAAAGGAGCACAACACATCAGCAGTACCTGCTCCAGCAGCAGAGAAACGTGCAAAACAAGACTTTCTATTCAATAACTTTATTCTAGTCAATTCATAGTATCTGAAAGTGATGAACAATCCTTGCAAATAACTGCCTACATGCACTGAAAAGTAATAGCCTGTTAAAGCATAAGGAAGCCGTACCAAGCTGAATAGGATTTGGATATACCAAACCTCTTACTATTTCCACCTCATCTGATTACAATCCAGTGACACAGAAAGCTAGTTTTGGCTGTATTTTGAGGTGGAGAAAAAAAAAAAAAACAACATCTCGTAATTCTTCTGAAGCTACTGAAATCTTTACCTAGCAATATGACTTCAACTTTGTCTAGAAGCCAAATGACCAAGGATGTCAAACTGCAACAATTATAACATGTTGTCATAAAAACCTTAAAAAAAAAGCCTCCAAGTGACCTCATCACTGAAAAGAATCAAGGTGGTAACAGGAGGGGAGGACACAATCCCATTAGCCAGTGGGAATGAAGTACCCGTTTGGTTTACTCTCAAATGAGAGCATTTGGATTCAACATTGTTATTCCCCAGTGACAACAACAACAAAACCACTTAAACATGGCATGTTTAAAATTATATGAAAACATTAAAAATATAATAATGCAGCTAGGCCTAAAAACTCAGTTATAGAGATCTGGGGCTTGAGAAGGTGTTAGGCAATAGAGCAGGCTTCTCACTTAAGACGGACCCTAACACAAGTGTCTCCACAAGAAAACTATGCTCTTTGTTAACAGAAAATGTTTAGCTCACCATGAAGTGCTATTTAGTATACCAGAAGAAAAGCTCAGCTTATATCACTACATCCACCACACTAGTATAATGGTAACATAGTGACAAAAGGAAGCAATGACTAAGGACCTAAGTACTCCCAGGCTATTTTGACTACTAAGGTGAGATGCATTCAGTACCATCTTACCCTCATAAAAGTATTTCTTAAAGCATGTTCAGCATTGGAAGAAACATCTTGCACCATTGCTTAATCTGCAGCAATCTCAACTTTTTTTTTTGTTAATAATTTTCTCTACATTTTAAGAAATTTATGCCCATCAAATAAAATGATTTTCTATTACATGAAAAATTAAAGGAGAATGAAAAAGAAAATTGAGTTTTAATTAGAAAACAGTTTACAGATGAATAATTTAAAAAATGGTTAAATTACTTCAGTTTTTCTAATTACGAGTATTTCTGTTCTTTCAAATCAGTTATTAATTAAAATATTTATGTAACCATTTCCTTCTAAATTAAGTGCCTTTTCTTCTTTTTCCCAATTAAGTCTGATAATTTCTCATTCTGCTAATAGAAATACGATTTTCATTAAACTCCTTCACCCCACTATCCCAGTAAGGGGGAGAGTAGATGGTGGGGGGAAAGACAGTAATGAATGTGCTGTTCTTCCAAGGCATGATAAACATTTTCACATTGCTACAGGCAAGATGGAAAGGGCTTGCATGTTAGGATTGCCAAGGTCGGGCACGAGAAAACCTGGGAAGGGTTTACTATTTCACAGTGTTTTCAACAGTTTTAGCACAGCAAAATTTGTTTTAAGAGCTAATACCTGCACCAATACTCTCATCTGGGCTAGTTTCCAGCCAGTTCATGTACTGAACTTTGTTAAGAACAAACATCAAACAAAAGTGCTACAGCAGCAACAATTCACGGGTAATCAGAGCATGCAATTTTCAGGTCAGAATGCAAGTGTCCATTTTCCTCTCCACTAATGTGAATGAAGTAGAGCATTACCTGACAGAAACCAGCTTTTGGGGGCAGAGGGAGGAGAGGGAAGCACTTCCATGGCATCTTGCTACACCTCCCCCCCCAGTCCCTTGTGACTGATGTTTGTAGTTATAAGAAAAGGTAACCTGAGGAAGGAATGAGCCTGATGTAACTGTTCTTGACAGACTACTATGACGAGTAAAAAACGATAGGAGAGCCTACAAAGGCAATATCTAAATCTTGAAAAATGCATACAAATGACATTTTAAGCTTGGAAACAAAATTGTTATTCCAGAGAAAGTTGTTATGTTCTGTAACAATTGCATATAGCAAAGGAAAACAATTTTGGGAACAGACTGAAAGTGTGTAAAAAGGTGCTGAAAAACAATTGTCTTGCACTTTCTTTAGGGTTGCTAGGCACATCAGAAATATTAACATTAGCTGCTATCAAATTTAACTAGAGTCAATTTTCCTTATTCTAATTCAAAGTCAAGGATATTCTGATATGGAAACACTTTGGATGGTTGACTGTTTTGAACTCAAAATGACATGGATTAAAAGCATTCACTTGTAATACAATTATGTAACTTTTACCTAGCTAGTTTAGAGACACTCAGGTAGCATCGTGTATTTAAAATATTTCATGGACTCACAAATACAGATGCAAGCCACAGTAAGCTAGCACAGCAACTTGTGAATCATAACTTTTGCCATACTTCTCTTGCAAGCGGTTCCTTTGGTTTCATCATACTCTATACTGCTCCTTCCACTAGCAATCTCAGGCAGACAAACTCTCAATAGACTCTTAACATATTTCTTTGAAATCATAGAGTTATTCCACACAAAATAGGTTTAAATACTTAGTTTTCAATGCACACAGCAGCCAACACACTGTTTAAAGCCCATGCATAAAGAGATGACATCACTTGCCAGCATGGTGCTGAACTCGCTGCACTCAAGCAGCTTCCCCATTCAGAGAGAGCCAACCAAGCTCCACTACTGAGACTTCAATTTCTCACCATGACTTTTTCAAATGACTGGTTACTCAGTATGAAGAGTTATGTCCAGCTGCATTGGGGATAAGGGTTAAGGGTGAAAAATAAAGACTGAAACTCTATAAAAGCTTGTGACTCTCTTGCTGCAAGTCCTCTTTTTTCCCCTCATCAATCTAGAGATATCGGCATGCCATTGTGGAGAGGTCCGACTTGCATTTATTGCAGAAAATGATCACACTGTCAGGCAAGAACCCCCACATTACAGAAACTCTTCACTTGCACACACACTGTCACAAGAGCAGACATGATGGCATTTGGTGGCCTTCTTAACCTGGAGAGGATTTCAGTAACTTCTGACATACTTTTAGGGGGTTATACCGTTCCACATTCACGTCGGACTAACCAGCAGGGGCACCTGTGACAGACCCAAACTTTTCAACAGACCGAACACGGTTGTGTACATTTGCTCCTTCTGACCTGGGGGGTGCAGGCACACGCTGCAGCGAGCATTCAGCCAAAAACAATGCAAGACCTGCTTCCATTCTGCAGGACACAATGCAGGGCGTTTGCGTTGAAAGGGCAGAACAAATGAAAGGCTGATTATGTCTTTAGCAGAAGGTTTACACTCACCCAGTGTCAGAACAAGCTGCAAGCCAGCAGCTGTTAAACAGTTCACCAGGAGCTTGCTTATATTAAGCCCTGACTTCTAAAACCAATTCACACTCATTATTTCCTTCAGTTTCACTCAAACAACTGAGACTGTCATGAAAGTCACAATTAAGGCACACAAGTTTATTCTGAACTAAATCTGAAACGTGCCTTCAACACTGCTACAGAAACATTCCACTTCAAGCATCTGGAAATCCAGAAGCTTCAGATGAGTTCTTCATAGTTGTTCTAGCAATGGCATTTGCTGAAAATTTCCACAAATGGGATGTTTAGAGGCTATGACACTGCCTACCGTTGCCTCAATGGCATATGTACATGTTTCAGATAATATCTGTCCTTGTCTTATACTTTGCTGTACATTTCCACTGCATGCCTTCTGTTCACAGCAGTACTCTTTCTGCATTAAAATACGGTGTAGGCTATGGGCACAAGGTTACTTAACAGGCTTCTCAAGGTTGAAGCAGTGGCATAGAAAGAACCAGGAAGCGCTCAATCACACAGCACAAGAGAAGATCGCTGCTATAGAAATCAAGACCAGACAGCACAAAGAAAAAAAGGGGCCAGAATGAGAATAACCCTTAGAATCTCTGTCCTAAATAGTAAGATAAGATTACTTCATATTTTTATATGAAAAGCAGTAAAGGTATCATTTGTTCCTACCTGTTACAGCCAGAAGGGCACCAAAGATTTTAATCAAAGCTAGAACAA
Source organism: Tinamus guttatus (assembly GCF_059628265.1). Taxonomy (NCBI): domain Eukaryota; kingdom Metazoa; phylum Chordata; class Aves; order Tinamiformes; family Tinamidae; genus Tinamus; species Tinamus guttatus. The sequence goes on along the minus strand of NW_028288665.1, from coordinate 3,389,870 downwards.
AAGATATTCCAAAGTATCCAGTCAAGGAGAAAAAGAATGCATAACCATAAGTCTGAACTGGATGCTGCAACAACAACAACAAACTGTTAGGAAAAGGCAAAACAAACCCTGAGGTATTGCAAATGACAAAATGACACAGAGCTACAGACTTTAATCAACTGTGTGAGCAATAATAAGCTGTTCAACAATGCATTCATGCAAAGATCCTTATTTAATTTTAGTTAAATAATGTAAAACAATAATTAAATTATAATCTCAAAAGTCTGGTTTTCTGGTTTTATTTTGTTTTTAAAACATTACCTTACTTTGTACAACAAAGACTGCATCTGGTTAATGTATGAATTACACAAGTCAACTGGTTTACACGAAGGAAACCAACAGAGAAGTGGTGAGATTTTCAAAATTATACAGAGCAATGTTTCCCAATGAAGCTGTTAAAATGAAAAAAGGAAATCTTTACACCTACCTTTGAGCAAAATGCTACTGCAGGGCTTAATCCACTGGTGCATATTAATCCCAATAAAATATACACAAAACCTATTGAATAGGAATACAAAACCTGGAATAGTTTAAGAGAAAATAATTACCCATTGACACTATACAAAAATAGAAATTAAGTGATTTCAAATACGTGGCCCTATTAACATATTCAATTTGCCTGAGTTGAATTTGTAGCATTTAAAGATATTTTCACTCCCATTTCTATAACAGTTGATGAACAGTGGAAAGGGAATAACTCTTCCTGTGCACAACAGGACAGATTTGTTAGGCTTGTCAGTTAACAACACCCTGAAGTTAAAGTTGATTGCCATAAATTCTTCAAACTAAGGATTTCACCAATTAAAATTTAACACAGCTATATAGCTAAATAGCCTGAATAATATGTAAAACATTTTCAAACTTTTCCTACTCAAGCACTCAACCATCATGACATGTCAGGTGAAGTGTGACCTGTGCTACTTCTGCTCGTGAACACTGTGCACCTGCTAATGTTGTAGGATATAAAATCCTCACACAGGGCAACCTCTGGCCTAATTTGGCCTTCAAAAGAGAATATACCTGACAAACGGGTAAGTTTTTAATTCTGTTTCAAATCTCATTTAATACACAGCTTCAAACTGGCAAAAACATCTTCATCCTTCCCTTTTCCATGTAAGGACAGGAGTTCACGCTGGAACTGCCTGTCTCTGCGCAGGCACAGAGGGAGGCTGTTCAGCAACCAGTTCTCATGAAAAAAGGGGACAGAGGGGACAGAGCACAGGACGATCCTACAGGTGCCCACCCCCTAGAACACAGTTTTAAAGCACTTGGTGCCATTTTTTTTCCTCCCCTCCAACTCACTGTAGCATCTCAATGGTTTGCAAAAATGAATCTATTAACAATCTACCAACAATTGATTAACTATGTCAAGAGAAGACAGTATGTATTTTTTCCCAGCTTTACAGTAAATGGCTATTTCAAAAGCAAAATTGTTTTCAACATCTAACTTTAAAAACCAATGACCTGATTTTCAGAGCACTTAATTTACACATTGTTTATATGTAGAGGAGTTAGCCCTCAGTTCTCCACTTGCCTTTCGCGGCATCCAGCTTTTCTTCCAAACTATCCCAAAGATCTCACTTCACACAGTGAGCAACATATAGATAGTTGTCAGGAAGTGTGATATAAATCACTTGCTTAGAATCACACAAAGGAAAAAATCAGGTGTAATTTTCCAGAGCATTGTTTAGTGTTTTAGTTACAGGATATCTTCTCTTTTCAAAATTGCTTAACACCGGGCTAGTTTCAAATTCTGCAATGAATCAGAGATCTTATCGATGACAGGTTGCCTTACTACTCAATCATATTTCTCCGTCGAGACTATTAATGGAATATGATCAATTTTAATAAAATCCACTGATAAAAATGATGCTAACAACCTCAACAGCCGCTAGTTACTCTGATACTGTCTATTAAAAAACTGTATTAACACCATTAAGAAAATAATTCCCTTCACAAACAATTCTCAGGGTCATATTTAACACATATTAATGAAAATGTGCATTGATTTTTAAATGAGACCATGTTCATAACTGAATATTGATATTCCCGACTCTTACTCTAAATTCAATTTATCTTTTAATCTCATTAGTCTAAGATATTTGTTACTGCAATTCTACACATTCCCTTGCTTTTGAAATTTTACTATACTCAATGTTTTTCTCCCTTTTATCCTTGTTATGAAGCAACAAGGCAGAAAGTCATGAAAAGAAAAAGAAATTATGTAAACTTTATTGATCATTGATTTACTGATCTATTTATTTAAATAGAATTTGAAATTCCATACTTTTCTCTATTACTGCACAGCTCATTTCACAAGCTCTATTTTCTTAAACAACTTCTAATGGCGTTAATCCAAATGCCTTTGCTCTGTACTAAGAGGCAACCACTGAACTTTGAGGAGGTTAAGTTTCAACAGGGTTGAGAACTATCATATGAGCTCAGACTCTTCAGTCACATCTGCTGTTCCTTTTATGTTAAATTCCATTCTTTTTTATCATTAATACTGACGTTAATGTTTCTTTTTGAGATTTTTTTTTAGTCTCAACGTTAATGCCAGACCCATCAAAACTCTGACAGGGTTTTCAGCAGTTTCAAACAATGCAAGTTAGATCTATATTTGGTTGCCTGTACTGTTCTGGACAATAACGCCTTTGTAATATCCACACATCGCTCTTCATGTAGCTCTGTCAGTGCATTTTGAATAGCACTACTTACTCCCATTTTCCCTTACAATAATAAAATCAAAAGTCGTGTTAGCAGAACATGATACTGCAATTATATCCTGTCCTCTTCAAAAACTAATTCACGTTTAGTACTGGTAGGTATTTACGTCAGATTTTCAAAGATATTTTAGATGGCTAAAGACAGGCAGATAGTTAGTGAGGCTTCCTGAAGCACTAATCACCAATTACCAATGGCATCAGTGGAAGTTAGAAGACTTGAATATTCAAGAAGTGCTCAACTATCTAAAAATCAGGCCCTAAACTGCAATTTGATTATGCAAAGCAACTGATGAGAAAGTTATATGTGATGTCTGACTCAGAAGGCAGAAAAAATTTTCACCTACAAAAAGTGATTTCTGAAATTCTGCTAGTATTACTCCACCAAATTCTTTGAAGACAATATAAGACAAACAAAATCTGTATTTCCTTAACCACTACACTGATTCTCTATAAACTGTATGAATATACAAAGCCAACACATCATCTGACAGCCTAACATGAAATAAAAGGTCTTCTTTTTATATTCAGCTCTTTATAACAGAAGCATCACAAGGAAGATACCAATTACCAAACGAACACTGTCAGGAGGCAAATGGCAAGAAAGCAGTTACAGACTGTACTTGGTTTTGGACCTCTGACATTATGGCTATGGCATTATGGCTGCATGTCTGGCAGCAGTTAACTGTGGATACTGAGGAAAAAAGAAAGGAACTCAAACAAGAATAAAGTAGTATTTTTCAGGCATATCCCACCTTCCAGAAACTTGCAGCTCAAAGTTCTTAAGCCATCCTAATGAATATAAGGTATAATCCAAGCCTCCTCCTAATTATTTTTATCTCCATTAAGAAGCTATATTACTTGAATTTTTCATAAATAAGAGACTGGGTTTTCTAGTCATATCCAACAAGCTAAATATCAAACGCGTCAAGTGCTTGACTAAATATCAAGAATTATTTGCATTTTTGGCAGTTAAAAATGTATACTGGAATAAAAGTTTTGTTTACTTTAGAGAAAAAGATGTGAAATGCAGACCAAGTTTGCCAAAAGAGGAAAAAAAAAAAAAAAAGATGTCAGAATGCATGTTCTGTACTAATATGAAAAAACTGAACAAGACTTTTTCAAAGCTATGTATTTTGCTGAATCAAGAACAGACTTATCTATATCAAAAGAACAACATATATTTTTAGTAAATTTTAAGTGCCTGACCACACAGAAACCATTCCACTGATTTTGATTGATTTTGGGGTTGCTTGGCAGACTCTTCCCTTTCCATATAAAAGAAAATATTGCTAGAAAATAAATTCTTTTGTAGCTACAATATACATTTGAAACAGTATACAGAAAGTAGAACCCCTGAAAGGTAAAGAGTGAATACACAAAAAACTATTATTTACGCAAGCAAAAGAAAAGCAGATTAATTAATGCCTTGTCATTGCCTGTCCCATGTCTGATGAAATAAGCACTTAAAATTGCAAAGCATTTCAATTTCATATTAATTCAGATCTTCATATCTCCCCCCGCCTCCTGCGGACAGCTCATCACTTTGAATACTTAAGTACTCCCAGAGTCTGTGTGATAGAGCACTAAATTAGAATCTGGTATTTACCATTTCTGAATTAGAACCATTGTGCAACTTCATAGCTTTTTCCTGCACATTTCCTATAACTGCATCTGCGCAGAGGGCAAGTGATATTAGGACCACACCTAACATAAAAAGCAAGAAACAACAACAAAAATGTATTCAGAATATTTATCAACAAAACAGAATAGTGATGAAAACCACTCTGTGTTCTGAAAAAACAACTCAGAAATAGAAAAAAAGCAAAAAAATAAATCTGTATATCATATTGCAAATGTCAACAAAACTACTTCATTATACTGATATAAGTTTGAACAATCTATAAAGCATTATTTTCCTGGTTAAACCCAGACCACTACGTGTGTCTGATCTTGACAGAAACACTGGGGCACTGCTGTAATACAAGTAAACTGTATTTTTTGCAGTGGCAAAAGTGAGGGAATAAAAAAGTAGTACTCCAAAAATGCACTTTAGGAAGATAAATTATGAGAGAATATATCCCGTTAAGCAGCAAACCTTAGGTTATTTTCCCTGACAAAGGAAAAAATCTACTATACATTTAACATCAAAATAGAGTAGTGATAGAACAAATGCAAGAGTCTACTTCGCAGTGGAAAACTTTCATTACTAAAGTACTGCTTTTCAAAAAAAATACTGTTGAGTTACAAAATCCATGCTTTTATGTTGTCATACCTCACAACAACAGAATCTTTAGGCATGTAATCAGCTTTCCAATGACAAGAACTAATAACTACCTATGCCAGCCAATACATTTCCCAACCTCTAAACTTTGAATCTTCCATGACTGTAGCAACTGTTGCATTTAACATTGCAAGAGTTAGAAATTAATAATGCAAATAAGTAAAATTTCAATTTTACTAAAATATACCACATTAACTTGTCACGTAAGAGAGGACTGTGATAGTGCTGCATTTACCAAATAGTGGCAAAATTCATGAACAGGAGCTGCAGCGGTATGCAGTAGATAAAGCATGACTAAGAATTATTGGAAAGGGTGCTAAATAAGTTCTCAGAAACATAAAGCCTGGAACGGTTACTAGATGCTTCCACTATTACGAAACAGTGGATGTCTGCTGCCTCCATTATTACATCAGTCCAAAATTTTAAAGGAAGAAAACACTAGAAGTAGACTAGGAGATCAAGGAGATCTCCTAGGTTCAGTATTAATCCAACCACTGTACAAGTATATAACACATTCTTTCTATTGACAACTTATTCTTCCATGCCAATTGAGATAATAATTCCACTTAAGTTTCTTCACATCAGAAGCTCAAAAATATATTAGTTCTGATTTTATACAGCATAGAAAAGCTAGAGTGGGTACCCAGAATATGATCTACAGGAAGTAGAAAGTAAATTATTATGAAATGGTAAAAGATTGAAAGGTTTAACCAGAAAAATAAAATCCTCAGATTTTGAAGTATTCTAAATGTTCAAATGGCATTTTGACAATTTTATTTTACTATCTCTATTTAGAAGAAACTATTTCCTGAAAACAAGCACAGGATATTTCAACATCAGGCATGATACTTTCAGAAAGTTAAAAAGCTAAAAGGTAAGGCTTAGAAAGAAATGCCTCTTCTGCCACAGATGTAGTACCATGACACAATGTAATCTGCATTTTTAGTGTGATACCTGAAGGCACTACACCAAGAACATTTAGACTCTTTATGGAACGTTTACTGTAGACAAAATAAGCATTTTATGAAACTATAAAGTACATTATATCTTTACCTGTCAAGTTGAAGTTTGGTGCAACCGTGCTGTCAGCTAAAGTAAACCATATTAATCCAAGACTCATACACAGGGCAGCAGAAACATCTGCAATATTATAACGTTTTCCTACAAAAGCAATACAAACAACATGAATAAGACTGTAATACTCTTAGTATTTTGGATTTACCGCAGGCTAGAACCTAGACTCAGAGGAAAAAACTGTTTCAATGTCATTCTTCTATTAAAGGACATGGCCTAAAGTCCTGACCTTTCATGGTCAGGATCCCTCCCCTCTACAGCAACAGTTCCTAACAAGAAAGGCGGCCTTTGCAGATGCGATCTGATTTTTGTGCCCAATTTTACTTATATTCATGAAGTACATACTCCCTCACAAATCACCATCTCAACAACCTCAGGACAGCTTGGATACTTTCTGAAGTCCACTTTCTCATGTAAGACATTGCAGCAGCCCCAGTGATCACAGAGAGAAACTGTTCCTAAGCATTTAGCCGTCTAGTTGGAAATCTGCACGTTTAGAACCCTACATTGTTTTTCAGTTTGGGGCAAACAGGATGAGAGGGGGGAAGGAATAAGAAAAGGAAAATAGAAAGACAGGAACTGGTATGCCTTGTTCTTAATAACCTATTATTTTTACTTAGAAGTCATGGCTTCCATATAAGTTTCTAAGAAAATTTTTCCAGTATGGAAAATTGTGACTGAAAAATATTCACAGCTTCTGAGACTATTATATGTGCATAATTTACACACACAATATAGTACACATCATATATACTATATTCTCAGAAAAGTATATATATCTATATAAAGTCTGTATGTAGACACACACACATTGTACACATTAGAGTTTTAAAAAGTTTTCAGAGACTAATCTTCCCTTAATTCAAATGATATACCATGACTCTTAGTAAACAATTAAGGGTGTATGAGTGTGCATGTGTACACAAGCATGCAAAGTTGTATGGTTGACAAGGCTGGATGAGATTTTTCTTTAAATGCATTTAGGGGTCCAGACAGAGTTCTCAGGAAGTTCAGGCTTCTATTGTGAAGAGAAAGCCAGAACTAACTACAAAAGAAATGAACAATTTTGAATTCTGCTCCCTAACACTTTCATATGCAAAGTTTTATTGACTTAATGAATCCTGACTTACCATAGAACGGAAAACTGAATACTATACTTAAAACTTACTATAGCACAGGTACAGGAGTATGTTTATTTACGTAATTACAGTATTTTCTGTTGTTTTCCAGATCCCTTTTTTTTATTACTAGACTATGAACAACAACCTTAGGATGAGGCATACAGCATTTGTGTACCCAGAATTAAAATCAGATGTATTTCTTAGTAAACATTTGTATGGAAAAAAAAAAGGGGGGGGGGGGGGGGGAAGGTGGGAAGGCAGGAGGAGAGGCAAGCTTTTTAAACAAAATGCATGGAGGATTTCTTCAAAAATTATGCCTGCATTTTTTTTTAATTTCTAAGTTTTTCATCAAAAATGGTTCATTTGTTTTTTAAACCCAGTCGTTTCACAAAGTGACTTAAAAATAAGAAGGCCTGCTTAAAAAAGAACTTTTCTGACTGACCTATACCATTTCCCTGCCCCATCTTCTGTTCTGTTTAATCTGTATGTTTTTTGAGATGTTCTTTCAGAAATTCATGGGTTTTGGCAGGTAGTAAAAACACTATCTTTTCCTCTGCAAGCAAGAATTGCAATAAAACTTAAAGAAATACAAGATTCCACACATGATTGCCTCCCAAAAAACAAAAAATACTTATCAGCAAAATGAACGCTTACCTTGGATAAAAACCCCGCCTATCATAACTGGAATCAGTTTACAGCACTTGAAGATGACTTGAGTAGGGTAATTCAGATATCCTAACGAGGTATTTGACAAACCCATAGTTCCCACTGTTAAAAAGGCTATTATCATGTAGGTTTTCCCAGGAATTCTACAAAATATAAACATAAATCTTGGTATTACAGACATATTGCAATTCTAAAAGGGATTTAGCTTGGACAATCTGGATAAAAGAATAACTTTGTAACAGATCTTGGGCATTTTTCTCATTGATTCTCACCCCATAATAGAAACTTAAAAATGAACAAAAATAAGCACTTTCAAATTTAATTTAATTACCACTAATAATTTACATTCAAATATAGACACTATAAAAACTCGGGATGTATTCAAGTGATAATTTCTTTATTTCCTTCTGAGGATGTATATCACTTACGAAAGAATCAATACATAAATTTTAAGTTATTTGGCAAAGGAGACACAGTAGGTTCATATACCTACAAATCCTCTCTGTCACGGTCTCTGGATCAATTTTTTCGCAATGACATTTTTAGAGTGGAGAAAATGGAAACATGTACAATTATACAAGTAAAAAAACGAAAGATAAGTGACTTAAGTATCACCAAATAGCAGCCTGCCATTCAAAGCCAAATTAAGCAGCATGAGATGTCTTGCTGTAAAACACTGTCTTACCCATAATTCAGTCTGTAACATAGGCATTTTCTGAGGTATGTTAGCAAAATAACTGTATAAAAAGACTTAGGAAGGACAGAATTTACTATAAAAAGTAGGAAATAAATTTTTAACATCTGTAAGAGGACGTACAGATTACAGAAAACAAAATGTTAAAAATATTAAGATTTACCTTTACCTTACAACATGCAGGGCTACATTCCATAAACTGAACTGTTTTTATAAACAAAATGTGAATACTAATTATAGAAAGCTAGACAGGCAAAAAAAATGTATTATCTAAAGCATTTGAAGGATCTCAAAACATAAGATGATGGTGTTTAAAACACAAATTATATTTCTTTCAAAAGTTACATTGCTTGGCTATAAAACAATTCTACAACCTAAAAATCAGTATATAAAACATCATGCAAGGATAACTACAGGTAAGGAAGACTGGATATGCTCAACTAAGAAAATACCCTTTAAATGCACTTTTTAAATTTACAAATTTAAAAGGCTCATGGCAGCCTCTGTCCAAGCTAAAAACAAACAAACAAACAAACAAACAACAACAAAAAAAAGAACACCAGTTTGCAGGGACTGCAGTTTGAGAGGAAACCATAAGAATGGCCACAGGGCCACAGTGAGTCAGATAAGACTACCTCATTTCCACAGGATTCAAGACTGAAAGAATCTCCTTGTTTAAGTACAGTGAAGACTAGTTTTATGGCAGAGGGTTTCAAGTAGAATTTGAAATAAAAAATATAAAACAAGAAAGTTCCTTTGGTGAAAGCTTAAATGATCACATCAAACATTCAGCAGACCTGTGATGCTCTAAGATACATAGTTTTTGAGGAATGTACTGCTAAGGAGGTACAGAGCTCTAAGGAAAGCGTATTACATGAGAGATGGCTGGAAGTGCCACGAAGTGCAGTCTGCTTGTTCTGGACACAACCACCCATGGCAGCACACACATGAGTTAGTCTGTATCAGTTAGCTTGGGGAAACAAATAGCTCCCTGAGCAGGTCAACATGACAATACAGGCTTCAAATCTAAGCAGGCGTGTTATCTGGTTACCTGTATGTTCTGCCAAGCCAGATATATATGTATACACACATATATAGAATGTTCTCCCTATTACAGAGGAGTTGTATTTTAGAAGTTGCAGGATGTATGCTGTAAATAATCCTACTTTAGATAAAATCCAAGTAGTGAAACAAACAGGTTCACATCTTGGAAGCTGTTTATTAATATAAGAGCCTTAACTTAATAGCATCCTAGTTCAGAGCCTAAGCTCTATTACTGATCATTACCACTTCTTAGCTTTGACATATTTATTCTCACAGTATATCCAAAAGGGCATCTTACCTTACACATGTAAAGAAAATAACAATAATAGCTAAATGGTTTTGACAGATACTAAAAGATATGTATGTAAAAACAGAATCACAGAATGCTGAGGGTTGGAAGGGACAAAACAAAGGATTTAGACCCAGGAATTTCTAATTCACTAACTACAGCATGCCAGACATGACAGAAAATGAAGGGAACTCATAGTTGAAGATACATGCTCCTGTTTACTTTTACTAATCATAAGCTTACTTATTAAATATTTTCTAACACTGTCCAATAAGTTAATTTAACTATGAAACTGCTACCACAGCCTCACAATATTCACAGTCAAACAAAAGATGTTAAAAATATTATACATACCTTCTCCTTTTGTCCTGAATCAACTGCAATTCTATTAGTCCAAATATGGAATAAAATCCAAACTGCACTAAAGTAAGGTACCAACCAAACGGTTTAAAGCCTTCCACTGAAAATATCAGTTCCTATTAAAAAAAAAAAAAAAAAATACAGTGAGGTCATACAAACAGTAAATGAAAACAAATCAAGAGATTTATTTTTTTCTTCAGATACATGCAAAACTATTATTTGCAGCTATTAATTATATTAATTATTAACTAGAATTCATCTGCCATATATTTTTCAGTACTTGCAAAGTACTGAAAAAGACAATTTAGTTTCTGCAAAACATGAGAAAAGTTATTTCTGGTATAACTCATGAAATTAATGGACTGATTCCTCAAGTGAATACATTTGATCCATGAATATTCACTCCAAATTATGGATGGATTCCTGTCTGCATTTCACTTGAATTTCTATTCATTTACTCAGACTTTGTTTTTAGTCAGAATTTATAAATAGCTTGCAATAAATTAAATGCAAACTTTCTATAAAAGACAGTAGACCAGTAGACAAGTTTGCTGTTCTTTCATTTCTTAGGAACATGAACTTCATATTTTGACTGTCTACATTAAATAGCATTTGTGAGCTTGTAAATAGGCATGCTGTACAGATATCTAGAACCAGAGTGAATTTTTACAGAAAAATATACACAGTACATAAGGAATTATGCAGCCAATTACCTGCAGAGATGACAGTAGGGCCTACACTTAAAAAACCCAACTGCCTAAGTATTTTCCTTTTTAAGATTCTGCTTTCAATTACTGGCAACTGTTGAATGTAATTGTTCAGATTTTTTTTTCATTTTAACAAGCTTCTCAGATGTTTCCGAAAAAAGCATGAGAAAAAATAAGATTTTTTGACAATCTTTGAAAATATTCAGCTGAACTTCAGAAGAGAAACCAGAAATGCAACTGGTCAAGATAAGAGAAAATACAGTTAGCAGAAATAGAAAGCTCACAGAAATGCTTAAACTGCTATAAAACTTACGATTTGTCTGAACACTACTCTTCTGCTTAACAAACAACCACAGCACATACTTCAGTCTTCTCAAGAATTAAGAGCAGAGAGAACAATGAACTATTACCATTTTAATGGGCATACTGAACTAATCTGAACTGATCACACTTACTGTCAATGATCTAAAGGTTTCAACTTCAATAAGGACTTACATGGTAGTCACTGTGACTCTAAAGCTCATTTGTTTTTAGTAAAAACAATAGGTAAGTCATGCACATAGAAGTTAAACAGTTAAACTCCAACTGTATCAAAACTTGTGGGCAAAGAGAAAAATCATACATTATATACCTATTACTCTTAACTCCTACCTTGACTTTGCAATTCGTATTTGCTTTAAATGTCTTTGGATATTAAATTAGCTGCTATAATATTATGCTATTAAAAAGAGAAGGAACATAGTGTAAGTGGCATAAGACATAGGTTCATGGCATTTACCTGTAAATATCCATAGACTAGATAAAACATAAAAACTCCAGAAACACAGATGAAAAACTGAGTAGGTTTGTTAAATTTGCTGAGATTCATGCCAAGAACTACCACATCATCTACTGATTTAATATGAGGCGACATAGCCTGAGATTTGGAAGGTACACTGATGGAAATGTATTTTCTTGACGAATTAAACTTAAGATCCATGATTCCTCGGTTGCTGCATTCGGTATTTCTGTTATCTTCTTTTTGTTCTTCTCCCTCGTTTGTTCTCCTTGTTTCTGTCTGAAAGATGGGAGAAATGCTAAAGTCAGAAGAGATTTAACATATGACCTTCCAAAAAGGACAGGAAACAAGCATGGAGTTTATATAAAAATGTAAAGTTTCAACGGTTTCACTGGTTTGATGAGTTTTTTGGTTTTTGGGTTTTTTTTTGGTTGTCCAAAGTTAAAGGCCTTTCTTCTGTTCTAACATTCTTACTTCCATTCATGTGGGAACAATTCCTATACTCAAAAAAGAGAGAGCAGGAAAAAAAAAAAGGCAGCAGCAACAGAAAAACAGACTCTGTTTCAGCCTCTAAGTGATTAAGAGGAGTGACTACTCGGGATATGACTGATTCCATGCTCAACCATAATGAAAGTATAGTATGGTATGCAGGCACTGTAGTTCTATCTAGTTTAGTTCATTTTCACAGTAGGGTGTACCAAAGTAGCCTAACATATATGAAAATGTTAACAAAAAGATTAAAAGGACAGTTGTGGAAAAAGTGTGGTTACCTAGTGATATATACAGTATGGCAGTACCTTTAATATTAACCACATGGAGCCATTTCTATATGTAACGTAAAACAAAACTGGTGACTGAAACCGAGCAAAAAAAAAAAATAGAAGTTCACTAGATTGGCAGGCAAATAACTTTTTTCTCCAGTTGAGTGGAGAGCACGATATTTGAGGCAGTGGTTTCCCCCCCTGCCCCTTCCATTTCTCATTTTTCAGCATCAGGCTACACGCACTGGTCAGTCCATTCTTCCACGATCTTTAGTTGCAGGTCAGCAGCTAGTTCAGTCAGCAGTCAGTAACTAAATGTTGCCTCAACTCTTTAATGCTTTCTTTTCTCCAGCTTAAAAATACTTCTCATCCCAAAACTACAAAAATCCCTTCTCTCACAATTTTCAGATTGTAAGTGTGCTTATATAAAAGGTAAGTCATGATACATTAACCTAGGATCTCCCCTTGAAATAATTTTCCAGAAAAAGGAAATGCAGCAAGTCTAATATACACAGACATTGGTGAGTCATTGTGCAATAATAATAATAAAAAAAAAATACAAGTTTGGTCGAAAAATGAGGGATGAATATAAAGCTTGCAATGCCATTTTCTTTTCTGATACAAGTAATTATCAAGCTGGAATAAGATTCCTATTAAAGTTCAGAAAGAATAGCTTGGGGACTGTAATAACAATTTAGGACCTATGATAACAATTTCTGTTTAAATTCAGAGCTCCTCAGTTCAGAACTAAAGCAGGAGATAGAAAGTTTACCCTTGTGAATTTTTAGTTAATCGTGAAGTGAGGCAGCCATAAAAAAAATAAATAAAGAAGGCAGGGAAGGGAGAAAGGAATAAGGAATAAGTAAAAAGTTAAGCAGCCTCTTTTCAACAGAGACAGGAACGGTGGGACAGTACACATGCTCAGTTTTCCAAGGATACAAAACCAGAAGGAGGGGCTGACAGGCCAGAAGGCTGCACTGCCATTCAAAGGGACCTCAACAGGGTGCAGAATGAGGCAGAGAGGAACCTCAGAAAGATCAACAAAAGAAAATGTGGAAAGAAAGTGCTTTGTGCATGAGAAGTTGGAGACTGATTGGCTAGGGTGCAGATACTCAGAGAAGGACACGGGTGGTCAGCTGGACAACAAGCCCACCCGAGCCAGGCCCTTTCCACGGCCCTGGGCTTTCTGCACAGTGGTTGGACTAGACGATCTCTAAAGGTCCTTTCCAACCTTGACCATTCTGTGAAGTACCAGCATCACCCTACAAGGCACACATGGACTTTACATGGAATATCATTGCTGTGATCATCCTCAAAGAAAGATGACCTCAAAGCCTGGCTGCAGAAAATTGTTATCAGGATGACTTAAGGGAATAGAGTCCATTCTTGTGAAATGAAACAGGATGACAGCTTTACTTGTTTAGCCTAACAAAGAACATATGAAAAGGGGATGAGCTTACTTTTAATAAAAGCATCACAGAGGTTACTGCTAAGGTGAGAAAACAGCTCTAATTTTAAGGACAGTGGCATGAGAATGGGTTTGAACTGATCATGCACAAACTTTATTAGAAATTAACCTCTGACTTCTCATTGATCAGTGTTGCGTAACAATCCAAAAAAAAAAAAAAAGAAGAAACTACTCAATTGTTTTAAAATGAGAATTCTATAGAAATGTTTATATATAGCTGTTAAGACTGGGCTTTGTAACTGAGAAGCTCTCCTTTAGTCCTCTGTTTACAGTATTTCTCAGAACTTCCCTTTTCCCAGAAAAAAAAAATAAAAAGATGTACTAGGTTAGCACTCTAAATTTCAAGGCCAAGATGCAAATCACTGTGAAGACAGGGAAAAACATCCATTATTGACACTTTAGCTAATTCCATTTTTTCATTAGCATCTATTCAGATCTCTCTTGAGCAGTGTACGCTACCCCTGGGCAGACCTACAGTATTTCTTAAGGTGACAATTTCTCAGTAGAACCACGAGCTGCTGAGAAGTAATTTGAGCCTCATTTTTCACTTGAAAGGGAACACAGGCCCAATCACGTACGGTCACATGCTCCTCTGGAGTCTCACAATACAGGGAACTGTGCAGTGCCTACTCTCATACCTAAGTTTTCCACTTTGGCCACTGATTTAGATATTACTTAACAGCTTCATGAGTGGGACAGAGCACCAAAGCTGGATGAGAACCAGAGGGCAGGACAGAGAGTAGCAAGCAGCAGTTATTAATACAACTTTGTATTTTCAATTATTTATATTCAATATAGTTAATCAGCAACAATGTCAGGCTTTATAATCTATCGGCTTAACCTCCTGAAGATGATTAAGGCTGCCACGAAAGCACTAAGAAACAGCTCTGAAAATTACAGCTCTGAGAAATTCCTCAAGCAACTGATTCACCTGTTGAACAAAGATACTGCAAAAATCCATTTAACAAGAATTGAGTAGCTCCTAAGTCTCCCTGATTCACGTAGCATTGCAGTCCCCTTCTTTTCTCCTAGTTGGTGTAAAACAAATAGACAAAATAAACAACACATTATTTAGGTAAAAAATACTTTTTGTTCTTTTGTCCTTCACAAAAAAACAAACAAACAAAAAATACTAAGACTTTAGACAAGACTTTAATTTAATACAAAGGTAAATAATAGCTTGGAATTAATAATATGCAGAAATCATCAAATAACTAGAAAAATAAGCTTTCCTTAACTTCTGAAAGTTCATGGTTTGTAATAGACATCATAGAAGAATATTTTAAGTGACAGATTTTTTTTTTAATCCTGAAAAGCATTATTTTAGAAACTGCCTGGGTGGAAGCAGGCCATGAAGTTCAGCTGCACAAGCTCACCGGCTCGGCTAGAAAAAGCCGCTGTCAGGAAGATCACTTCGACAAGCCACCTGAGGCGACAACGGACCTAAATTCCAACGCCAGCCCTAACCAGGGCTCACTTCCTGTGGAAGCCACTCCACGAGCGCCCGGGGGCTGCTCGAGGCTGCAAGGCCACAACCACCCGCCCGTGGGAGCGGAGCTTCTCCCTGGGGGCGGCTACGTGGCTCACGCCCGGCCGGGCCCGTGGCCAGCACGGACGTGGCTCCCCTGGCCACGGCACCTGTCCCGCCGCAGGGGCAAGGGGAAGGCTCCCGGCTGCAAGACGGCTCCCCCACAGCCCCAAATCCCGCCGCGACACGGAGCTGGGACCCCTGTGCCCAGCCCCCCCCCGCCATCGCGCGCCCGCGGCCCCGGTTACCGGAAGGCGTTCCCCAGGCAGCGACCTCTTCCCGGGGCGAGAGCAGGGGCGGCCCCAGGCCCACCCCTACCTGTGGGCAGCAGGAGGCGGCGCCGGGGGGCGCGAGCCGGGGCGGCCCCAGGCCCACCTCTACCTGTGGGCAGCGGGAGGCGGCGCCGGGGCGCGCGAGGCGGCCGCCAACCGCCGCCACCCTCCCGCCCTCTCCCCGGGCGACGCCGGAAGTGACGGAAGGGCGTCAGGCGTCAGCGCGAACACCAAACGCATCGACCGCTCGCTCGGCGCTCATCTAGTCGCCCTGAGGACCGTGGCCCTTCCTGCGCTTACCCGCCCGCCCCACCCCCAGGGGGCGGGGTCTGCGCCGAGAGGGCGGGGGTCTGAACTGAGGGCGGGGTCTGCGCCGAGGGGGCGGGGTCTGCGCCGAGGGGCGGGGTCTGCGCCGAGGGGGCGGGGTCTGCGCCGAGGGGGCGGGGTCTGCGCCGAGGGGGCGGGGTCTGCGCCGAGAGGGGCTGGTGCTGCGGGAGGGGCCGCTCCTCCCGGGGCTCTCCGGGCCGGGTGGGGCCTGCGCTCCCGGCCGGGCCGCGGCACCCGAGGGGCCGTGGCGAGGTCCGCGTCCCCCCCGGTAACACCCCGCGGTTCCGGGGGACGTCGCTGCAGGGTTTCCCCCGCGGCGGTGGCGAGCGGGGCGGGGCGAGTCCCTTAGTAGGGGGACAGGTGTGGGGGGAGGGCCCAACGGCCGCCGCCAACTGCCGCCCTCGTGCCCCGGGCGCCTCTTCCTGCACTCCCTATAAATTAATAATCATTTTTTATACATTTCGGTAATGCTTGGAAAGTTCAGAGTTGTGCTCACGATGTTTTAAAAATTTTTCTTTGCCGAAGCTAGCATAGTAAATCAGTATGCGTGATAGATAGTACTGACAAGTATACTGACATTTAAGGTTAGCATTTTGAGAATAATTTTTAAGTGATAAATATCAAAAATTGAGTGTGTACTTCAGGCAGGCTTAAAAAAACAAAACTCCAAAACCTTTCAGCAAAACATTTCTGAAAAAAAGACAACTATTAGTAGTTGCTGAGAAAATAGAGCAACAGGCTTGTTGAGAGGTTCTAGCACTAAGTTGGGATTTCATTTTTTGGGGTTGAGGGTTTTTGCATTTGGCAAACTGTGATGGGGATGGTGCTTTTTGGTGTCTCCATAAAGAAGCAACTACCCCACTAACTTAAGTAAGTGAATGCAAGCTTTCACGTGGTCATTTGCTAGCTTCTTATAGCTAAATTCTCTAGGCATGTCATCTTTTAATATCTTTCCTATTATGGATATAGTAGCGTGATCATTTCTTTACCTTTTTTTTTTTTTTTTTTAAACCCTTTTACGGGTATTAGAATGGAGAACTTGCTTGTAGTGTAAATGACAACAAAGTATCCATCCATATGAAGTTTGAAGACAGTTAAAATACAAGAGAGGTAAGAGTTGGACTTTGATGAGTGCTGGAATGACTGAGTAGAAGCAGGCACATGGGAGGAAAGAGCAAGCCATGCTACTAAATAGGATTGGCTTATGGTTAAAGTTAAGTTTACTTGATTTAGTCATCAGAGATCTTCTGCCTAGTCCTAAAGAATACATGCTATTTTTTATTTCCAGTGCATTATTCTATTGCCATTATTCATATACCATCATTCAGCCTTGGAAGAATGTGGAGCAGGATGTATACTTGAGAATGTTTGGGCTTTTTTAAGTGAAGTGGAAGAATGGACCATGAGTAGGATGTTTATTATTGATCTCTCAGATGGTTTTGCAGTCTGCAATATGAGCACGTATGGATTACTGATAAAGCTGGAAAGCAAATTACATTTTCTTTTACTGGTTTTAAAAATGAAGTTAGGGCTTATGAAAGGTACTGGATTCAGACTCTGGAGACTGAACTGCTCTGTTTACCCACGAAATAGATGTTGTACATCACTAGCAGAGGCAGTGGAAATACCAAAGACCTTATGCCAAAGGTTCTCATTCTGCCTCTCTGTATTTCTTATTCTTGACCAAGTGAAGGTGCCAAAGGGCAAGTTCACTCTGTGGGCAGCTTAATTCTATGGCTTTCTTCTAGTATGCATAAGTTAAGATGCAAAATAATGATGGTTACAGTTATTACTGACAGAAAACTTTTGTTTGCTATAGTCAAACTTGGAAATGTCAACTTTATTGTGTTGGATCGTATTGTCTTTCTGGTCTTGCCTAGATTGTTTCTGCCTTTTGCTACTCTGAGACTCCTTGAATGTGAGCATTTAAAATTTCTCAAGTGTAAAATGGTGTCCATATACCCGTACTCCATTTAATGTGTTGTGTTGTGAATTAACAGAACAGAGCCATTTTTCTTGTTTGCAAAGGGGGACACAAATATGGAATGTTTCTAACAAGTGCACGTCCTGCTTTTTGCTAGTAAATTATGGGCAGTAATGTACTTGTACCATAGTATGTTTTACTATTAAGATTTAAAGGAGTAAAAGCATTTTCTCTGTACCCGCAAAAATTACCCACTACTGCAGGCATGTTTCCTCCTGAAACATGTAAATAAGTACACATATACACAAGCATTATCACCTGCTTGATAAATAAAATAAATTAATGAAGGGAAATAATGTATTTTTTTCTCAAGTTCAGTATGAAAGGCAAATTAGCACTGCTTTTAATAGTTTGAACCATCCTGTCAGTGCTATGAGACTTTGTTTGCTTTGTATAAATAATTCCAGAATCTACTGTGTTGACTAAAACATGATAAATGTAAATCGGTTTGTGACACTTGATACAGTTAAAAGGAATGTAATTTACTGCTTTTAATGTCTCTACCAGACATGATGGGGTATTACACAGAAATCTTCCTGTTTTTATATAAATTATACTTAGGGTTGCATACAAGTTGAATAAGTATTATGCAGAAGTTAGTATTGTTCTGATAAAAGTGTTCTTTGGCTGTCAGAATTTGTCCACTGAATCTGTGGGAATTAGATGAATGTAGAAACCTGATTGACAAAAGAAGAAAGGATGTTTATCTTCACAGTTGTAGAGTGCATAGCAACAGTTCCATTCTCCTACTGATTAATATAATGCTATTGTTAATTATGTAATACAGTACATTTCCTAGTAAGATTTCCTTACCAGTATCAGCTTTGTACAGATATTTATTTATTCATCGAGTGTGCTGTGGGACAACGTGACAAAAATAAATGAGACACCTATAGAAGAAAGACTTGCTTGGCTTTTTGCTGGGAATGTTTTTAAATTAAGTATATGTGCCTATCCACACTGGGGCTACCTAGTTAGGTATCACAATATCAATGTAATTTTTAAAAGGTTGTATTTTATCTTGTAAATATATGTTATTTAGACTTCTGTAATAAATGCTTTTCTGAACACTTTCCTGTCATTTTATATAATAAAATTCCAACTGAAATGATTTTTCTTAAGCCTGTTTCTTAAAAAAATTAATGTATTCCATGAAGTAATGCACTTTACTGCCTTAGAAGCTAAATTGTAGTTTTAACAGCAAAAAAAGTTCAATGATTATAGAATACCTCATTTGAAATGTGAAATACATCGCTTTATATTCAAGCTATTGTTTCTAGAATTATAAAGTTAAATTAAGTTCTGCCTCTGACATTGTAAAGTACTGTAATACTGATTTTTAAATTTTTAAATTGCACTTAAAACATGTAACATATGACCAGACAGATAATCTATTAAATGTGGATAACTCTGTAGATACGACTTCATTATTTCTGCCTTGTCAGCAGTGCATACACATGCTAGAACTCAGAAACCCAAATAATGTTTTTTTCCCCCAGAAAGAGTGGGTTTTCACATGTATTTTATTATTTGTTTGGAATAGCATCATAGGAAATTTCGCAGTCGTAACTGCTTCGCTATTAGAAAGCATGTTGTGCTTAAGGCAGACTGTATTTACATTTCTTTGAAATCTGTGGTGAGAAGGTTAAAGTAACATTACCAGTCAGTTTAGGTCACAAACAGCCTTCTTTTAAATAACTCATTTCTATTTATAAGCAGTTTTGAGCAGGGAGTATGACAGGAATTTGAGTGTATTACACTTGTGACACTACAGACTGGGCAGTTGAAAACTCTCACTTGTGCCTGCAGGTCTTTTGTTACACTGGAGACAATGGCAAAGCAAGTACCAATAGGGCAGGTGAGCGGACAGAATATTTTCTACCAGAAAACTTCTCACTGTCCTGTCACGTGTTGTTTGTAATAGTTTACGGCCTTCTTGTCTGTGCAGGCACAGGAGTTTGAACACAGGCCCAGCTTCTGAACTGAAGATGTGGTGGATGTTCTTTCTTGAAATGTAAGATTTGAGAAGTTTGCTGGGTAGGATTTTGACATTTTATGCATCCTGAGGATACAGGATGTGTACTGTGATGGCATATGAAATGGGAGCTTTGAGCTTGAGAGCTAATCTGAGAACAAGTATTGGGACAGATCAAAGGTCCATTAAGTCACTCTTTGACAGTCTAGGGAAGAGCATAGTAGCTGGGGAAACATTAAATAGTTGTTCTCCTTGCTTAGCCTCCTAACTTCTAGTAGTAATTTGTGTGGTGTTTGTGTCTAGATTGTTTAGTAGCCACTACTAGAAATCTTTTCCCTCATTTTGTCTATATTGCATCGAAGCCATTTATATTCTTGAGTTTCATAACATACACGGAGATACTGTAGGGAACTTAAATATATCCCAGCGGAGAATGTGTTTTAGGATGGAAGGGAACAGTAAAGGTTATAAAAAGGATAAGCAGAAGCATAATACAGTATTGCGAGAGCGATACGTGAACTTGAAAGGGAGATGTTTTGCAAGAAGCAGGGTATGTTCCTGGAAGAGAAAATAAGCAAAATTGTCTTAGTGTCAAGTAGTGCTGGAAAGGAAAGGTTGATGTTACTCAGGTAAAGAAATGGAGAACACCAGCTCTGTTTCATAGTTCTGGTTGGTGGCTCTAAGGAGAGAATAGGTTTGTACAAGCTTGGCTGGAGAATGAGGCCTTGTGAGAAAAATCAAAATATCTTATATTGTGTTGAAATAAATTTGAATAATAATAACAAGGCTTCAGAAGCTCATTCATCACCGTTTTAATATGACTTTAAACAGGATTGAAGTAATTTTTACATTTCAATAGTTTCTCATGATGAGTTAGTAAGTGATAATAACTTGGGTCAAAGAATTCTGTATACCTGGCTGATATGCTAGAAAAATAGTAGCCTGGGAGTTAGCCACAATAACAGTTTATAGCAATATACTGCATTTATTACCGAAGGCTTGGTGCAATAAATAATGAGTTTTATGTGTATTCTCAAGTTTTCTGAAGGCAAGAAAAGATTTGTGAGAAACACCATAAAGTAATGTAATTTGAAGAAATTAACATGTTACACATGGGAAGGTTTTGAAATGAATTCTCACATCATTTGTTTTGTATTCATGGATGTTTTTGTGATACTTTTATAATGGCTTGTGAATACCTTGCAAACATGAAATCACGGATAAAGCAGCACTCCTCTGAAGTAAAGATTTGTGACTGCTTTGTGGACATCAGAACGGGCATGCAGGGTACAATGGTATGCCCAAGTTTATCGGGACTTCAGTGGGTGAGGTAAGAAGTGAATGCAGATCTCCCTTTTGTTTCAGATCTTCCTTTTGTTTTAGGGCGATAGCAAAATTGTGATATGTGTGCCAACATGTTTAATTTTTTTTCCTTTGCAGTCTATGTTGCAGTTACCATAATCTACCGTCCATGTACCTGAATGGATCTAAAGAGTCTCCACTGAAAATGCTTTTGGTTAAGCTCATTTCTGTCAATACCAGATCAACATATCTTCAGGGCATGAAAATGTGTGCTGAAAAGAATGGCAAATATATATAGTAGAAAGAAAATTCATCATCAAAGCTATTCTCCATCAGTGGATGGAGTCTCTTTTAAACTGACATGTGCTTGGTTCAGGTTCCTATCTGAAAAAATTAGTTCAATTTCTGCAACAGGCTGGTGATCAAAAGTGTCAAAGATGGAGACTTTTGTAACTGCCAGATTCACCCTCTGGGATCTTCTTTGCTTTTAAGTTGCACTCTGGTTTGCCCCATAGGGTTTGGTGTTATTGATACTATTTTCTGTTATAGGAGCTGATTCATATATGTTTTTTCCACATTGTGGAATTGACTATATGCCAGTGATTTGTTAAGCATGTGCTACTATACAACTCCACACTTACTTCACTAATTTCAACTGGCCATAGGAAAACTTTGGATAACCTGATCGTTAACCGCTGGAGTGGGCCTGCAAAAGCATTGCTTTGCTTCGAAGTACTCGTGCTTCTGAGTACTAAGTGCTTCTAACTACTTCTATGTACTTTCATGTTAATATGTAAACCTAAGCAATCAACATCTTGTCTGCTCTTCTATGCTAAAAGGGTGTATAGAAAGTGCAAATTACTAAAACACTGTTAGAAATATGGAATAGCCAAGTTTAGCAGCTGTGCAGAAGTGAAGCAGGACCAGCAACACAACAGACTTTTTTTAATAGAAAGAAATCACCATTTTTCTCATGAAAGGTTTCCTTAATCACAATGCCTTATTGACTTTTGTTTTCCTGTGTTTTTTTCAGTGTTGTTTTGCTGTACAGAGACCACAAGCAGAACTAGTTAACTTTCATTGTGATATTGGCAGTGCACATTTACTGGTTTCATCTACTTTCTACCGAAGCGAACAGGACCTCTGGTCTCTTGTGCTAATGGTCTGGTGAAACCTGTTGGCAATACTCCTGCAAGACAACAGAGTGCTCCGTGTTTTTAGGTCTGTTCCCATGAGCAGTGTATGACTGTTGACAACATGACTGGGGCCAGCAGCTCTATGACTTTTGATTTATCACAAAATCTTTTCAGATTGAAGATTATTCATCCATATGATACTGAAAATGGGCTAAACCCATAGGAATTGGATCAGACGGAAGTTTGTTTCTTTCAATGGGCAGGAGAAAAGGATGAGGCAAGAGTAAACACACCTTATTTCCTCCAAGTACACTCTGAGTTCAAGTTCCTATTGCTGATGTTAAGAACAGGTAACAGTGCCATGACTGGAGACACATCTGAAGATAAAAGGTTTGGCCATTCTGGCCCTTGCTGTCTCATGCCTTTGCAGAATGAGTGAACCGGCATATTCAGGATCTCACCTGGATGTCTGAATTTGTGCAGAACCCTCAACAGACCATCACAGCTGATGATACTGGAGCCTTTAACTAGGTCAATAAAGATGACATAAAGTTGTTTATTTTGCTCTCTGTACTTTTTGCATAGCCACACCTTTTTTTGACTTTTTTTTTTCCAACAGTTGAGAGAGAAACTATATCTTACTGTTTCTGTGACAGGAATAGTCATTTTTCTCTTCCTGTATGTAAGCAGTGCCTGAATCATTGAACTCCTAAAGAACTGTGCCTCTTCTCATCTAACAGCAAATAGCTGTCTGTTTCCTAAATAGGTGATGCCCTGTGCATTGTCATCAGGAATTTTGCTGGAAATTGCTGACTTAAGAAATTTGTAAGTCACTGGAGAGATGAATTATAATTAAAAATATATGTATATATGTTTCACAGGCTTAATTGTAGCACCAAGAAGAGTAGAAAAACTTTATTAGATAAATATTTTGAAGTATAAAGAATGAATCACAAAAGACTTTTACACATTTTTTCCATAGTGATCCCATTTTATATCATTTTTGTCCAGAATGTTCAGCTTTTTTTTTTTTTTCTGAGTATGTTAGAGGAATACTAACTTCCTGTCCTGCTACTTCTGAATGTTGCAACAGTAACAAAAGAAGCTGAGGTGTTATGTGCATCTACCTAATAAGTCTCTTCTTTTTTTTCCCATCAATAAAAATACTCTCCTAATCTAATTTGGGCCTTCTTATTTGTTTTTATTACTATGACATTTAGATTCTTCAAGCAGGACACTGGTCGTGTTAGAGTGTATACAAACTTGTAGTAAACAAAGCTTTCTAAGTAGAGGAGTTTAAAATGTGAAATAAGGAAAGAAATAAATAACCTAGGAAGAGGGATCTGTGGGGACACTTTTTGCTTGTGCTGTGTATGGAGAGGTTCTGCAAACATTGTATACAACTTTATTATTTATTTATTTTTTTTCTTTTCTTGCCTGGTTCTACCTTAGAAATTCTCTGACAACTCAGTAGTGTTGCTCTAAACCTAAATTTCAGTTGCTGGACATCTGAGTCCCTGAGTAGTAGATTACCCTGTGATTTTTACTGCTTCAAGAAGTATCCAGCCAGGCAATGTGTGCCAGAAAATGCTATAACCCGTAGTTAAAAAACAACTAAACAAAAAACAACCAAAGAAATTAGTGTCTTGATCCATTTGAAAAGATAAAATTTCTATTTATGCTTATAGACTAAGTAGTGTAGTTGTCTCTTCCAGTTTTGAACTTCGTCAGTGTTAATTTCTCTTTTCTCCTTCTAAGCATTGTGTATTGGATGTTGGAAACAGAGCAAGATACCATGTATTAAAAGTCTATCTTCAGCAAAAAAAAATATTTTGTGGTATAACTAATGCAGATGACAGTGAGAAATTGTTATCTAGAAGTTATCCGCAATGTTCTGAAAGTTGTCTCATGTCATGCATGGCTTCATTGATTTCATTGGAAGTTCGTATGGAAGCAGTCAACATTTACCTGCACAGACAACCTGGGATATCAGATTCTTAATTGTGAGGGATGCTGTCCAAATGTGGGCTCGAGTCATCAGATGAAAATTCATTATGTTAGAAGGAGAGTTAAAAAAATGGCATTAAACCTGTTTCAAATTCTAGAACATGAGAAGAACTTGAAATACGGGAATAGTGTCAGAAAGATTTTGTTATTATTTATATTAAATTCTAAATATATTTGCATCATTTTTATAGCAGATGAATTACTCCCGTATGCATTAACTAATTAAAAAGCATGCATTTTTTGAGTGTTTATTGAGTCATGATAGGTACTTTATTTTTTATTTCATTTTTATTAACAACTCATGCACTAAATGAAAGGGAAAAGTTTACTGATTTTGCATGAAATTGCTAATTCCACAGCCTGTGAGCACCCATTACACCATGAAACAAAAAATAAAGTTCTACCTGCTACAAAAATGACTATATATGTATATATAAAATCACCACTATATTTGCCCTTAATTTTTCACTGGAGATAGTAATTGCAATAAAATAGCATACTGTCTTTCCAGTATGCTGAAATGTCAGATCATTTACTACTATAGTAGAGGAGTATATAGAAACTAGTTTTGCTTTACTGAGTAAATACCCAAGAACATTTTGATTATGAATAGGTAAGCATCGTTTATATGTGGGATGGCTGACTTTTCTCTATATGTCAAATCTATACAGATTAAGAGTCTGATGTAAATGTCAATATGAATCCAGGTATGACAGCTCTATTTATTTCTAAACATGATGTACAGTTCAGTGCTGCTTTCTGTCACCAAGTCTGCCTGAAAATAAGTGTGACATATGCATTTATTTAAAGAAACAGCCTACAGTCTGCTAAAGACATCATATAAAGAAAAATATCCTTTTCAATAAGGAAATTTGTTACTTGGCTATTTTAATGTGAGTTGTTTCTTCTTTGCAGCATGTCCACTATGTCTTTGGTAGCCAACCTGATTACCCCATATCATAAAAATTTAGTACCTTTCTACTGCAGTAGTTACTGGGTTATTGTTCATTTTGAAGGTATAATCAAGTCCATAAATTGCTAACTCTGCTGCTGAACTTGGGCCAATAATCTGAAGTCT
Source organism: Tinamus guttatus (assembly GCF_059628265.1). Taxonomy (NCBI): domain Eukaryota; kingdom Metazoa; phylum Chordata; class Aves; order Tinamiformes; family Tinamidae; genus Tinamus; species Tinamus guttatus. The sequence goes on along the minus strand of NW_028288665.1, from coordinate 3,364,253 downwards.
TTTTTTCCCCGTGGTCCATCTTTTTCCTTTGCTAAGCATTTTAAACTGATACTTACAAACAAGTTAAGTAGCATTATAACATGTTCATTATTCTCGGTTTATTACAATTGTATTCCAGTTGCTTGGTTATATTGAAGGTGTTTTTTTCTTCTTCTGAAATTATAGCATTATTATTTTGAGCAGTCTGGTCAGTTCTACTTTTTGCCTTCAGCATGTTCTTCACATGACCCAAATCACATCTGCAATATGATTTGGTTGCCATATGCCAGAATCACTGTAGCTGGGGTCCATTAATTTTATATATATATATATATATATATATATATATATATAAAATATATTGTTTAGTGGTAACTGGAACAGTAGCAGTATTAATGATATGTGGGTGAGAAAGATGAAAATTATTTGGGGTGCAAAAGCTGGTGACAGAAATTCTTTCTCAAAGCAAGAACCATCAGGATTCCCTTTAAAGCATTAAAGGCAGTGTGGAACAATTTTCATTTAAAAAAAAAACAGTAGTATTTAGCTCCAGTGTAGCCAGTGCATTTAATTTTGAAGAGTAATCAATGAATTCTTTTTTTCATATTAACTAGAGAGAAGAAAAATAAATTGAAGGGAAAAATAAATATATTGCACAGATTCACTAAAACAACCTGTACCTGTAATTCTTCTTATGTTTTTGGCTCTACCTTGACTGGCAATCACAGTTGGTATCATTTTATTTAGGGAAGCATTAATTACAGCCCACCATTCTGAAAATATGCTCTACTATAGTTGCATTAGGAAAGCATCTTCTTCCATGAACATGTTCAGTTCATGGTTCTTTGCCTGTAAGACATAATGCTTCAACTGTCTTAAATGCAGTTGTTTGTAGGGAATAGCTATAACTCTGCAGGTTTTGAACCATCCTAGGAATTCTTTGGATGATAGTTCATGCATCAGTATGTATGCTTATTCTAGAGCTTACCAGCTAGAAACATTACTTTTAGCTGAAATAATCTGGACATATTTCAGTGAGTCTTCAAAATCAACATACATTGACTGAAAAAAGAATCCTTTGTGTAAGGATTTTACTAAGGATTCTTCAGTCTCTTGATGTTCAGTATTTTACATGCTGGAATACATGAAGGCATTTAAATTCTATGACTACAAAACAGATGTTTAAAGAGATGGTATGTGTTGGACATGATCTTAATAGGTGATGAACAGTGATGTTTCATGACTTAGACCACTCACCACATTTTCCATTATTAAGGAAATTGTCTGCATAGAAATGTGATCTTTTGGTCCAGCCATTTACCTATAATGATTGGAATTAGTACAGTGTTTGATAAATTTGAAGATAAATATAAACTGTAGTAAGTTTCTATGGTCATGAATACAAGTGTGAACAGCACTGTGGGTTAAGAGCAAAGTGTCTGTTGACTTCCAAACATAAAGAAAAGTCTGAAAAATTGGGCTTTGGCCTTGCTCTTTTTGTGGCCATGTGATCAAATGTCATTATGCTTAGCAAATATTGTATAAATTTAATGTTCTTTGGCAAAGATATTATTCAATTGGTTTATCAATGTAGCCTTAATGATAAGGTGTAAATGATAAGGTGTTTTCACATGATACTGGATTGAAGGTCTGGGAACAGGGCAAATGTTTTGTGTTGCTGTAGCACACACTGCTTGGCGATCTACACCTGGACTTTTGCTAGATTTAGTTTTGCTAGACTTTATATTTTCTTGGTCCTCACTGATGCTCTGCAAACCCAGAGAAAGACTTCAGATATCTGTTTTGTTTCAAATACTATTTTTCAGGTGAAAATGCTTTTCACTGTACAATTTAATTACATGTTTTCATAGGCAATAGATTTGGGTATATTATCCCTGTTCTTCAGAGTCACTAAGTGACTGACATGATTTCAGCTTTGAATGTGTGATCCAGTATTGCTTGTTCACTTGGGCACTTTGGTTGTTTGTTTGGTTGAGTGAAAGGGACACAAGGAATAAGATTGTGTTTTTCAGTGCCCTGGAAAGATGCCCCTAGAGGCGGCTTTTGTATACTTTCTGGTGGCAACTAAAATGGATATAATATTGAATGACACAAAGTATTTTGCAGTTTATTTGTCATGAACATTTAAGAGAGTGCAAGCAATATTCAAGGAGCAGGGGAGGGTAACCCAACAGTTCTGTTCATAATGTGATCTCTTGGTTATGAGCATGTCCAAAACCATCCATACTCATTTAACTCCTACTGTATTTTAACTGCTGAAAAAAATGTGAGGAGAACACTTTAACCATGAGTACCAGATAAATTTTGTTTATGAAATGTTTAATTTCAAATCTATTTTATGAATACTTTGCCCAAATATGGTTTTAGAAAAGTGTGTCAAAGAAGTGGTGTTTACAGAAGTGTCAGCAGCAATTTGTTAAAGGAAAGGCTGCACAGCTGTGATATTCTACATCCTCTGAAAATTGAGTAAAACTGTAGTTCTTAATGAATCCGCTTGTTCAAATTGAAACCATTCAAATTCTGAGAATTGCCAAGGCAAGACAGAGGATGTTTTTAAGCCAAGAGCAAATAGTAAACCTGAGATGGTGGCAGAATGAGACTATACCAGAAGTCTTGTGAACTCTCTCAGGTCAGTGGTTGACTAGCAAACATACTCCTTTTGACACAGCAAATTCTGCTGACAGCAATGTTGAGACCTCTCTTGCATATACCTATCTGATATCCACCTGATTTTAATTGCTAGATGTTCTGAAGTATGCTGAAGAGCATGATACCTAAATTCTACTTACTAAAAGTAGTGACCATAGTGCATTTTTAAACTCTTAGCCCTTTTAACTTGTATTCAAGTTTTGGAACTCGAGTTACTTCTAATAATCAGGATAATGATGTGTACAATAATGACCTTTAGAGTATGCTCTTTTTGTGCTCAGTTCATTTGTGCTACTACCATTTTCTTAGATGATCTTCAGCTCTCATTGCACTGTTGCATGTTCTGGTTTTATGGTAACTGTGAACAAATTCTTTAAGAGGTAGGCAGCCTTCACTAATGGCAGAAAATACATTTCTAAATGTATTAAACATCAGGTGTGGTACATACACACTCTTTATTGTGTTTTCTCAGATCACTAAGCATATGTGTCTAAGTTGTGAATGGTTTTTATTTGTTTACTTATTTTTATACTGGTAGAATATCTGATCAAGTATGATGTACATATAAGAGGCTTGTGCCCAGTAGACATAATCTACTCATAGCCTGTTCCTATCAGTTCCATAAACAGTGGTCTGAGATTTTTTTTTTTGTCTTGTGTAGGAAAAGTAATTGTGTACTCCTAGATGATAAAAGTATGCTGCACAGCTTTCATTGCTTATTGCTCAGATAACGTCTTACTAAAGACATTCAGGTCAAAGCAACTTTGTTAGACTTGGTATGGATCATTGCTTCCTTGAGGTAGTCCTCTCTTATGATTGCATCAATTCCATATCTAATAGCACAGATTTCTGCAGCTTGGTGTTTACTAGAAATGCCAGTGTAACTTCAAAGGGAATTGACACCAAAGAAACTAGATCAAAAAGTATGGTGTGATATACACATATGTATAAATGTTACTTTGTACATGACTCTTCCATCCCCTTTTGAGTATTAATTGCCCCAGAAGACCATGCCTGTTCTTTTCACAGGGATGGAAATAGAGAACATTTATAGAAATTAATGCTGTAGCCAGCACCAGGACCCTAACAAGTTAAAACGTATAAATAAATGTATTCCAATTACAAACTAATGCAGGTAATGGGTTTGTGGTACTTAGAGGGCTGGATCTGTTCTCTGACAGCCTGCAGACATTAGAGGCCCCTCATGACCAGCCTGCAATGTAGGCATTATGGAGTGATTTTTACTTTACTGCCTTTTCCATCAGATCATCCCCTTTCTTTCACACACAAGGTTAATTCACTTCTTGATCACATTATTTCCTCGCTGCTCTTTGACAATATAAAAATTCTGAGTGGACAGCTCAATCCCTCTTCCATCTCAGATTTGATTGTTATGGTATTGCCTGGCGTCCCTCAGAGGCCTCCAGCAGCCTTTGCTGCACTTTATGACACTTAAATGGCTGGGCTACAATTTCTCCATCTATTCACGAAATGCTGTTAATAACTCATTTCCAAAGAGGCCCTTCTTTATGTCTTGGCATTAAAGGATTTTTTATTAGGTGCCAGGATAGGTGACACACAGTCCCAGTAACCAAAGAGTTAATTAATCTGTTGAAATTTATTGCCTTTTATACTGCACTCAGTGTGACAGTCCCTAAGAGAAACAGATACTATATTTACAACCGAGCTGAAATATTCAGTAATATAGTCTGCATACTGACCCACTCCATCAGTGTATGCCTTTTTCTGGAGTACCCATTAATCAGCTAAGATGGATCTGTCTTCTTTCTTATTCTGAGATTCCAATAAATATTGAAATAATAATTTATTGATTACCCTGCAATATAAATGTGTAGTAAAGATACCCAAGATATTTGCATAGTAATGGTTTCAAAGCTCTCGGCATTCTGTGGGTATGGGGAAGGGAGAGATTGTTACAGTGGTTAAGAGATGGAATTTCTTCAATATGCGGAACACCAAAGTCAATGTTATCTGACGTGCTGTTCCTCAAAAGTCATTGGAATATAGACTGTACAGTTTTCTAAAATCAGTGTATTAATAGTAAGCTTACATTGTGTTGTTGGCCTCTCATTTGAGGAACAGTAAGCACAAGGTTGTTTGGCTGTTGTATAAGTAAAATCCTCAGGTCTTTTCAAGTAAGTTGTTTATAAAAAGATACAGGCTTCATTATTTCCAGAAAAAAAGTGTGGGTTGCCCACTACATTAAGATCCTTTTGTAAAAGATGCGTATTTCTATACCGTACATGGGGCAGATTATTTGATGCTTCTCTCCTGAGAGGCAAAATACAGAAGACTTAGTCAAGAGAGGGATTACAACAGCCCCTGGCAAAATCTAGAGAATCTCTGGGAACTGCTGTAATTCACAGCAGCTTTTCTTAGCCTGTGGGGCTGTGTGTCCTATATTTACTTTAGTATGAGCTTAAGACTTTCATACTCGCAACCATGTTCTGTAGAAGGGCCTGACATGGAGCACAGGGCAACTTTTGTTGTCTCTCTCTTGCTTCCCTGTCGGAATTTCTCCCTGCCTACTCGTGGCTTACCCGTGTGTCTTGTTTATCAGTTCAGTAGTGGATGGAGGCCACAGCAGAAGCTCAAAGTTCCCTTTAGCTCATTGAAATGTCATCTACAGGTAGCATGTTTTGCATTTATTTCCAGAGTGAACCTCTCTGTAGTTTATGAGATTGAATAGTATATGGGACTAACTAGAAAGAAACCTGTGCAGGAATTTAATTATCTTTTTAAGAACTGATGTCTTAGGAAGTTAGGGATGGGCAGTGTACTTTGGATTTTAGCTTTTGAAATGGTTATGACAATTTATTCTTTTCCCCTCTTGTTTTCTGCATGTCTTTCTGCTGGTAAGCGCTAAAACCAGCCTTATAGCACACAGTAAGACTATGTAATATTTTTGAAGAAATAAAGTCGGAACAGGAAGTTTAAGCAAGTTTTCTGCATCACCCTTGGAGAGGTTAATTTTTTTTTTTACTAAATTCAATTAGTATTCCTGCCTTTTTTATATATTTATAAACGTTCCTGTCTTTGCAGACAATAGAACAATAATTAGATAACAGAATTTCTTCGATCCCATATATGAAATATAGATCATTGTCCTTTCTTTAGAGGCCCATTTATGAGATTCAGTCTAGTTTCTCAAAAGACGAGAAGAATCAATTTTCATAGAACTAACAAAGAAATACACCCCTTATTAAGAAATGTATTATGCTTATCAGCTCTATTGTGTACTGTATGAGATATTTAGTTTGGCTTATATGTTAAGCTATAAATATAATCTTTTTCTCTTTTGTGTGTATGTGGATAACCAATGAGACTTTCAAGGTAACTGCTATATTGTAGGGTAAATAGCATGTACATTTTATCCTGTGGATTTAAATGCAAAATTTCATTGATGCATGTTTTCACCTTTCCTTTCCTTTCCTTTCCTTTCTCCTTTCTTTCCTTTCCTTTTCCTTTCCTTTCCTTTCCTTCCTTTCCTTTCCTTTCCTTCCTTTCCTTTCCTTTCCTTTCTTTCTTTCCTTCCTTTTCCTTTTTTCTTTCCTTTCCTTTCTTTCTTTCCTTTCTTTCCTTTCCTTTTCCTTTCCTTTCTTTCTCTTTCCTTTCCTTTCCTTTTCCTTTCCTTTTTCCTTTCTTTCCTTTCCTTTCTTTCCTTTCTTTTTCCTTTCCTTTCCTTTCCTTTCCTTTCTTTCTTTCCTTTCCTTTCCTTTCCTTTCCTTTCCTTTCCTTTCCTTTCTTCTGCTCTCTCTCCCTCCCTCTCTTCCTCCATCTCCCTCTCTCTCTTTGTCTCTCTCTCTGACTCTCTCTCCCTTTCTCTCCCTTTCTCTCTCTCTCTCTCTTTCTCTCTCCCTCTCTATCTCTCTTTGTCCCTCTTTCTCTCTTTCTCTTTTATCCCTTCCTATTTCTTTCTATTTGTTTATTTATTTATTGCATACAAAAAGCCTTAACCCTACATATGAATCCTTCGAGCACTGCTCTCTCAACATGTTGGTATCAATCAGTATGATCTATTTGTCCAGCAGCTCACAAGCGTATTCCCCCCCTTACCAAAACCATGATTGTGACTGGAGTTTTGGGGATAATTCTTTCTTGCAAAGTGCAGGAGCTCTTACTTGAATCAGTCACAAGTGGTTTATGCAGCACATTTCAAGTCTCCATAACAATTTGTCATAGTTTTGGGTAACTGCCTGTGATCAGAGTAACTGAGGTATCGATAAAATTGTACTGCACAGGATTTGTTTTCTAGTGCCCTGTTGATAAGGTTAACCAGATGGTGAAGTATAATAATCTAGGCAATATCATAGATCATCACAAAAAATGATGAAAAGGGAGAAGGAAGATGAGTTTTTAGTTAGTTTTGTTAATACATAAATTGAAAAAGACTCAAAACTCACAGAAAAGCAAATCAACAGAAACTGAACTCAAACCAATGCTATTCTTTTCTGTATTTCTCTGTGTAGCACAACATCCCAAGAAAGTCTAAACCTATTGAGTGTGCTTTCTTCCTTGATGAAATAGCACCTACTGTGAATTTGATATCCATTTTTAAAAGTATGTGTTCTGCATTGCTTTCTTACATAGTTCATGATGTTAAACATCTTAAGACCAAACACATGTTTTTAAAATATAAACTACTTCATATGATTTTTTTATGGCATGTTACTTTGAGACATATGAAATCAGCTGTTATCATAGAATTAAGCTGCTTTACTGCATGACCTGGCAGCCAACTCACAGTTGTACTCTTTAATACTATGCATGCGTTTTTTGAATCTGATCACTGTCCTCAGGAAGCAAGATTATAGTGATAACAAAAATGCCAGAGTGGTCCTAAAGTATCCAGTGAGAACTCTCATGAATATTAAGTTATCAGTTGTTTCTTAGGCTGTAGCGTTCCCCAGGACTGTCTGGGGTGATTATACAAGGTTGATATAAAAATGATTGCAGCTTGAAACATTGCAAGATGAACATTATTCAGTAATTGTGCATCTTCAGTCACAAAATAAGCTGTACGTCATGGCTGTATAGATTGGATATGATAGACTTTTGGGGTGCTGCAGAACATTTGCTGCTTCTGTTCAGTACCTGGGGAATTTGGTTCATTGAAGTACTTCTTGGAATGCAAGATCAGATTTGCAGTGATGTTAAATACTGCGAGACTGGGGTTTCTAAGCTTGTCATGGTTATGATCTTGTTTTACTGTGATTTCTTACAGGACCTAAGACTGACTGCACTTTCAACATAATGATAAATAAATAGAAACAAAATAAAAGATTATTACATATGCTACAGGATACATGGGGTTGTCTGTTAGGGGTGTGACAGGATTTGCTTAAAGGAAAGGAGTTATACACAGGAGTGTTGCAGGGTTTAGTATGAAAATATTGTAACTGCAAGTTGTCTTTTATTAGTATATTGATCAGTTAGGTTGTCAAAGGAGGACTTTGAACAGGTTTTAGTCTTGGTGGATAGGAGAATATTTATGTAAAAGATGAGGATTTACTTAATTTTCTGATCTCTCATCATGTGTTTGCTTTTGGGTCAGAATCATAGCGAAAAAATAGGATCTTTCAGTATTATTGAGATATTTCATGCAAATCATTACTAAAAAGAGATGGGGAGTTTGCACAAAACTCAGGCTTCTTTTATCAGCTATATTAGCAAAGTCATGTAGTTGTCTATGTTTTACAGATGCTCATAAGCTGACAAGATGGAAACATGACAAGATATCCATGGGAAAACATCAGGAGCAGCCTGCTGTTTCATGATGATTTCTAGGAGACCAATCATTAAATTTCACAGTTGATTCTATTTCTAGAAATACTTCTCCAGCTTCATGCAAAACTTTCTTTTTGATTGAGATTTCTACCCCAGGTGAAAAAAAATCTAGCTTACTATCTGAGATGTGTATCTAGATATGACTTTTTTTTTTTCTTTCAGAGGAAGTGGCTGATTGCAACCATTGTCTTGGCACCAAAATAACATTAATGCTCTAAGTGAAAATATTCAGGAAATGTCGTTCTTTGGTTTAAAGGTGATATTTGCTTCACTGTATTCTGAATACTTTCATTGCGATCCTGAAAGAAGGGAAGGTTTATATATATACAGTTCTCTTATGGTTAGCTTAAACGTGAAGTATTTTAAATGGTTAGTCATTTGGGGCCATGCACAGTTTTGAATGGTGTAACACTTCCTTTCAACAAAATTAATGGCAGTTATGCCCTTATATGCCAGGCCTGACTATGGCCCCTGTCTTTTTAGCCATGCTACATTAGTATCATTTGGATATTCCCAGAGGTTATGGTTTCTTACAAGCTATATTATATGTTTGGCAACTTGTGACAGGTGCATTTTGGTTTCCATATGTCTTATGCAAAACTGCAGGAAAATATATCCATGCTCTTCACATCAATATGCCAAGATGTCAAGAGTCACCTCTCAGCATAAAGACGCTCAGAAATACAACAGAAAAATGCTTGACATCATCCCTTGTAAGTGCAGAAGCTGTCTGTGGGAATGTCTGTCAGTCACTGCTGCGTGCTGTATGTGAGGGACACCGTGCAGCACTGTCGCATCTTAAACATGACACCTTCCATCCGTGCGCTGGGGTGTCTGGCGTGAATACCAGTTGACCGCCAAACGGAATGACGCTCAAGGTGAGTCTGTCATTTGCCATTGGCTTTTATTATTTCACTGGCAAATGGCATTGAGCAAAAGCTGGGCAAATTGTAATGAATGATCGAGAAGATCTGTAGATAATATTGAAATAGATTTTCACCTTTCTTAGGTTTACTTCTTTCAATTTTTGCCATTTTTGGGGTGAGTAAAATGTTACAGATACTCATCTGAAGTGCTTTTTCTGGACTTTAGTCACTACTTATTAAGTTGTGTAGCTAATTTAGACCACCCTGGAGGAAGAAAATAAAGCTAAACGGTAAAGGTATCTCCTTCTCAGGTGACTGATTTTTCTTTGCTTTGCTGTGCTTTGCTGTGTTTCTCCATGCTTGCTACTAATAATTCTTTATATTACATTAAGTTTAAAAAGTAAAATTCAAAGGTAATATAGAGTAGGAATAGGCATAATATTTAATTTACATGCTTATCTAAAGTTAAACTGTGATTTTGTTACACTAGTTTATGTTAGCATCAATAGAAATTAGGAGAAAGTTGAATTATAATGAACTGTAACGGTACGAAAACATAAACTCCTGACTTCTAAAAGTTGTTGGCAAAACTCTTAATGGTATCGGTAGATTTAGGTTTATCTGCATAAGAGGATAAAAACATTTCTGCCTGTGCAGTGTTGTGTCTGTCAAAATATTTGCCAAGCTTTTTGTTATCTGCTTTCATTATTCTTCTCACTAAACCTGACTATTGTTTGTATAAATTTTAAATTTGTAAATTGTTCGAGAATATGTGAAAATTTCAGATTGCTGAAATTTTGTCTTTGGATTTTTTTTTTCATTCACAGTAATAAATTTCTGGGTATTTTTTTTTGAATGAGATTACAATATTATACCCTCCACATTAATATATTCTGCTATACAGCTGTTTTGTTTTTTTCTTTTCCACAACAGGGAAGTCCTAGAAACTACAGGCAGAAGGACAGTATTTTTAAACATCACTTCTAATACTGACATTTAAGAATTTGGGGTTCATTTTGCACATTTTTACTTTTGCTAGATCCTCACTGAAGTTGGCAAAAATTGTTTCTATAGTCGTTCTTTATTCAGTTAACTGCTTCCGTGGGAATGGGTTGTATGTCATCTAGAATCCCTTTGGGGTAGATGAACATTGTTAGTGCATTATAGATGGGTGCATTAAGGTTAAGTAGATGAAGCACCTGAGCCAAAAAAAAACTTACCAGAGTTTATTTCAATATTTTAAACTGGCTAAAATTCTTTGCTTTGTCAAACTCTTTAACTAATCATTTTTCATATAAAAAGTGATGGAAAAAAAAAAACCTTATGCAATAAGTAGAAGTAGCATTTTGCTCATAGTTTCGTTTCTAAAAGTCTTATCTGGAAAAGTATTCTATTATGAATATATTTGTGAGTTGTATAGACAGAATATTTTTCAGGAAACACATATTCAGATTTTCTCTGCAAGCAGAGAACTCAGCATCATTTTAATGCCATTTTGACCTATTACATAGATAGGTATCTAATAAGCATCTACTTTCGACTTTTCTCTTGTGTATTTGCATGGTCTGTGTCCATAAAACTAGACCTGTTTTTATCCCTTCCTTGCCTTTGTTCTTGCATATTAAACTTGGTTGTGTATGCGGAGAGAATCCATTTATAAAGAGCTTTAGTGCATACATGCAGGAATCCCACTGAGTCTAAGTCCTAGAGTGCAAGAGAACAGAGTAAATATTTTATCATATCTTTCCCCAATTTATCTTCATTAACCAGGTAACTCTTGCTTGAGTAACATCTATTACACAGTGAAATCTGTTTGATGTTTTTTTATGTTGCAGTTAGAGCCGAGGAGAGGATGAGATGGTGAAAAGCTGGAAGCCTGCTCGGAGAGGGAATAGAATGTCCTTGAAAAGTAGGAGTTTGGAAACACACTGCTTCAACTCTGATATTTGATGGTTGTTGCCAAGGTGTTGCAGACAGCATTTGGGATTGCAAAGAAGTGAGGCTTCCAGGAATATATCCAGGGTGTAATGTGAAAGGAAGAATGGATGGGGAAGAAATTTCACCTAGAGAAAAATAGATGATGTTCATAATAGATAAAAGGTTGAGCTTATTCTGCCTCTAACAAACTAATGTGAAGTATCAAATGCATCCTTTCTTTTATATATCTATCACTACTTCTGTGTGCATTTCAGTAGTCGAGCATGACTGTTAGCATCAACCCTAATTCTTAATTATCTATCTGAGCTTTAGAATCAGAGTAAAACTTGGTTCTTGTGCAAGTACTTTCATTTCCATTGTCCCTTCCTTTGGTTAGAGTTAACTAGAAAGTTTTTTTTTCAGCTTTTTAGCTGTTTCTTTGTTTTTTTTTTTCATTTTTTAGCTGTTTCTTTGTTTTTTTTTTTCATTTTTTTTTTCGCACTAGGTGTTCATAAATTTCCTTGTGCGTTAGGTCCTAGGGTTTAGCTGTTGTCATTAATATTCTAGATGACTTCTCAAGCAGTTTTAATACAGTTCTAATCTGTTATGGTTCTTAAGACAATTTTCTTTTTTTTGGTATTTTGTGATAAACAAGTATCAATAGTTCCTGCATCTTTGTGGTTTCTACATTGTTTATTGTACTGATCTTATTTCCTTGGATGAGGTCCAAAATAGCCCCTGAACATATAAAACCAGACAATTACACGTATAACTTTAAAATTATATTAGTCATTTAAATATTTTTACTGATTGCCTTAGGAGTTGGTTGCTCTTTCAGTTCTACTTGGTATTTCCTGACTTCTTGGTACAAATTCATGTATTAAATTGTTTCAGTATTTGCCTTGTAGTGAAATAATAATATATACAATTGATTGAATATGGCACTGTTAGTGGCATTTTGGGGTTCTCAAATGGAATGTATAGGAGGGAGACATTCTGGTATGGTTCAGGGCTTTTTTTTTGATTTTCCCTCCCCCCCTCCTCTAAATTTATGATTATTGAGCCATGTATTGCCATAGATTTTAAAGCAGATGATTGGCTATCAATGAAATTGAAGATGGATTACAAAGCTACTTTTGCTCAGGCTGGCTGTACAGAGTAACTCATTGTTTTCTGTGGTTACCTACAAACACTCCTGTATCTTTCTACTGGTATCAGCAGGAACATTGGGGCAATTTCAAGGTAAGTTAGTGTCAGCAGAGGTTTTTTTTTTTTTGTGTGTGTGTTATGAACATGCCGTTAGATGATATTTTGGATTGCTTTAAAAAGTTTCTTCCCTTTCAAGAATACTTTGCATACTTAATCCTTTTTTTTGGAGTCAGATACAAGTTGCTTCGTTGCTTATCAGTAATGTGATCTAAATGTGAAGCATCACAGACTAGTACATGAGCTCTCTTTAAGAGTTTTCTGAAAATTACCTCATTGGCCTGTTGTCTCTGAACTATTTTCTGAAACTGTAACAGAAAAAAACCTTTAGTGACTTTGTTGCAACATAGAATTGGGCTGATGTTTTTATTTTTGATATTTTTATGTTTTTATTTTTGATATTACTGATTATCTAATTGCAACCAAAAAGTAGAATTGGAGTTTAGTCTCCTCCAGCTTTGGCCAGAAGAGGGAACCATCTCACTGTATCAACCACTCGATTCTGCACTTTGAAACTTTTTGCTTTTATTCCTGCATTGCAACCACCTGCTAATCTAAAACTGCCTAACCACTTCAGGACTCCTTGAGGACCATAAATATGCTTACTTGCCTTAGGGTACATTAACACCTTGTAAATCACATAGGGCTTATCATGTTCAGCATTTACTACCAGAAAAGAAAAAAAGTGTAGTTTGTTACTTGTTAACTTGATTTCTTTGCATGTTGAGAGCTTCCTTCTACATTGTTCATGTACTACCGAAATAATATCATTTTCAGTGGTAGTGCAAAGACTGCGAATATGAATGTGTTCGTGTGGATCATCCTAGATTCATATTAATGTAGTTTCTGTGACACAACTAATTCATACACACAGAGGACTTCCAAACTTTAGAGGAGGGAGAGTGGTCAGTAAAGAATGGCCCATGTATTTAGAGGCGTTAAACATGGGAATCTTGCTGCCAGAAACAGATGATTCTGCTTCACTACACAGAAACCTCTTTGCAGATAAATCCATACTGGATTTCACTGTTTCAAAGAGGGCAAGAATTATATCTTCCCTCAGCTTGCAGAAATTATTTATGCAAGATATTGCTGTGTTAATTACTTTGCAGGAGACATAGTTATTTTAGAATAAAATTAGTTTTGGCACAGGGAACCTCCTTTGTCCCCTTCCTGCAGTTGTCACTGAAACTGGCAGGAAGAACAACACCAGGCACATTTCTCTGACTTGCAACAGCTGACTGAACGCTTTATGGTCTCTGATGTGCAAGTAGGTGGATGGAGGAGAAATTAGTTCACAGGCCATTTTCTGCATGTTGGAAGACAATCTGCTATGCTGATATGCAGAGGAATACAGTATTGTTTACTTATTTTTCCTATACCCTAGAAGTCTTTGCAAAGTGGTGGGACTTGGGAAGTGAAACATGCTGTTGTAATTTTTTTTCTGAAGCTTTTTAACTTTAATCCATTTCTTAAGTAATGCCTAAATAACTTTCTGTAAAAAAAAAAATCAGCTTTGAACTGGTCTTTACTTGTTGAGCTTCATTGTGTGCCATGGATTATCCACTTGTCAGGATGTATCTGTGGTCTGAGTTGAATTGCAGAAGCCCCTCATATGTTGGGGCAACAAGACTTGACATTTTGGATGACACTGGAATGCATTAGTGTGTTGTGTCAAGGTGTCTTGTGTTTTTCACTTGTTTTCAGGCTTCTGTTTACCAGTTTGCTTCAGCTACTTTAAAAGAGTTGGAAATGATAAAAGGTGATTAATACTGAAATGTGTAATTTATCTAATAAGCTTTTTTCACAGAAGTCAATGAGTTTGAACTGAAACTAGACAGAGTAGACCCTTGTCTTATAAAAAACTGCTGTTGTATTCACTGCATCAGAATATCCTAAATACCATAAATAACTAGTCTCTGATCTGAAATTGTGTCCTGACACCAGATACTATTTATATTATGCCAAAATCATCAACCGTTTTTGAGGGGAAATTTAGTTAATCTTCTCAGTTGTACTGAATAGATCAGCCAAGTGCCGTTAGTAAGTCAGCTGGAGGTGTAATGCCTGGCATTCCATGAAACAAACGTCCCTAAAAATGGATGTGGAAGTTTAAGCAACTAAATGTAAAAATACTAAACATGCTAATAGACATAATGTTTTGAGGTGACATGGAAATGCTGTTAGGGTGACCAACTGCTTTAAGAAAGTGAAGTCAAACAAGGATTATGACCAATCGAAAATGTTGTACTGAGCATAAGCAGAAGAAAATTTAATTGTCTGAGATGGGTATTTCCTAGGGCACACGATTAATTGCAGTGGAAACATTCAATTGCTTGCAACTTTGCAGAAAATTCCCTCCTGGGCTCTGAAACTTTACATGTTTGGTCACAGCTTAATGGAGCATTTTCTTAGAAAGTTCAGCTAATTTTTGTTTCTGTGCATATAAGAATAAAAACAGTTTAGGGTCTTAACTAAAAATGGCTCAAACTGAAGATAAAACTTTGGATTTAGACATGAGAGAGATCAGAATTTTTAGAAATTGACATGATATGTTTTCACGGGGAAATACATTTTTCGAGGATTAAGCCAGAAGTGGTAAATGTATTTGTCTAAATATATATATGTCTACATATACATTTAAGTATGTATATGTCTATATATATATGGAATATGTATATATGTACTTTAACATTTAGTCCATGGCTGCAGCTAATTCTCACAGTGTTAATATGGCATATGTTCAACTCTGTGCTGAAATACTTGCTCAGTATATCCTAGAACAACTCAAAGGATTTAAAATGTCTGTATATTAACATTATCAACATGTAGCCCTCACCCAAATATTCCTTGCTTTAAGAAAGTTGCTGTAAATTTTGCTTAAATACAGGGATTGTCTAGAATAGCGTATGTTGTATACAATAGGTAATGTGTTCCGCTATTCAAACGGCACTGTTGTTTGCTATAATACCCAGAATGGTGACCTTTGTTTGAGGCATGGTCTGGCATATGTTCCATTTTCAGTTCATACGGCATTTCGTTTAAAGTTGGGGTTGTCTTATGATTAATCTTGTTTGTGTAGTTTATTTCTACTGCTGGAGATGCACATATTCAACAGACCGTAATGCATATCTTTCTAATGTTTGTTTCTCACTGAATACTTCTCCTAAGAAGTATTAAAATTTTATTAGTGATTTTGAGAAAACTTTGATCAAGTTCAGAAATACTTGTGTATTGTGTAATGTGGAACACATTTTTCAATAGGGCTAACTATCTGGGACCTTTACACTGACATATCTTCCACATTATTTTCACAGAAGATGAATTATCTCAACTTCTGTTGAATTCAGAGTTGTGGGTATTGATTTCTTTTCTAAGTTATGCTTTGGGAGTCCCAAAATATGAATCCAGGAACTGTGATACTCAAATGTAGCAAATGTAGTAAAGAATTTTCAGGGCACAGCCCGTAAAACCTGTCTTCTGGTTCCTCTATTTGCAAGGAGGGAGAAAAGTATTTCCCTGTTTTCCTTGGGTATGACAATACTCACCTGGAAGTCTGTAGGACACTTGAAAACATAGAACATGACAAAGGAACAATTCAGTGCAATCCAGAATCAGTTGTGCTCTGCATGTTCGTGTTAGGGAATACAGAGGCTCTTCTTCATAGCAGGTAGCAGAAGCTTCACAAGCTCAGGAAAGATTGAGAGGGTGTAGTAGTATGTGCCAATTCAGATTGACAGTATAATCATTGCGTCAGGAGAAATCTCTGGCTTGTTCCTCTTTTTCCGTTTGAAAAACAGAGACCTTGGGGAGATCTTGTTACCTCCACATATAACAAACTCATTACTCTATATTAATTTGCACTAAGATTGCATGAAAGAAGTATGGACCAAAGGCTGAATCCTGTAAAGAATTTAAGGTGGAATTCATTGCACTGTGCTTTAGACTGCTACAAGGTAAAATTTTAAATCTGACCGTATAGTCTCTATAGGGACTTCAGGTTATGATTCATCTTGACCTCCATCTAAAATAAGAGTAGAACAAACCTAGATTAAACATTGGTTAGCTCATGAACTGAAATCTGCACTGTAAATGTGTAAAATCAGAAGCAATGAATCCCGTCCTTCTTTCTGGCTGCACCCTGATGTTGAGAACTTCGGAAGGGCTTAATTCGTGAATCTCAGGTGGGCTCAGGCATAGCATGACTCAGACTGTGACAGTTCTCTGCAGGTGGGGAAGCAGGCATATGGTTATCTGGAGAACTTTAAAACCAAACAGAATAGTTTAGGTTAATTAGCTGATTGATGGGAAGATATTTCATCTTAATTTTATTCTGGAGCTCCTTTGTTCTATCTGGGTTTGTCCTAGATTCTTACATCTGGATTTGGGCTAATATGTCCCCCATTCATGCTTATAAACCATTTTATAAGCAAAACTTAGAGTCACTTGACTGGTATGTAAAGACTAGAGCATGGTCTCTGAGCTCTCCCATGGACCGTGATTATTGAACAGGTATAAAGTAATAAGCAGTAATAATCTTGGCAAGATAAACAGTAAGAAAAATGTGATCATTTTTGTGTCTACTAAATAAAATCACTCATGTGAGCACACATGTAAGTGTGCTTACATTTTTTTAAATCTTTTTTTTTCAATGTTTGAGCTAAACAAAACCATTCTTGAGTAACTACAAACCCACTAGCATGCATAAAGTCTCTAAATTCACTCAAGATATGAGTTCAAACTGTTTGAGTAGTATACAGATATTTTTTTAAGTGCCAAGAACAATTCATGAGCAAGACTAAGGGTAGGGAAAGACAAAAAGAAAAATACAGGAAGAACTGTTTGCTGTTAAAACCTCCCAAATCTAGTAGTGGATTTCTGTTCAAGAACAGAGACTGATTCAGATTTTGTGTGAAAAAAATGACTTC
The DNA here is from genome assembly GCF_059628265.1 of Tinamus guttatus. Classification (NCBI taxonomy): domain Eukaryota; kingdom Metazoa; phylum Chordata; class Aves; order Tinamiformes; family Tinamidae; genus Tinamus; species Tinamus guttatus. The sequence goes on along the minus strand of NW_028288665.1, from coordinate 3,346,879 downwards.
ATGTTGTGATGTTGTGTTGCCTAAAATGACTTTTTATTTAAAGGCATTTATCTAGTACAAAATTAGAAACAAAACAAAACAAACTCAGAGTGCTACAGACTGCTTTGAGAAGAAGAAATCCTAATCTGGGAAGATATTCTGTTCAGGGCCCACTGGGTACAGTGTCAGCAAATGAGTATGTGAGAGGATACGTGTCATCAAATTTAAAATACAAGATCTCAAATATTTAAAACTAAGCATCTGTTTTCTGTTTTTTTGTTTGTTTGTTTGTTGGTTTTTCAGATTGTCTTTTACATACAATCTAGTGAACATTAGTCAATCCATATGCAGTAGTGCATGCTGCTTGTCTAAATAAGGACTACATCCTGCTACCTTTACATGTGTTACCAGGAATAGTCAGCAGAAGAAAGCTAGCACTCACATCAAGGTAATAGTGGCACTACTCCACCAGAAGTCTGTTCCTGAAAGAGGCTCCAAGTTCCTGTATATTTCAGTGGGAAAAATCATTGAATATGTCGTTATTTAATGTCAGAGAGAAAGACAGAATGTTGCCCTTGGAGAACAAAACAAAAGCAATTTTGATAAATCACATGAGAGTTTATGACAGTGAGCTGTGAAATGCAAGGATAGCAGTTAAATGTTTAAATTAAATCAAAAGAGAGGAGTGAAAAGTTTGAAATCATAAAGAATTTTTTTTCACTCCTCTGATACCTTATGTTGAATAGCCAGATCATTTTATTATTGCAAATACGGTGGCAGTAATCTTTTACTGCTTGCAGTATAGGCCTACAGCATTAAGTTAGTATAAAATTACATATAGTTTAATATATCTGTACAACACCTTTAAACAAGCTTCTCTAGGCAGGAAGGTTATCCGTCTTATAAATCTATTATTTCATTGTACATCTTGATAGCCTAGCATTGCTCCTGGCCATGTTTAAGCATTAAATAGTGCATTATTATTTCACATAAATCAACCAGAGATGTGTGAGTTCATAAATTTTGCATTTGCACAGACAGTATTTTAAACGTTTTATGTCTTCGTGGGAACTCAGTATAGGAGCCTGTACACAAATCAGTGCCCAGGAAATTTCAATAAAATTTAATATCATAATTACTTCTTTTCAAAGTCATTGCTTGCATATTTTAGAAATATTTTAACAGTCTAAATATTAAAAAAAACCCCACAACTTGGAACAGGGTCTCTGACCGTACATTTGCTGGATAGTTCCTTTGCTGCTATGAGGTGGATTATCTTTTTTTCTGTTGTTGCCTCTTTCAGGCAGCAGGTATCGTAGGTCTATTGTCATGTGTTTTTTTTTCTTTTTTATTTGTGCTTTTTTAGTATTCCATCTTTTTGTTTATTCTTGTCTTTCAGTTCTTCTATGTTAATTCAATGTAAAATCATGAGAAAGACGGATTTTATTTGTACAAGAACTTACACTGATGAATACTTAAATGTTTGTGTGAGGTTTTCAGGTTCAGAATCTTTTATTAAAACATATGTAGATTTGTTCTTGGAGGAGTTGCTTCTCATGAAGAGAGAATGGTTATATATATAACTTTTCAATCAATGTAAATATTAAATAATAGTGTCAAAAAGGCAAGAAAGAACAAAAGAACTATGTGTGATTTTATGGCTTTTGTATCACATTATAACATAGCTGTAAGTTTTATGGAGGAAAACAAGAATATTGGGGCAAGAGACCCACAAAACAAACAAATTATTGTTGCTTTTGGAGCCCATTATAGTCCTTAAGCCCATTTTTCAAAATGTGTCCACTTCTATTTTTCTGTAATTAAACCTAATTTTCTTAGTTCTCCATTTCTGTACACTTGCAAGGAAATTCAGTACCCTGTCCCTCCACCTCCCTTTACAGGTAGGAAGTAGGTACAGGCAGATTAAAGGCTATGTGATAACAACCTGTTTCACCACTACAATTATTTTTACTTCTTTCAGGTGCTGTGTACTACTATTGTAAGAGCAAGGGAATTAAACTTGATATCCAGCCACGTGTTAGATATCCAAATGAGGTGGGAAGACTATGGAAAAGTGTTTATTGTTCTTTTGCACCTTGAAGAAAAGTATGTGGCTTTGTTCCTTACACCACTCAGCTTCATCTTCCTGACGCTTGTGTGTCCCGGGAAAGAGAACTCCTTACGAACCTCAGTTCTGAATTGTATATCTGCAGGCTGAATCTGGCTCTTGGGTGATTTATCTGTAGGTTGCAGATTGTTTGTTACAGAGTTGGGAATGGAATCCGGAGTATCTATGAGTCCATCTTCTTTTTCTTTCTTATCTCATGTCAAAGTAAACGGGAATTTTGTGTTAAATTTAATGGAAGAATAAGATTCTGTTACCATTCTTTTGTCTATGCAGAACTTATGTGTATAATTACTTTTTTTTCTCTTGCACTCTTTGTTATGGCTCGATGTGTTCCTTGCAAATTGAAGCAACTGAGGCGGAAATCTCTATGCATATGGAAATTCTGCCTTTGTGTAGTAAGTTTAAAAATTCCAGTTTCAATCATTTTGAAATCATTTTACTAACTATAGAAACTTTTATCCCAAAAGACAATGATTTAGAAAGAGAAGATGTAAAACTGTTTTATAGCCTTCATTTCAGCAGACATAATTGAACATATAGCAGTATATATTGGCCTGTCTTACATCTCGATATACAATACAGAATTGACTTTCTGCAACATGAGGGTTGTGGGGCAAATTTGGTGCAAGTTCTGCTCTTACATAGCTGGGGACCTCTTCTATGTTATACTGATTAAATGGGTGATAGAGTGACAAAGAGAAAACTTCACTCCAATGTTTCACCCAATTTGCCTAATTCTGGAAGCAGGAATCTTTATTTACAGTGTCAGGGAAAAGTCAGTGTGATTCCTATAAATGTTCGATGAGCCCACTGATTTCTCCTTTTCATTTTTCCCTGGCAGATGTGCAGTTGATGGTGAGGAGAGTGGAAAGAGTGTTTTCCCACTCATGTATATATATGAGAAACACAAGATATCTGCATATGTGCATATATTGGCTTTATTCATGTGGGAAAGCATATACCCTCTGCGTGGGTGGTGCAGCAGAAGAGTTTTTCTGAATGTGAGAGAGTGAATCCAGCCAGGAGGTTAGGAAGAGAAATTAACACTGTTTGGGAGTAAGATTGCTAAGGGATGTTCTGAACTGAATAGTAAAAATAGTAATACTTCAAGTATAAGTTGTATTTCCTATCGTTAGAGTTTCACTACCTTAGTGCCAATTTTTTTTCCAGTTTATTTGCTAAATTTAATATGCTGAAGATGAGCTGTGCCTATCTGAAATACACATTATTAAATTCAGTTATCCATTATGTTGAACTCTAAGGAGCTGAGATATTCTGAGTAAAAGGAAAAAGTAAGCAGCATTTTTGCAATACACCAGCTCAAATAGATTGGCACTGCAGTCACCAGCAGTTCTGAGGAGTGTTACCACACTAACTCATGGAGAGAGTTTGGATTTTGAAGCAATAAAGTTATTTTTTATGTGAGAGAATAGTCCCTGCTAGACCTGAGTTAACTAGGATGGAACAGTTTGGATATCTGGAGAACTTACTCTTGAGCTAGATTATATTTTTCATGAAAAATGTTCTGTAGGAAAAGAAAAAGTGATGAGAAATATTATGCTTCATTTTTTACTGCCAAGTTTTAGTGGGTTTGAATTTCTGACAAATCTTGGAAAAATACGAATTTACATGCCAATGTTTTGTAGAGCAAGTAAAATTTTCTCTAATTTCTCATAGAGATTATAATTATAAAATGAGGGAAATGAAAGGGTAGTATTTACAGAATTTTCATAGAGAGAAGTTCTGGAGCTTTTATTGAGGGAGGAGTATGTGAGAAACTGAACACTTGAGGAGTCCTTCAAGAAAAACTCAATATTATTGCTACTGTCTGACACACTAGTGTTCTTCTCATCGCACAATCATCTTGGTCACAGAGTGCATGGATACCCTGCCACTGTGATTTTCTGCTCTGACACCAGTTAAATTAACATAAATGGTATTGTGTTAGTGTAAGACTAGGGCAGTGATGCAGAGAATCAGGCTGTCTCACATAGGTTACTATTTTACATCTATTTTGTACTGTAGTGAAAAATTGCTCAAAGTGCAGTGTCTCACAAACCAGGTCCCTGCTGTTTTGGGAGGCAAGGCGTATTTTGTGTTACTGTTCATTACAGGGCAAGAGCAACAAACAAGTTCAAGACTAAGATTAATGGTATCAACAGATCATTGTCTAAAGATTAATCTTCTTAAAATGATGAAAAAGGGATAGACATAGTGAGCCTCTAGCTGCCTAAAGCTACAAAGAGTAATAATAAACATTACTATGGCACGACTGGCTCTGGAATACTAACAGGAGCATATCCAGTTATCATCAATAAACACTAATGGTGGTTTTCTGTTGTGTTTTTTGTTTGTTTTTTTGGCTGATGATTATTGAGAATGGTGTGCCTTTTTTCCTCTTCCTAAAGCAACAATTATGTGCTTTCTTTTGGTGTCTGACTATTTAACATTGATTGTGGGGTCCATCTGGGGTCCATTCTCTCTTTCATGGTGTTGTCATTGTCTACTTTATGTTGCTAAAACTTCTGCATTATTGCCTGGGTCTAAACTATCAAGGATTACAGGAAAAAAAAAAAAAAAAAAGATTCATTATAGAAATTACATTTCCTCAGTTAACCCAGAAGGCATTGTCTTTGCTTTAGCTCTTCCATAACTAATCCTTACTGCATGTGTATATATATGTGTGCGTGCATGTGTGCACTATTTTTATATTTAGCAGAATATGTTTTATGCTGCACAGGGAGACCACGTTACAATCTGCTTATCTTCCAAAGGCTGTATGTCAACAACTGATGACAAACATAAGCTTCAGTACATAAATAACCTTTCTTTCTAATGTCAGCAATATTACGCCTCTCTTGTCAATGTCAAGAAGTTACTGCTTTGAAAAGGAATTGGGTATTTGTGTTCAGAAGTTGAGCCTGGAGATAAGAAGTCTGAAAGTTTTCAGATTCATTTACGACAAGAGGGTGTTTCTCCAAAGTTTAAAATGGCCATAGAAGCGGTCCAGTTTCAAATCAAACGATGGCAATGACAGTGATGATTTGAGTGTGACTGAGGATCAAATTCTGCCAGGCTCACTCAGGGTGAGCAGTATATTACTACTGGAGCAGCTCCAATAACTTCAGTGAAGCTCCTTGGAAAGTAAAATGTTAGCAGGTGTTCCAGGGGTGCCTGGGTGGTAATGGGGTTTCAAGGGTAGCAAATGTAGAGATTATTCTCCTACCAAAATAATTCACTCTCATGACAGCAAGTTTCTGTTCTTATATTAAAACATAATTTTGGCCTGTTGGGGTTTGAAATCTTAGGGTTTGATGCAAACAAATATTATGCATTATTAATGATTATTGTTATGAATGGACAGTTTTGCAAAAGCCTCTGCTGTCTGCAGTGCTGGATGAAGGCTGTTTCTCACTTTGAAATATTCTAAAGGTTGGTTTCTTAGTCTTTGAACATGGGAAGCAAATTTTATACTTAAGCTTCAGTGTGCTGAAACATTTAGAAATTCATGACTGAATCAAAGGACAGATCTGATAGGATATTAAATCTGTCTTTCTTTCATCAAAAGGTTTGTAAACGTACTTAGGATGGAGTTAGTAAAATGTTTTCCTCCTGTGTCCAATGCTTGATTCATTTTGTTTCAATGCTTTTTTATTGATTTCAATAAAATTATGCAATCAAAAAAAAAAAGATGCAGGTAGTCATTGGTATTAACTAGAAAAAATCTCACTAGAAATATGCAAAACAACAAAGCATGTTGGAGGAATTTTTGTCGATTTTGCTTGCTTTCTCTCAAAGTGTAAGGTAGATTGTAAGTTTTGACTGTTACTCTTTCAAATTCAAATAATCCCCTACAACTCAATGCAAAGTACTATTAAAATATCTTCTGGTTTCATGGCAATAGTGTAATGTTCTCATAATTTCTTCCTGAGCAGCTAATTAGACAGGTTGGGCTGGGCACTCTTACGCTGTTCAACAGTGTCCCTGTGATAAAACCTTGTCAAAATTTGTAATTAGAAGTTACTGTGCAGGTTAGGAGGTCTTTGAATGATTCTACTATGAACTGTGAAAGTCAATTCAATGTTTAAGTGTTCATTGCCTAATACATTGTGCATCACTTTAAAAAAGACTGAGCATTTATATTTAAAAAAATATCTCTCTAATTGTATATATTGTTCTGGGTCATTATTTTCTCATTGTTTAAATTACAGCTCATTTATTTAAAAGAATACTTGTCAAAAGAAGGTTTTAACTACTGATTTAAGAAAGCAGTGTTAAATAATTGAAATGACTGTGATAAAATTGCCTTAGTTTAAACAGACCAGTTTTATCAGTCTGTTTAATGAATTGTGCTTTTATAGGGTGAGATAAATCTAATGTGAATTCAAGTGTTTGCACTAGAAATACAGCTCTAGGTGGGATATCTTCATGGAATTAGTGAGGTGAATTTTGTACTCCTATGTTTCATTTGGAAACACTTTATGCACAAAAGGCGATGCTGATACCTACAGAGTATTGTAACAGCTGTGAATCTGTAATGCCTGTATATTTTCACATAGATTGTGTAATGCATCTGGGCCATTATTTGGAAAAGATTTATACCTTTGGAAAATGCATTTGGAGGTGTATTCAGTTTTGGACATGATAATGTTTGTGCACTAGAATAGTGATGCAAAATTAGTTTGAATAGAATCTGAGGAAGCTTGGCAGGTTGGCCTTCCTACTTAGTGTTAGTTAAGAAGAACTTTTGTCTCTTTGCTTTTAGTAATAGGAAGATAATAATCAATGTGTGAGAGAATCACAAAGTGATGGTGAAATTTTTGTTGTGTCTAATAACTGTAAATGCTTTACCCTGTCAGCATTCATTTTGGATGTATGTAAGTGTGTGTAAGTGGATATGAAAGATGTCGATACACTGAATGGAGCATATACATGTCATTTAAAATGTCCAAGATAAAAATACAGCTGCAGGAAAGGAGTTCTGTAAAGGAGTTAGAAGTTAAAGTGACTCTTGTCACCATCAGTGTGAGCAGTCTGGCAGGAGGTGTGTGACAGGCTCCCCATGGAAGTGATACCCCACTTGTAGCCCAGTGCTGCCTGCACATTCTCAAACTTCATCACTAGCCTTAGGCAACTAAACTGCTCTCAAAACTACTTAGGCAACTACTCTCTACTTTCTACTTCCAATGCACTTGCAGTATTGGAAATTATAATGATTTTTAAGAAGGTGGAGTTTCACTGTTTATGCAAAACATTTGCTAGGGTAAAGAAGTGTCCCAAGAAACTTGTGTGTGACATCATTTTACTCTAATAGGCACATGGATTTTTAAAAAAATTCCTTGTCTTCATTTATACTTTTGGTTTATCTTTCTTAGCTTAGCCATTCCTACTCTGCTTGATTTCAGCATCAGGGCAGTTGCCAGTGTGTTGGCAAAGTCTTTTGTGTGCAGGGAGTTTCACATTGCCTGCATTATACTTCTGCTGTGCCTAACACATTCTCAGAAGGGAAAATGAGGCAGAAAAAGAACCAGCAAGTGCTCTTGAGGCCCAGTGAGACTATAGGAGTACAGTTTTACTGGTACAGTTACAGCCATATAATCTGGTCTTCCTATCTTGGCAATGGGCTTGCATTTTAAAGGGAACCTAAGAGCTTCCTACCTTGTCTGAGCCTCCTAAAATTAAAATTCAAGGCAGGCCTACAAATTCATATAGAGAATAGTAACAATTAAAAAGAAAATAAAGATACTTTTTATCAGGTGATCTAAAATGCCCATTTCCTCCACAAGGATAGCAGACCAGACAGCAGACCCTGGGAGGCAATCAGACATCCTTAATCTGTGTCTTAGTTATCAGATTACATTATTTTTTGGCCAAAAAAGGGAAATAAGAGGGAATTAAAATAGTCCAGTCAATTTTCAGGAACAATAAGCTAAGTTAAAGTCTAGTAGCTAAATAAAAGCTTATTTTTAAAACAACAAAATGACCTCCATAGGAACCCTTACATATACTGTCATCCAAGCATACGCAGATTATCTTTCATTTGTATTCTCATCCCAAATGACAAAATAATCTTTTTGATTGCATGAGGAAGGCAGCACTTGCCAACAGAAAAATAAAAAAAAAAGCACTTCTTGTTGTCTAAGGATTTTTTTTTTTTACTTTTTTTTTTTCATTTTATGGACAATCTGGGGGAAAAAAAAGAGATATGATTTCTTTTGCAGAATTTATGAAACAAGATATTTGAAAATTTAAGACAGCTACTGCTCTTTGTGTCTGCTGAAGCTAGAACTTATAAGAATCTTGCATTTTTTGCTATGGACTATCAGCTTGTCTGTCAGCAGAAAAGATGACTAGATTCTTTTCTTAAGATTAACAGGTATCTAGGTACACCTGAATTTTAAGCATGAAATTTAATTTCATTGAAATCAAGGTTTTGAAGAATAGTTTGATTTTGATGCATTCAGATAGGGGGAGCAGGGAAAGAGGTCAACAGGGTAGTTGCCTTTCACAGAGGCAAGCTTTTAACAGAGCTAAGCTTTATAGAAGTAAGTTGTAAGAATAGAGGTTTCATGATATGAAAGTGGATCAGAAAAAAGGGAAATGGGAAGTCTAAGATATGAGGAAGGCATTTGACATGGAAGAGGTTAACGTTTTTATTGTTCAAAAAAGTACTTGTTTTCTTTAGGCTTTTCTGACTTCATTTTCTAGCCATTTCTTATCTTTCCGCTACAAACTTTTAAATGGTAGATGGACATTTTAAATACTAAGGAAAATTATTTTTAAAAGCTATTTTAAAAATTAATTTAAATGTAGACAGCCATAGCATTATGGCATTAAGACACCCCAGGGCCTTTTTTATTGGTCCATTAATACTTGCCTCGAGTAGTAGAACACACCTGAGGCAAGATTTAATGAACCAATAAAACATGCCCTGGAGTGCCCTAATGTTATATTGCTAACCATTCTTATTACATAAATACACTGTTTGCATACTTTCTTCATATATTTCAGAAAAATCTTCAATTAGTTGAAGATGATATGACAATTCTTATGCAGAGCTTCCATATGTTTTGGAATGATTAAAATGATTTTGTGAAATATTCTTAATTGACCAATACAGTATACTGTGCCTACAACTTTACAGACTGTCCAGCCACTGAATCCTCTAAGTTTGATGTTTTATTAAGCCTGAATGTTTCCTCTTAGTTACTGAGAATTTTCTAAAGTCTTCTCAAATAATTTGAATCGAATGCTTTCCTATCACTGTTCATTTCCTCCCTTTCCCTTATCTTGAAACTCTCTGCTTGTTGTGTGTATAGAATCCACCCAAAACAGAAATTTGGCAGAAGGACTAGTCATAACCTCAGTCCCATTAAAGTCCTCAGGGATGTTACTTGCATGATCTTCTCCCTTTAGTCAGAGGATGAATCTAGTTCTTTTTAAGGGGATAGATCTTTAGAGGTGTAAATCACCTTTAGTGGAGCAAGGCTGATTTACATCAGCTGATAGTTTGGCTCTTTTCTTTCCAGCATGTTCAAAAGGATCAGAAATGCCAGGCTTACATTAAATCAAACAGCTCAAATGGAAGAAAGTATGGAGGGCATTTATTTTATTTTACAATGTTGTTAATTTAAAGCCTTTGACTAGAGGTAGCTTTTGCACTAGTGATCTGAAATGTTATAAATCATGAGCAAAAATGGTAAACATACCTAACTGATGTGTTCTTAAGTAACAGGCAGAAGAAGCAAAAGATCAGTTTTGAATGTCACTGTATGCAGGATAATAACCTTTCATCGGGGAATGAGAGTGCTCTTTGTACATAATTAGTTTTGCCTTACAGCTCTATTGTGAGACAAGATCAATTTCTCTGAAAGAAGGAAAGCTAAGCTTTTTAGAGGTAGGTTGTAAGAATAGATTATGTCTTTTACAATCTTAACTTTGAAGTGCAAGCTTAAGATACTTAAGTTTTCAACACAGGCTATGAAATACTGTTTAAGTAGCAAGTGCGATAGAAAGTTGGAAAACTCTTTGAGAATTTTGGCCCTAGATCACATGAAGTGTCTTCAGATTTCATACTGCTAGGTTATGTGATAAAAAGCTTGTATGTGCACACCCAAGTGTGTGTGTGTGTGTGTGTTTAGGTCTAAGCATCAGCAATTGGAGTGGTTTTATGGCTCATAGACTGTGTACCCATGGTGTCAGCAGCTGGTGTCAGTGAGGGTTTTTAAATGCATGTGTGTGTATGTTCACAAATGAATATCAGTCAATGACAGACTGAATAAGACCTTTAGAGCATGAGTTAGCAGAATTTTTGAAAAGCTTAAAAGAGGAAAAAAAAAAAAGGGCCACCTTGTTAGGCTGGTACATACAAACAGCAGAAACTTCAGTGTGGTATTCTTCAGGGAAGGCTCAAATAGAGATGTAATGAAGGCCAGGTTTGTTCTTTACAGGAGTATTTGAGAAGTTGAATAGATATGAGACACATATACTTGTTAGGACAAAAGTAACTTTACTTACTTGTAAGTTAAGATCCTCAGCTATTGTGAATTGGCATAGCTCCATGGAAGCCAATGAAATTACACCAGCTTATATCAGAGGAGGATCTAGCCCTTAATCTTTTAAGTAACAGGCTCATTAAATGCTTAGGGCCAAATGCATTCCTGGCAGGACTCTACTGAACTTAATGGAATTAAGCCAGCAAAGCATTTGGCCATTATTTAATACAGATAACAATCTAAGGGGAACCAGGTTTTTGTATTTGTTTTTCTTCTGATACATAGGTTTAGCAAACTGTATGTGAATTTTATCAGACATAATATATTAAGTACTGGCTAAAAGAGTCTGCACAGATACCAGACAGGGAGAGCACTAGACCCTCTTGATGTGCTACTTTATTTGGGAAAAACAACAGTGACTTGGCCTTAAGCCTTTTACTGTCTGCCCAAACTGCTATCTCTTTTTCCTATTTCCTACTTTTTCATTATTTTACAGTACTCTGTTTTGTAAGTTTTATATCAAAGTTGAGACTGTCTGTCAAAATTTATCTATCAAAAGTTATGCTCTGTTCACCTTATGATCAAATAGCTGATGTAAGTTTTCCAGAGTCATTTGTGGCATGGCTTTTTTCCCTTTAAAGAGCATGATGGGCATGTTGTGTTTAAGAATTTTTGTTGAATCATCTATCAGACAAAGTGCTCGAACGAACAGGTTCACCTTTGCTGTTATCAAAGAGTGTTTCTCAAAAGGATTATTCTTTCTGAAAAGCTCAAGGTATTTGTCTGACTTTTGCCTTAATTTCTTTTCTGCAACCTTGATGTTAGTCAAACCGTATTCTTTTGCCTTAATATATGAATGATTTAGCTGTGCTTGTAAATGTCTGACATGAAATATGGCTTAGATTCCATCAGAAATGCTCTAAAGTGGCCTGTTTTCCCTCAGTTACTTCAGCCAAAACTTGACTTTCTTTGCCTTCTCTATTACAACTATATCTGTTAGTTATTGGCCACAGCAGTAGTTAGGTCTAGACTCTTTGGGAAGACTTTATATTCTGTACTTTTGGAACTCAGCTAGGGAAAGCTGAAGGTAGATGGCTGTACTAATCACGGAAACATAGTATTTGTCCAAATAAATGCTTACATTAAATACTTACAAAATGCTTACATATGTAGTAAGTATTTTGTAGCTGATTTAAGGCATAGTATGAACTTCCCATATTAAGGTTAAATTTAATTCAGTGGTCATTTTGTGACCCATATGCAGTTCTGTAGAGACATGAGTAACCCAAACATTAAAATCCAAAACAGAATCACTGGTCCCTTCTTCACCCTTCCTATTAAAGATGGGCCAAGAGAGATCACTGCAAACTATTTGCAGTTGTGGGTGATGTAACACAGCTCAAGGGCATGGAGTACCTGGCAAGCAGAACTGCCTTGGAATAGACTTAGATGAAGGACCACCAAGAGAACAGAATGAAAAACACTGGAAGGGAAATGTGTTGCAAGTAGTACCCAAAATATCAGATGAGCAGACGAGCTCCCTGAGCAAACCAAGTGGGGAGATGAAGAGTCTGGAAACCAGGTGGTAGGAAGAAATGACTCATTTGAATTTTCACTTAAAAACATAATTGGGTATCAGGGAGTCTGTATAACTTCTGGTTTGCATAAACAGAGCTAGTGTTTTCAGATTTATTTTATGTTTTGAACTAGACTTAGAAAGTGTGTAAAAGAGGCAGCCCTCCATATGTAACAGAAGCTGCTTTCTTCTCTCTCTGCTCCACTCTCCCAGTTTAGATTTCTCAGAGTCAATTAGTAGCTAAATAATTCACTTTAAGTTAATGTGATAGGATGCGAGGAAGCTGTGTGAGTGTTGTAGTAACACCAACCTGCAGAGTAGGTAGAAATTAGAGTTTCCTATGTCTGTGGTGAGGTGCTACAGCGGAAGCTACAGAACATAATAGCACCTGGAATTCTTGCTGGGCCTGGTGAGTGGCTTAACAGGTCTCCATCTGTTTATTTGATTTTTCAAGCAGTACATCAGCCTGTGAGCATGTTTTCAGTTGTACTGAACAGCTGAGTTGTGCTCTTGCAGTAAGTGTCTTTGCATGTGGAAGGATGTGTATTTACAATGATTGTCCATTTACTTTGAAAGAAAAAATAAATGTAGAGTTAGTTGTTTGAAAACTAATTTTTCTCTTCCATGTATGAGTTGATTTATTTTTTTGTATACCTAGATATAAATTAAGGAAAAAAATATTTGAGTGATATTGCTCAAGTAATTATGAGTTTTTTCATGCAAATAAATATTCTTATATTCAGTTTGTAACATCTTTTTGGCAATATTGACTTTAATTACAGAAGCATTTAAAGGAAGACAGGGATGTAGTGCAAACTGTAAATGTTATGCACAAATAAGGAGAGGATTTAGGTGAACTGCAGCTCTGTAATTACCTTGCAGACAGAAAGGCCCTCACATTGTTGGAATGCTGTTAAAAATAAGAAAAGGACTGATTTTCTTCTCATGGAAAAGGGACTAATTAGTGGTGCACTGAGGGCCTTGGGACTATTTTTCATCCAAAGTAGATAAATAAGGCAAACATTGTTCCAGACTACTCAACATCAGTGAAAGATGCACTGGGAGTCTAGAGTTGAACAGCAAATCCAACCCATGGAGAGGGGAGCTTTGTACTTTTCCAAGATGACTTATTCCAGAGATTGGCGATGCTCTTGACCTAATAGAGGCAGGTGGTCCTGGAGACTGGTCTAAGTAATTCCAGCTTCTTAGCTGATGTGCAAGCTGAGGCAGTTTTGCAAACTGCGGTGCTGGGGGATCAAGTCCTCTTGCTCATTTTCTTATCTATGCTTGGGTTTGGGCATGGGTTTGCTGAACGCTCCTTTAAAGTCAATTTGTGAGGCATCATTAAATACCACTATAGGTACTTTATTTTGTCACTGATCTATATGAATGGAAGAGAATTTTTATTACCGAAAGAGAGAGTCCTTGCAGATGGGAGGTATTATTAATGCCACAACTATTAGAAAAACTTGAGCTGGAAGCTGTACCTTTTTATTCACTACAAAATCCCAATCCTAAAACACAGATTCCTGTTAGACTAGGCTATCTTGGTTCGCCTGCTCACAGAACGTCAATATTTGCTGCATTAGATATTGAGTAGATATTATCCTCTACTGACGTGGATGAAATTCATCAGTGCTTACTTCTTATGAATTTCTACACAGTTGTATTATCTCATGTTGGAGTTTATTCTCAAGAGACCAGACTACTGACAAAATTTCAAATATAAGCAATGGCCAGTGTGCTTTCCAAATTTACAGTCTTTTCTGCTTCTTATAATTCACCATTATTTGATTCTGGTACTGTAATACCAGCTAATAAAAGAAATTATAGTGCCATTATGTTAGACCCTGTAAAAACACAACATAGAAGTATCAGACAGATTCTGCCTTTAAGCCTGCATCTGATCTCACAGGTTTATTTATCAAGGAGTAAGTTCTATATTGTAATTTGGTAATAAGTCTTCAGCAGCCCTTTTTATCATTAAGATTGTTAAGGAAGACATTCAAATAAAGCATTATACTTATTTCAGCTCTTTAGCAAACGAGTTAAGAATCTGAAAAATATTCTGTTCTGCGGAAGGAAGACAGGAGAATGTAAGAGTAAAATATTTAGGTTTATAAAACTTACTTTAAAATTAGGAGGCAGTTTTAAAGAAAGGGCATGATTTATAAAATTCATCATTTTTGATTATTTGTCTATCACTTTGGTAATGATTATAGGTTTTTAAACTTTTATTTGTGCTGCTTTTACTTCTGCCTAATTTATGTAAATTGAGTGCACTTTGTATTTGCATTCTTCTTTGCAGAAGAAATATACAGTATGTGTAAAGGCAAATGGAACCAATCGTTCAATTCATAGAGGAAGAATGTCCAAAATTCTTAGAAGGACTAAATGCTGCCTATTTATGTAAATTATTGGTGCTAAGAGTCTGAACCATTGATCTCATGCTCCTTGTCAATACTGAGTCCTTATAATGTGAGTTTCTGGGGATATTTTATTAATAGGACCAGAAGGACCCAGTGATATTCTTGCTACTTAAAGGTGGTGGAAAATATTTTGTAAAACTAAGATCTGATTAACTTGCTTATATTTCTGCTGTCTTTATTTAAGCTGTTCATTTGTGGGAATTAAAGTATCTGATGATATCTTTGTAGAGCCAAGATTTAAGCTTATGTGGTAAGTGAGAAAGCACAAAGCAAAAGGGAAAATAGTATTTTAATTTAGATTCCTTTATTTGAGAAATAATACAGTCATTTGATAGTTTTGCAATATTGGGAAATACTGTAAATATTTATTCAATGCTTTTTACTCCTGTTTTGATAGCTTACAAGTACTCTAGATTCCTGTTAATGCCTTTACTATTTTAATAGCACACATGTTTTTAAAGTAAACCTTTAAAAATGCAAAATATTTTCATATTTTTACTCAACAAGAAAGCATTCCTGTTTGACCTGATTGAAAGCCAACTGATGTTAGTGAAAAAATCCATAGTAATTTTTTGGCCTGAGTCAAATAAAGCCAATAGAATTTTTATCATTTCACAGGCAAAGAATTAAATCCAGTAGTCTTGTAAATATCCATCTCTCTTGTGTAATCTTGAACTGTTCCTCTCTTTGTTCATGTAATTTATATTCCTGCTCTTAAAAACTAAATGCTTGTTTGAAACAAAAATTAAAGCCCCCTCTTATTAACTTACATAGTTTACTATACCTGGAGGCTATGACTACGGATGTATCTTGGCATGAAGTTATTGGGAATATATTTTCAGAGGCCCAAGCACATCAGATTCACCCAGGCTTCAGCTTATTGGATGGAACCTGAATATCTGAAAACAAGATTTTTACTGTATAGGTATGCATGCATAAATAAACAAGTCTAATTCTATTGAGGCCAGGAGTGTTTTAGCATTTGCTTTAGTGTTAACAAGATTTCATTCACATACTTGCACTGTGACAGTGAAAAATTCACCAAGACAAATCACTATAAATGCATACATCTGCAATGCGTTTCACTTATTTAGTATATTCACAATATTAAAGAGCAATTGCAAATCTCTATGCCCATCAGCATACTTGCTTATTTTCTGTAACCACAACTCTTTTGTGTTAATTACCATTAACACCAGGAATCCGCAGTCTCCTTTCCTTTGTCTAAAAGGAAAAGTAAGAATTTGTTAAACGTTTTTAAATTGTTTCTCCAACTAGTATTAGTAACATTTTGCATTTTTAAGGCTTTTATTTTTTCAAGACTTAAATTTTTAACAAGATATTGCTTACAGCATTCTTCTTTACTTTGGAGATGACAATAAAAAATGTTTTCTCCTTGTCTGTGATTTCCTAGGATGCAAACAGTAACTCATTTCACTGAAAACTAATTTTTTAACCTTAAGTGTGATGGTTACACTGGCTGGGGGGCTTCAGTAATAACAGTTTATTTTGCTACTGATCTGATTTCAGACTGAAGAACGTAGCAGAAGTTGTGATGAGATGGGATAGACAGGGCAGACTCAGGTAACTTTCTTGTAGCAGATATTTTTACACCTTAAAATGACTATGTGCAGCCCAGTTAAAAGTAAAATGTTCCCTGATTGACAAGAGTATCCATCCTGTATTTGTTGCAGTCAGTGGAACAAGATCTTTCTTTGCTTTATGTTTTAAATAAATGATATCTAACTGTACTGCATTTCTGCATTGTTGGTCTGTGGTTTGGGGAGCATTTCCATTTCTCTGAATTTTCTCAAGAGCAGGCAGTGCTACCTGCTGTTGGAGGAGACATATATTCTTCTTCTGCAAAAACAATGAAAAGTACTTCAGAGTTTCTTCCAAGCTGACTGCAGTGCTAGCTAACTAGTACTGGATCTCTTACTGGTTCTCTCATAAGGGCATTTTTTAATGGTATTTTTAGCTGTGATATTCGCAGGGGAGGTTTCTGAAATGGAAAGGTCCCAACCACCCCGAGATGTCTGCATTGACGTTAACAGTGAACTTAGAAGCTAGAGTGACAGATGTTGCAGAGAGGATGCAAATGCCAATGGGCAGCTCAGTGGTTTAAAAAAAAAAAAAAAAAAAGCATAGATGGCTGTTGAGTCAGTGAATGTAAAGCACTGTGAATACATACCCTTTTCATTGTAAGGTTTCTCCATCAGCTGTTACGTGGAGATGGGAAAGGAGTGGGAATGGAAGGGTTCTGTAAAATTCTAAAATTATTCAGTGTTTAGTAATTTGACTTTGATTGGACTGGAAAATTAATGGGGCTAGCGGATTTGTGTGTATCGGTATGACTGTAATTCAGATTCCTGACTTTGCTGTTGGACCTGATACCTAAACAGCTGGAGAGCTCTTCCTTTTCTGGAGTGGGGTTGCCCTTCTTTCTTATCTGGTGCAAAGTGTGTGCCTTTTAGGAGAAGTATGATACTTATTCTCTACTAGTCCGGTCCTTCTCTCCCCCTACCCCGGGAGAGCTTTGGCATAGCTAATATCAGGGAGCACCAAAGGCAGCCACTCTGCAATGGAGGTGAACCAGGATCTCCAGGTAAGGACAAGCCAAGCCAGGTGCTTTGTCTGAAGAGACACAGTCCCAGAGTACCCAAGCAAGCAGCATAGAATAGGCACCGTGTCAGGGCTGGCCTTGAGCACGGGCAGCCAAAGCTCTTGAGGCGTTGTGTGTTGTGGGTCTTGTCAGGGACTTACTGTTGTGTGTTGTGCTTTACTTCATGGAGAAGAACATTCAAACCATCCTTAAGCTTCAGTGTCAGGTTGTCTAATGCACACTAGATTTAGCAGTCAGTACTTTGCATAGTCAGACTGGAGCTGATATCCTAAAATTAAGCAGACACTTCTCTTCTTTGCTCAAATTTGCAGTGCCCAGACTTCAGTTAGTGATATGTCTTATTTTAAAGGCCAGACAGCTGAGATTCACTGAAAGTTTTATATCAAATCATCAGAAAGTCTTGCTGGAGCTTTAGGAATGAGTGCTGTGCCATTTGCTTGTCTCTGTCACAGTCCTGGAGTGCAAAGATATTTGTATATACCCGAATAGATTGCCAGAATCAATCCACTTTCCCGAGATGAACGTGGACATGTCCGCTTTTCCACTGTAATGTGAATACTCAAATCTTTCCACATAAGAAACTCATATATTTGAGTTTCACAGCACTCCCTAATAAGATTTTATAGCCATTAGTGTCAGTGCCATATATCACTGAGGCATTGAGAAAGTAGAGTTTCTTTCCCAAACCACCTTTCTAAGCATCCAAGATGAAGTGATTTTATAGCTTACACTTCCACAGATCTTTCAAATCCCACAGCACAGCTTGTTTCACCTGTGCCTCGAAGATTTTTGTAAATGATTTCCCAGAAGCTCTTGAGGGGGTCTTTTCTCTCTTTCTTTATTTAAATTTAAGTTTAAAATATGATTAGATTCTGTTCAACACAAAATTGTTCCAGGATACATTGCAAGCAATGTGTGTACAAAAGGTAGGCTACACTACCTAATAAATAAAATTGCGTAATGGTTTGAAATTTCAAATGTGATCATTTGCTTTAATATTTGGAAGTGTTTTTTAAACGTGTAAGCTTGTGACATTTTTCCACACTGACAGCTAAATAATGAATTAATGGCTTAATGTCCATGGCAGCCTGAGGGTTTCAAATGAATGTTTAGTCAAAATAATTGGTGCTTTAATCATTCCTTATGAACCAAAATTGTTCCTTAGCTATACAGGCACTCTAAAGCAAATATCTATGCTGCAAATGTGTTCTTATATATTTCTAAAATTATCAAATAAGTTGGTGTCTGGATGCATTTTCTTCCTCAAAACAAAGAGGAAATGTTTTATTCTCAAGACCATCTACACAGCTACTGACCATGGATCCCTTTACTGACAGTGAACAACTAATTGTTTTAGTTTTAATCTGCGTATGCATAAAGGCAAATCTCTAAGTGTCCAGGGCAGAGTGGAGAGTATGTGTGAGGCACCTCATACCCTTTGTAATCAAATACAGTACATCAGTATAATAGTTAAATTAGGGGATCTGTTCAAAACAAAGCTGCCCCTCAACAAATTCTGACTCTCTTAGAAGGTGTAAATTAGGTGACATCTTCTGTGTTAGTGAGGGCGGGGGAAAAGCAAGGAATAAACAAGGAAGTTTACTTCCACGGTGTTAATTTTGCAATTGGTTTCATGGGAGTAGACTCCTGCACTTGCATGATATCCTGCTGAGGTGATGTTTGTGGCCTCAGCAATGCTTGGTACTACATAAGGAGGAGATGCTAACCTCGTCAGGATATATCAGAACTTGTTAAGGGTATTGGCGATCTAAGGAGCCTCTGTGTCTGCTTCAATTGTAATGCAGAGAAGGACCTACATTGTGGCACAATGAAGGTGATTTAATTTCTGGAGCAGGGGAGTTTGTCAAGACCACAGACTACTCTAAAGTTTAAAGGTATCCTGGGAGAAGGATTAGTCATCTAATGACTGATGAAGTTTGGCATTGCTTACATTCTTTTGCTGAGTAGCTGTTACCGACCTATGCTAGAGACAAAGTGTGGACCAGAAGAACCTTTGCTCTGTTCGCTTGTTACTGGACTAACTCCTGCTGCTTGTCACATAGTGATCTAGGATGCTTTTCCTAGAGCTGTTGTGGACATTTTTTGGTAGAGTTTAATAAATTGATAGGGTTTACAGCTTGCAAAATTATTCACTTAAAGACCTGCCTCAATATCTATTTAGAATAAACTAAGCATACGCTTCAGGAGTTCCTGCCGCTTGATACAGTTTTAAAGACAAGATAATGTTTTTTAGAAATTGATTAATGGGTATCAGATAAGATGCTTCTGGCAGCAGTGATTCAACTTTTATCTACAGCCAGGGAATCTCTATGTCAACACTTCTATCTTCACAACTCCAATTTGAAGTTGGCCCTTCTCCAAGTGCTGGCTTGTGCTTGCTCTCTGAACTTCCTGCATCCTCCCAGTGCATGTGATTGACTTGATATGATATTAACTGAGTATAATTCCTTGAGAAAAGTTTCCAAGATGGGGGAAGAAAATGATAAAGTGAGTGATTGCAAAATGTAATTATTTTTCTCCAACTATTAATGCAGGAGGAAAATGGCTAATCTAATTTCTTCCTGCTTGGATAGCATGACTGTTTCCGATTAAAACGGAACATTCTGCATAAGTTTTACTTCCTGGCTTCCAGCTCAGGATACAGGGCACAGTAGTGCAGTGGGGTATTTTCGTTGTGCATGTAAAAGAGGAAGCATGGCAATGATGCTACGGGTAAATCGTCGGTGTGAGCTCTGAGGAGTAATGTCTTGGGAGGGGAGGAAAATATCCTAGCAAGACTCAGCTGGGTCTTGTAAATGTTAGCTATTTTTGTCTGACTGCCAAAATGTTTCTGCCTTTCTTTGAAGCCTTTCTTTAGCTTAATACTGTGTGGTAATTAAACTGTACAATTTCGTCAGTACTTTTTTTTTTTTTTTTTCCCTGACATATACTTGCTCCGGAGAACTTTGTATCCCTAAATGATTATTTATTTATTTGGCTGCACAAGAAGCTTCCCGGTTCATGACATTATTCAGAACTGGGAATTAAAAATAGGGCATGAGGCTATCTAGACCTTGAACCTATAGTTCTTGTTTTTGTGTGACAATGTGACTGTTTTAGCTAAGGGAGTGATTATATTCAATGGGTAGCAGCCTCACTAAGGCTATACTCAGTGAAAATCACTTGCAGTGCTACTCCTGTGCCACACTAAAGGCTTGTCATATCTTGAAAATGTTTTACATACGAAACTTTCATGCTGGACTAATTAAATAGCTAATTATATTGGCATAAATAAAATAGTATAGCTTCCTATACTGTAGATGCAGTTATTTCAAAATCAAAAATTTTCAGGATCCGTGACAAAATTAGGATATGCCCACTGCTGGATCGGTGCCTTTAGTCTGCAATTTTATTCAAACAGCCTAAAATGAATTTTACTTTATGAAAAAAGTTTTCCTCACCAGAGAACATTTAAAGAGTTACCTCCAACTTTGAAGCATTATGATTAAACTGTCTAGTAGTTGATATGAATGGCAATTGCTGCGTATGTGGAGAAAAGGCCAGTTTTTCTGATGTTCAGCTTATCAAAGAGGTAGGCATTATAAGTCGTTCTGTTGACTTCCATGACACCAACCCTATTAGAAAAGCTAAGCAAGTACCTAAGGCTTTTTGGGATTAAAGAAAGGTGGCAATGAACATTTGCAATTTTGAGCTGTTATTCTTAAACCAGCAGTGCAAAAGTTATTTTAATATTGTGTTATATTTCCTTCAATTTGTCTAAAACAAGTTGAGACGAAACACATGTTATGGTTTGAATGGGCATGATTATATTGGTACATTATTGACAGCAGTGTTCATAGGATTCTCTTATCCCTGGTTTTGCCTTTCAAACTAAAGGCAAATTTTTATTTTATTTTTTATTTTATTTTTACTAAAGATAATTGAATCTGGTAACAGCTAATGAGAGTTTTATCTAGATATACTAAGAAGCAATTTTGAAATTTGACTATCCCTGGGACAATTAATCTAATTGTACATATTTATAGACAAGTGAAAAACACTTCTTGAACAAAGGGAGATATCAACAGTTTTGCAAAGCTTTTATGACAAATAATTAATTCTTAGAACAGGAAGATAATTCATATGAAAGATTTATATTTGTCTGAGTTGATCTTTTACCTTGCAGAAGCATATCTTAAATAGTAATAACAACTGTATTATTTCCAGTTTTATGCAGTCACTGTAATCTGTGTTTCTTATTCATTGTTCGTGATGATAACATATTGGTTGAATATAAGATAACAAAAATGGTTTTGACCAACTCATTGTCTGTCCACGTTGTTCCACCAGGAAAAAAAGCATTCAGTAGTTTTTTGCCTTTACTGATGGTGTCTAGCTACGAGGTGGTATGTTATACGTGGTCTTTAATTTATTTTTTAATAGTTTTAATTAGATTTGTGTTTTGCAGGTGTATCTGCACTTTATAGTTACCTCTCATTTCAACCTTGAATGAGTTTCTGTTGTGTTAAGGGAGATGGTTAAAAAAGAAAGAACATAAGTATACCTGTCGTATCAAAGTGCGGATCACACTTCATTTGTACCATGGTGTATCATGAGACTCCAGAAGTTAAAAAAGCATAGTTGTGATTGCAGTTATAGTTATGCTATATGCCTCATCTAGCAAGGATTCTTACATCTTTTTTTTTTTTTTTTCTTTTCCCCAGTATGAATAAGTATTTTCTTTTCACTCTTTGCGTGAGCAAGAGACACACACAATGATTCAAAGAATACAAACAGGAACACTACATTTCTTTTTTTTTGCAGAGTCAAAACTATCAAGCCTTGAAAGTGGATGTCACCTTTCAGGTACAAACTCTGAGTATATATTCAGTATACACACATGCTATTTAGCCCTCTTTGAGTATTCTTTGAGTCTTCGAGAGACTCGATTCTTCGAGTATTTAGACAAAGCCAAATAATCTCATTATGGAGGCTCTATTGATTTATCTGTTACCTTTTTTTTTCCCCCCAAATTGCCTTCAATAGTGATGAAAAGACTTTAAAATATTACAAGGCCAATCTTGAATAATACTTAGACTGGCTTAAAATCATGGACTAAATTTTTTATTAGGTAGTAATAGATTTGTATTTGTAATAGTTTGTATTTTGATTTTTGAGATGATAGAGTTCTTGTTTCGAAATGATTCATGACTTCCCCATCTGAAATTGTATGTGTGTGTATGTGTGTTTTGTTTAATTTGTATCTGTTTCTCATGCACTCTATAGATTACAACTGCCAAAGTCCTAAGAAAAAAAAACAGTACTGTAATATGTGAGATAAATTTGAGACTTGGTAAAATCAAGCCTTTCAGTTTCAGTATCCTGGAAATGTACTGAAGTTTGATACCACTTTTAGAGTAGGCATAAGAAATACATGAGTATTACACCTTTCCATTGAATGCACATAAAACTCATAAAAATACTGTCTGTTTTGATTGTCTTTTGCTCTCATATTCTGAATTTGCTTAAATGAAAAGCTCACAGTGGAACCTGACTGAGAAAGTGATAAAGACGGACTGAAATAAGAAGATACTTGTACTGAAACCTCTTAAATTTCACTGCCGACTTTGCCCTAATAAAATGTGTCTTGTGCCTTTTGAGAACCCTAATGTGGGTATTCTAATAGAAGCTGTCTCCTTTTTCGTCATCTCCTCATCTAATAGGTTCTTTGTAACTTTTTTTTTTCATTCAGTGTTCATTAATTCACATGTTCATTTCTCTGTCCTTGACCCCAAACTGTCACACCAGGATGACAGTATCATCCACAGCATATTGGGAACTATTAATTCTCTTGTCCTTTATGCATGTTACATGCAGATGGGGCCCTTCCCTGGCAGCCTGTGCTTGAAACTGTCGCCGGTATTTTAGTCTAAAATGGGATCTCAGGTGAAAGGAACAGATTTGTCTGTGATACAACTTCAGTATTAGGAACATAAGGTTGCCTCACACTGATAATGCATCTGGCCCATGCTTCAGCAGTGACTGTTACCCCACAGTCCAGAGGAAAATCCAGGAAACTTCAAATAGCCATTTGGAAATGCGATGCATACTGAGGAATTCACTTGTGTCTTGGCATGTATTGATCTTGTGACATATTTTGTATTATGCTGAGAAACTTTTCACTGACTGTCTGAATTCTCATTTTATTTTGGGGAAAAAAAAATCCTTCCAATGTTAGATGAACACATACAAAAGAAACCCTAGTATCTTTTGTAATAAATGAAAGAGATGGAGTTTGTCAAGTAAGAAAGAATATTTAAGATGCCTCCATTTGTGGAACATGTGTATGTGTACCTATGTCGTGCCTGTATATGAGTGCTCATGAATATTCACAATGCCTGTACCTATATATGTATGAATGGAGTCATTTACAATCTGAGGGAGTGAAATTCATATGGGGACAGGCGAACAGGAAAATATTGAATTTGGGTTTTCAGTGCAAATCTTGTCAAATCCTTATTTAGCAGAGCAATTTTGTTAATTATCAGTAAGAATATTACCAAAAGGACAGATTTAAAAGTGGTACACATTTTTTTAGAATAGAAGATGGTGTGGATAGCAAGCAATCCAGAAAAAAAAAATCTCGATGCCGAGTCTTTACTTCCTTTCTGATGCCAAGACTGCCTCAAAGAGAGCATCAAAGGAAACATTTCGATAAGGCATGGACATTGGAAACTAGCTTCTGTGTTCAGCTTTTTAACCTGCATCACACAGCATCATCGCTTATGGGGCTAAAGTCAGTGTTGTCTTAAATCCTAGGAGACTGCCTCAACTCACTT
Organism: Tinamus guttatus; assembly: GCF_059628265.1. NCBI lineage: Eukaryota > Metazoa > Chordata > Aves > Tinamiformes > Tinamidae > Tinamus > Tinamus guttatus. The sequence continues at coordinate 3,322,810 of NW_028288665.1, read as the reverse complement.
GCCAAGTGTCTCCCTGACCATGCAGTGAGTGTCACTGCAGTGGCTTTGAGTCATGTGTAGCATGTTACCTTTTGAAAATGGCTTATTCAAACCTCACATCATCATGGCCTCAAGAGAGTCTACCTTAGCAATTTACCCATGTAAAACCGATGTAAACTTGCAGCTTGAAAACATGTGTTGGTAATAGCAAATGACAGTCAGATTAAACGGTTGCACTTCTTGTATAAGAACATGGACTCTCTTTCTATATCTTTAACATTAAAGAGTAGGATAATTAATGGACAGCAAGAATAACTTAAGTGGTGCTTTTAGAGATCATTTTCGTATTGCAAGAATCCTTTTCTGCTAAACTGGAAGAGCAAAGCAGCCAACTCAAAATCCAGTGCTGAGGAGATTGATGAATAGGGGTTGTTCTCCATGTGATAAGAAACATTCGTAGTTATTTTCCACCATCTCAGGTACCTCCTTGCTCAAGACATGAAATTCACTCTCATATGTATTGCTGGTAGGCATGTCTCTGTAGGACACGTTTTCTAGACGCTTTACATTTGTAGATGGTGGAAATAGTTTTCAGAATACTAATTTATAACCTGGTTAAGAGAATTCTGGTTAAGAGAATTCATTTATTTTTAGTATCATCACTTCTAGAACTCTTTATATACTCTCTTATTATGATCTTGAATGGAGAGGTGATAGTAACTTTTACAAGTTCTAATGACCCATTTTTGCTGAAGTATTTTGCTCATCACACACATGAATATTCAGTTTCAAACTGACTGGAAGTGTGTGTTGCCTGTAACTAGTCAAAATGGTAAATATTTTGACTCAGATTGCAGGTAATGTATTTCCACTACACTTCTAATATGCCGGCCATGACAGAGATAACACAAGAGCATCAACAGTTTCTGAAAACAAAATTGACCCTATCCGTCATGAGACTGCAGCCTTCCTGCCGCTTGAGAAAATCACATTCCCTTTAAACCATCAGATATTCAGTGATATTGATGATCTCTTGAATAACGTAGCATAGCAAGTACAGATTTTCATAGCTATAGGAAAGAAAACTAACCTTCTTTTATATTAAAATATGTTTTCCTTCCTGAATTTTGTTTATGTGGAAATGGAACCACTTGTGTGGATGGTCAGTATAACACAGGAGGAAATGTCTGAAGTTCAGATTTCTCGTTAGTTATTATTTGAAATTTATTTTTATAGTAAAAATTAAAGGAGCAGCAAAACTCGGTGCAAGTTTTTCATTGGCGCCTTAAAGTTTAGAAATATTTTAAAGACTAGTTTTGTACAGGATTTGTGAAATTGCTTGTATTATTTCTTAACTTTCATGATTCAACAATAAAATTCAGTCTCACTAGATGAAAGTCTTATAATCATTTTCACATTTGCTATGCATTACTCTCCCCCTTTTCCTTTTTTTAAATAAATAGTACTTTGCAACAAATTGATTTTGCTAGATAGTGCATTGATCATGCACCTTGCCTGGGGACAGAATATAGCTTCAAAAACAATAATAACTAAGACAATCATCTAATTTTACTGAAATAAAACTGAAAATGTACACCCAATGAAATAATCTCTGAGACTACTTTAGGTGCATTTGTGCTTGTACTTTATCCTCAATGACACAGTAATCTACTAAAGTTCTTCTCTCGATTTTTCTCTTTGCAATCTGGAAGAACAGATTCACCAGTGATTGTGCTCATTTATAAAAGCATCCAAAACAAAATTGAACCCCAAGGCTGATAAACTATAAAGATGCTGATCAGATCTGAGCAGAATGGACGGGATGCTTTGGGGCTTGCTCAGCTAAAGACGGCTCTACAAGACTGATGGCTTTATATACAAAATTACAAACGCCATAGCTTTGTCGGATGAATGGAAATCATAAAATATGTTGCTTGCCCTTTATTAAGTATAGTATTTTGTAAAATACTTGCAAAGATTTACTAAATTCTATAATTTAATTCCTGTCACTGAATTTTTGTTTCTGTGTAGAAAACTTAATCAAACAATCCTTTGGAAAGAACAATCCAATAGAGCAAACCTTCTAGTCCTGAAGAACAAGTGGCTAATTGATTTTGCTTATCAATATATATCATGTAGGTGCACAGTGTCTGCCTCTCATAAAATTCATTCATTTACACCAGCTATGTCATATTTAACCATGGTTTAAATACACATTCACTCTCACTAAAATTCATCTTTAAAGGAGATGCTGAGTTTGACAGTCCTCTATGAATTAGGTACTTAATGGAAATCATAAGAAGGCAAATGCAACAAGCTAAAGATCAGAAACTCCAGTGCTTCTTCCAAGGTTTATATCCTGACAACACATATAAGCTTTGGCTTAGGGAATAGCTTTGTGATGACATGTAGCAAAGTTTTGATGTGGTGACTCATTTTTGTAATGATTTTTGAAATATAATAACGTGTGATAGAATAATTTAAATATTTTAATGACTTTTTTTTTTCCTAAAGGAAAAAGCTCTTGGATATCCCAAAGATTATGTCATGGTCTTTCATTTTACAAATGTGCAAGTTACTGGATGTCTGAGTACTTTGAAAATCAGTGACATTTAGGGAAAAAGCAGATGCTACCATGAAGTCACCCTGTTTTAATCCTGAAGTATATATTTTCAGAGTGGAAAAAAGAAAAAAAAAATGAAAAAAGAAAAAAATTCCTTAAAAATTATCTATTAAGACTTATAAAAAGAAGAACATTTCACAGCTGATTGGAAAGACCTTTTTAAGGATAAAGTCTGCCTCTTAGGTCAAGTCAAATTTGTTTTCACATCAGGAGGAATATTGTATTCTCCTTGAAATTCAGTGATTTTAATTACTTGTGACTTTAAAATTAACATTATTGCATACTAAAAGCCAAGTTTCAAAAATCCTGCTAGCAATTTGAATGAAATAGGACAAAGAATTAAATGTTTTTTTTTAATTTTTGTTTTTTTTTTAATCTAGCATCCTTGCATTCATATTTGTTTCCTATAATCCCTAGATCGTTAACATCCACCTTATATGCAACATATGACTGTGCTGCAGTCATGGGTGTGATTATGCTAGTCAGGTAAAAGTGCCTGAGAAGTAGACTAAAGTGGCTTCAGCTTCCATGGCTGCTTAGGAATGGTTGTTTCCTACTTCTGGACTGCAGATGCAGCCACAGAGGAATCATCATCTTGTTCCAGCCTTGTGCAGCGCCTAGTGCAGAGGTGGTTCCAGGCACTAGCAAGGGTTCCTGTGTATGATACAAATACAGACTGTTTTGATTAGAAAGAAAAGCCCTTGGATGTTTCAGGGCACACAGGATGGTCTGATTTATTTCTGGGTGGGTTGATCTTTCTCCTTTGTGTGTGCAGGGAAATTAACCTTATAATTTATGCACTTGAGTTAGATTGCATGAATCCTTCCTACTTTCCCCTCTATATCTTGTATGACCTGCTTAAAATGCCCTGCATCTTCTGGCTGTGACAACTGCAGGTGTGTTACTCGCACATCTGATTGCAGAAAACTTGAATGGATAAAAAGAAAAGATCATTTTAGTAGGTTTATCTTAGATTTTCTATATAAAATAGTCTCTTCTTTCCTCTTCTCCATGAAAGACTACTTTAAATGCAGTGTTAACGAATTCTCATAGGGCAAAAAATCTGAACATTTTAAGCTAAATACAGTAGATGCACTATACATGAGGAAAAAATGAAGTGGATAACACTTTTTCATTGCTGGACATTGTTCCGTTCTTCAGACTGACTTATATTTTTCGTGCATAATGACAGCTAACTGAATAGAAGGAATAACATATTGGTCCACACTGTTCTTAATGCAATGAAACAGACTTACGTTTTTCCTGTTTTTCCATTCTGTGATGATGTGTAAAGATAGTATACTTATTTGCTATGCAAAGCTAAATCTCTCATTAAAGTAGACAGTAATAATATTTTTTTTGCCTGTGAAATTCTGTTGATCTGAATGATAGCTGTTTTTCAAAAATCATGAAATAAACTAGTTGTTGTTTATTTTGCTTAAACATTTTTTTCTAAGCCTGATAGGAGCAATTCCTTTCCTTTCTCTCCCCTTTTTAATGCAGAGAACTGTTTTAAAATGGTATAACCTAAAGAGAGACTCCATAATGTGTTTGTAATTTTTTTTTTTTACAGTTCTAGCTTTAATTCATAATTACAAGCTTATTCCAATCTCTGCATTATGGAACCACATTTTAGACCAACAGCTGTTATCTACTTTCTCTTGTAGCCTTGGGGTATGCATATTTTAATATTCATTTACTATGTGCCAATAAACTAAATAGTTCCTACTGGAAGTCTATGAAATTAATCACAGTACCTTAGTTGCTGTTCTGTCTTCCGTGCAGCTCATATTTTTTAAATCTACTATATTATATAAATTCATGTTCCTATCCTCCCCCCAAAAATGGGAAAGGTGTAAGATTATTTCAGAATATACAAACAGAACGAGCTGATGAAATCTGTGATAATTAGGAAATAGTGAGAATGCGGTACAGTCGTTCAAATGATCCAACCTTTTCTCCTCTTCCTGCACCTTGTATAAAACTAGTACAAACCTTGCCACATTGCCTCCAGCAATATTTTAATAACTGGCTTTGTATTTGAAGGTTGTGGTTTTCACTATTATTTAAATAGTATTAGGATCTCATATGCATATAATATAGTCCAAGCTTAGATATTTTCTAGTCTTCCAGGCACAATCACAACTCTAAACACCTTTATGTTGAAAGTATAAACATGTGGCAACTGTGGAGCTGAAATTCAGTGAAAAAGCAGGACATAAACATCCTGCAACCCATTAAAGTTTAAGGCTGTTTATTGTGCAGCAATGGATAAAGGATTGGTAAAATGCTCTAGAAGGGCATGAAAATAGATTACTTCAATGATGAGTTTGATGAAAAAAAGGTAATAATATAAAGGATGGGTTGCTTAGGTGGATTTCTCATACATTTGTATTTCTAGAGTGATGTCCTTTCCTCAGATTACAAATGAATGACAGCTCTTACAGGCAGTGATGAATAGTCAGTACCTGCTCCTGCTGATGTGGAGAATTTTGTCATGGAATTTGGTGGGAACGGTGATCTAAAATCCCAGTGAGACATAACATCCATATTGTGCATGACCACCAGCTGTGCTGTGCTAGTGCAAACCCTTTATTTTATGGCTGGGTGGGATATTGCATACTCTGCCTTACGAGGTGGTACCTGAATATTCCCCAGCAGTGAGTGCAAGCAACTTTAGGCCAGATTCAGATATCAATTTTTGGAGAATTTATAAGACATGGCTATCTGAAATCACACACAATGATCCAGGAAATCGCTATTCAGCTGTTGGCTGAAACTGCAGATTCCTACACCTATAATGTACCTTCCTGCTTGACCCCATAGTCATTCTGATGTTGCATGTGCTGTTGCAGCCTTCTGTGCATACACAGAACTAGGAACAGTCTGATTAGCTTGGTGTGTATGCAAAAACAGATCTTCCTTCAACTAGGTCCCTGGGAAAGAAAATCTAGTGGGCATATTCAGATCAGGTGTAATGTGCAGGCCATTATTGCATTTTGCATTAAAGAGTCCTTGAGAGAAAACTTGGAAACCCATAGTTACATGATGTAGCCACTAAGTTGCCATCTCTCACTGAACCAATGAATTTGGATTTCCTCTCATCTAGTTTATAGCTTCAAAAGGAAAGATGGAGAAAAAATCCTTATTCCAGAACAGTCTGTATTTTGATTTTCAGAGCACTCTCTGGAGATATGGGTTTAAAATCCCTGAAGCTGAGAAGGGTGTTGAAAAAAGACTCTTCCATTTGCTAAAAAAGTGTGTGATTGCTAATCAAAAGGTGAATGCTGGCACCACCACATTCCACTTGCTTCATTAAGAGAATAATGATAGGATCTTTTCTTCCACCTGCTATCCAGATTGATATCCCTATGCCTTACAAAGTAGCAGAAGGGAATTTAGATACACTATTTTCTTTTTTTTTCCTTTTGTTTTTTCTCAGTATTTCCTAATTCTGTCCAGTTCCTTGTATTTTTCTGGGAAATAAAACCTTCTGAGACAGATGACTGGCTGCAGTTGGCTTCGTCTAATTGGGCAAATCATCTGAGAGAGAAGTACTGTTTTATTACGCTGATATTAGAATATCTTGAGGAGGAGCACATCATTATATTTGTAATCAAATTAAGATATAAAATTATATCTAATCTAAAATTTGCATCTCTCTTTAATTTGCCTCATAAAATGCATAATAGACTATAGACTGCAGTTCACCTTCAAAAACTCACTGATGTCTTTTACAGCTCCTGTGAAGTGCCTAGCACACCTCTGAGGGCTAAAAAATAGTAAAGAAAAATGAATATCAATAGAGCCTTTTCTCAAAAATGATTTTTTTTTTTTTTTGCATTGGCTGTGGTCTGCATGATGGATTCCACCTAACTAGATACAAGAAGCTTGCAATGAGCAGATGTGAACTGATCCCTATGTGAATCAACCTTTACTCAGGCTTCCGGAAGCTGACTAGATGGCAGGCCATGGAAGCTTTTTCTTAGCAAAATGCTAAAGCTTTATAAAGCAAAAGTGCAATTTGCAAATATGTTTTTTTGAACAAGATAGGGCCTGGAGTGCTCCTTTTTTTGCTGAAATGTATCAAACTGTGTTTTTAGTGCCATGTGAATGTAAAAAGTGTAACACAGGCAAGTTACTTAGAAATCTTTTTGTTTTGTACAGTACAAAAATAGCAAAATACTTGCATGTGGAAAGGCCCAGAGGTTTTGTTCAAGTGCTGCACTGCATCTGTGCAAAATGAATCGGGCCTGTGCTGCACAAGGGTTGTCATATGGCTGCTGTCTCTTGAATTCCTTCTTGCCTGTCAGTGCATGTTTCCCATGATGGCTTCTATTGCCTGATCAGAGTGTAGACTCTATTTGATGGGAAGTGCAGTCTTATATGGAATTGAGTCATCACATTGCATGGAAAACAGTGGTCTGCCAGGACAGAATGCTGTGGTTGGGTTCAGTGAACCAAAATGTTTTAATTCACGGTAAAACTAACTTGAAATGTAGTGTGACTGTTTTGATTTTCTGATTGAGAATATCTTTGGTAAAATGTTTCTCTAGCAAATGGCAAATTTGGAAGAAAATATTCTTGACTCTTACAAAAAAGTCTGATGTTTGCAAGGAGCTCTGTTTGCGGATCTTCCTTCTTGCTGTAATTCTGTGCGAGTTAAGGGTACTACTCAAGAGAATAGGATTATTTGTGTGATTGTTATATTATTTAAGCTTAAGGCATTAATAATTACTGCTAGCTGGAAAACAGGCCAATAATGGATCCTTAATTTGCATCAGTATCTGATGTCACTGACAGCTGTGTCATTAGCTGGTTCTAAAAGAAGGGGTTTTCATCTGTTTTAATGGATATTTATAGTTTTATGTAGTTGTTTTCAAAGTTTTTTTGATTAGTAGATTTCTAAACATTCTCAAGTGAATGTCCAAACCCATGTACAATGAAATTTATAGCAATTGACACTGTTACTTAGTCACAATAGAACTAGTTTGTGGACATAGGGTAAATAAAAAACACTGAATTAAACCATTGCACTTACATAAAAAAAAAAAAAAGTTTATTTTTTAAGAGAAAATGTAGTGTAGCAGAAGACACACATTAACTGTTCTGTACTTTTATGTATGTTCCTATCACAGGAATTGCCATGTAGAGTATTTGGCTAAAGAAAGAAAGCATAAAATACACATAAAGCTTTCCAATAAGGAAAAAAACTTAACAGAGATCCAAAAATGTGCTGTGAGCAAAAACAGGTGAAGGAAAGTACCAGCTGTTGCCAAAAAAAATCTCATCAGCTGTATTAAATATACATAATTGTCCACTTTTGAGGTTTCATAATCAGCTGCAGATTTTGGGTTCTAGCATGTTGTAGTTAGGCAACTATTTCAAGACCAGAATGTGTTTTTAGATAAATGTGAAGGATCTGGTATGCATTCCAGCTGTTGCAAAAATCATGCTATAAAGGATAGGTAAAGTATTCATTGTTTTTGCATAGAGAATGTTTTGTTATGATGGCTGAGTAATGTCCTCATGCTTTAAATTGATTGACCTTTTTCGTTAGTATATTAACATGTTTATGTAGCTCGTACTTGCTGATCACTTCAGGTTGCTGCCTTATTTTCTTATTCTTATTCTCCTTTGTATAAAATGGTGTTTCAACTGTGTATCAATTTTCCAGTGTTAGATTGATTTTTGCCATATGACTTTATTCTTCTCCACTCTACCAAAGCTCTTTTTTGCCAAAGACATTAACCATCGTTTCTAGTTAAGCCAAGAAGACTTTTCTTTTCCTTTCCCAGCTGGCATTCCTGCCTTGCTGCTTGTCTTTCATCATCTTATTCTTTAAGTCGGTACAGCAGAGGCTAGATGATTCTTGGAGCCAATGTTAACTCATTTTAAGATTGATGGTTAAGTGGACTCTTTAATTTAGATAATAGTTTGTGTCATCAAACATTAACCTTATTGATTGTTTGATAAATCAAATTTGTCATTTGGTTTCCATGATTTATCTCAAGAGATAGGTGATCTAAGTTACGGTGTTATCTTTAATTTCTTGTATAGAGGACAGTCAGTTACAAAAATAAATAAATAAATAATAAATAAATAAACAAAGAAACAAACAAAAAACCCAACTACTTTTATCTTTGTAACCATTGAGAAATATAGTTATTGAATTTTTCAGCTGTATAAATAAGTAAACAACTCTCTTTGATGTGATACTTATTTGGGCAATCTTAGCCACCCTTAAGCTTTCTGAAGACATTTGTGTGACTGAAATCTTGATCAGCTAAATGTCTCTAATTGTGAAAATGACAATAATAAAGGCAAAAACAAACAAACTGTCAAACAAATCAAAGAGATGTAGGTGACAGAGCACTGGAACAGGCTGCCCAGAGAGGTTGTGGAGTCTCCTTCTCTGGAGATCTTCCAAACCCGCTTGGACGCCACCCTGTGCCACGTGCTTTAGGTGACCCTGCGTGTGCAGGGGAGTTGGACTAGATGATCTCTAGAGGTCCCTTCCAACCTTAACGATTCTATGATTCTGTGATTTACAAGATTGCTTGCTATTTTGAGATTTGAAAATTTATATGATTTTTTAGCCTTCATAGTCTGCCTATTTCTCACTTTGACTGACTCTTTTTCTGACTCTTTCCTATTTCTCCATTTTATGACGAAAAAGAAGGAAGGTAAAGAAAACAAGAGATGAGAAAGAAATTTTCCCCATTTAAATCTATTTTCAATTATGTCTTAAGGTCGTATTTCATGATAATTTGAGGAGGCAAAAGGAAAGAGATTTCCCAGTTTCCTAAAGACAAAGCATCCTTACTATATGTTAGCTATTTTCAATTCTTATTCCTGATAAAGGATAAAAGAAGTAAGGACCCTGACTTTCTGTATTTCAACAATATGAAAGGGGATGTGGGGCACCCTCATGTGCCTTCTTCAGACTCATGGCTTCAGGAAGGAAAATTAAGGATACTCCTAATCTAGAAGTCCTGAACTCCAGCATTTTTTGACCAGTTCAGATGATCTCAACATACTTTACTCCCTGGTGCACATGTTTTTATACGAGACTTAGATTGTTTCAACTTAAAAGCATATCTGGAGGAAAATAGCTTGAGTGGCATGTTACTGAAAAATATATTTATAGATTTTTTTGTCCGGGTGGTTCTAATTTCCCATCAAGATTTTATGAGCACTACAGCGTAAGATCTAGATAGCAAGTAGTGTAAAGAAAAATAATAGCAAAATGACAATACATTTAAGGTCTCTCTCCTATTCAGGAATGCAAAATCAGCAACAATTGCATACAGAATAACACAAATACGTTGTTACAGAGTATTTTGTAGAACATGTTGGAATTTAAGTGCCTTACCTTGTCGTTTTCCTTTCTATGCGTGTTTCAGGAGCCGCTTATTCATGCACTTAAAGCATATGAAAATAGTATTTATTTGTCTGCACGTGTATTTTATGTGCACAGAAATGGGCCAATTTCAAAGAGAGCAAATATTCATGAAACATAGATTTGGAAGTCATAATATTTTTTAACCAAAGTCAAATACTTGACATTTTAAAGTTTTAAAGTGCATGGTTCTACACATGTTATGGAGATCTGGTGAGCTTCTAGAAAGAAAGGAAATAAAATATTTAGTTTCTCCCGTGCATCATTACTGTCTTACACTGCATCAGTGTAAACTTTATTTTTTTACTCCATAAAACAGAATATACAGTCTAGTCCACAGCAAGTGAGGTTTAAGAGATCAGGTGGAAGATGTTTATGTTACTAGAGGATTAAAAAGGATCAGATCAATAACCATTCAAAATAACATTTGTTGTCGTTGTATGTATGGCTACAACAGACCTCAGCATCATTCACACAAAGCACATACAACAAAAAAGGAGCTAGAACAAAAAAAAAAAAAAAAAAAAAAAAAGACCAATTCTCCTTACAGAGGTCAGAACATAGAAGGCATGTCTGTTTATTCTCATCATTGGAACTAATGTCTAAACCAAGGAAGCCTTGACTCTAACTTGAGGAATATACTTGTTTCTTTTTCTTTTTAAAAATTTATATTTACATTATTAATTCTGCTCAGTTATTTTTTTTCCCTGACAAATATACTAAAAGATGTTAGGTCAATCACCAAAAAAACCTGTGTGCTTAACACGTGTTCTTCATGCACACAAGGACTTTTCAAAAGCGTAAAATTGCAAGTGGCTTACTTTGGTGGTGGCTTCCAAAGTCAATATTAGCTATTTTCTGACAGAAAACTTTTATATTTTTTTCAATTTCCACTTTTAGATATTTTGCTTTCCTAGTTTGGGATGTTTTTTCCTTCCACAAAGACATATAAAGTTCATTTTCTGACATAGGAATAATTTCCATGGCAACAAATCATAAGGTGAGCAAAATCTGACTGCAGAAGACTGTCAGTGGTAGGGATGAAAGCTTGGAAAAAAGCTTTCAATAATAACAGGGCTAATAGAAAATTATAGACAAAATTAAAAGCTTTTTGTTTAAATATTCTCTATTTTCATGTTGGCTGAAGGGTAAAAGCTATTTTTAAGAGGAGTGCTCCAGAGCAGATTCAAGTGACTTTACTGGGATTTGGACCAGCTCCTAATAGAACACTGAAAAAAAAATAGCACCTACATTTCACTGGGAGATTCCACACACTGTATTCATTAGGAGTTTCACTGAATACAGATTAATATACTGTAACTTTGTATGTAGTTACATAACTATATGTATAAATTTATAACTTGACTTGTATAAATACATCAAATGCTTTCTCAAGATTTTTAGAATGTTTTGTCAAGCATATCCTGTACCCAAGAACAATGTTTGGGATCTTGCTTCTGACATTTTAAAAATATTTTGCAATAATTAATTAATTTAAGTATAATAACGAGGTGTTTAGTCTTTACAAAGAACCTGACACAAATTGTCATATATAAACAATTTTATTGTATTTTATAGATAATTATATCTGTATTAAATAGGGCAGCACTGTTTATGTGTATCTTGTAAATAGCTGAAAAATTTCTGCTACAAGCTTTTTTTTCTTCTGTATTGATTTTTAATAATGTTAATGCTATACTTTATTTCGAAGTGGGGAGAAGAGATTAAATTCTAATCTATTATCATTGGCATAAGACTCCCTGATTTCAGAGGCCTTTCAGTTTGTCCTGACATGGCTTGAGAACAGATGTGGACCCTCTTAGATTGGTTTCCAAGATTTTTGCCTCGTGACATGGGCTCGGTGCATGTTGAATTGATAAAGGGTAGAGAAAGCCAAGCCTGTCTGGTGTTACAATTACTTCATCTTTTGGATGGCAGTTGCACAGGGCGAAAACCTGAGGACCTTAGTCATTTTGATTCAGTCTTTTTAAGGCAGTCTTCAGCTGTCACTTTGTTCATTAATGCAATGGCATGAAGGCAGTGCAAGATGCCTAATAAGTAAGGATGATGTAAATAAAGGAGGATAAAATTACCAGCTGAATTCAGCTAGTAGATTTGTGCCAGGGTGATTAAAAACAGAGGTTGACCATGACCAAGAAACAGGTCTCAAACATTTGTCTCAATATTTAAGATTTAGCAGGGGATTCTGTGTAACCTTACTCAAGATAAGATTCTTTGTGCCAGTTTTTCTCATAAATCCTTTCTTTACCATGAAATTATGAACTTCTGGGTAAGAAATTGCTTTTTACTCCAATATAGGAAGAACTAAATAGGATAGAAACCTGACCTCAGGTGATCATGGGGGTTCTGATATCAGTTCAACCACAAGAAACACTAGGGGCAAAAGTCATATTGTGTCTTCTATATACAAAAGTGTCACTTTAGACAGGCAAAATAAATACATTGTTTCTCTATATGAAGTGTATATGACCTTTAAATGGCATAAAATATCTTGTAAAAGTCAGAGAAGTGTCCCTGTACTAAAAGCTGATTGGTTGACTCCGTTGCCAATTTTATAAGACTTTCTGAAATTGTAATTATGGCCTTATTGTTGATGCATAAAATAACCACAGTCACCACGAATACTATTGTGTACATTGCTTGAGAAAATGTCTTTCATTCTTCATTCATTCCGTAAGAGGCAACAACTCAAGAGCCTTCATTCCAGTATGTAATAATCACTTTGTCTCACTCATTTGTAGCTGGTGACTTTTCTAAATATTTTTTGATCAATTGAAAGAAATGTAAAAAATCAGTAGATTGCAGCTTGTAGCTGGAATTGATAGATAGTTTAGGTGGCAGGCTTTGAACTCCTTTGGCAATCAGTAGTTGAAAGAAATTACCTTACTTTCATAGCTAGGATCTTCTGCCAAATTTACCCTGTTCACTTCTAAATCTCTTACATATTTTAAAGGATTAAAGTTAAAGATGAGATTAAAAACTTTCCTCCTGGCTTCAAAAAGAGAACAGAATTCTCTGCACAAGCATAACTGACAGCCTCCCATGAGAAAAAAAGAAAAACACTGAAGATGTTTCCCCTTTTCCTTAACCATTTATTTTCCTTTTTTATTTTTTTTAACCTAAACATCTCAGTGAAATCGCTCTTTGCAGTATGGTGTTGTTAGAGCTTATAGAAATGTTATACCTCATGGTTTGACATAAAGTATTTTTGTTTCTTTGAACTCTTCTTTGAATTCTTAATTCTTAACAGTGCAGTTAATTCTACATGTTGTGGCAGAATTAATTATGTTGCCATAACATCACTTTCCCCTAATAAATTTTCCACTGTGGGGATTTCAGGACTTCAAAGACAATACAACATACCTTTTGCTAACCAGATGATAAGGTTTCATCTAGGCAATGGAGCCAATGATTATTTTTGAACCAACATATAATTATGAAGACACAGTGAGAGAACTTTCAACATGCTCACAAGTGGCAGAACTAAACGCAAGTAGAAATGTCATGTTGGGGTGGAGGTTCAAAGTTAGCATCCAGTTTTCGATTCTGCAGCTGCTATAATTACACAACTTTGTAAATTGGAGTCATTTATCCTCTGCCAACTGCAGTAATTAATTTTCTCTTCAGTCAGTGGAGGGGGGATTGATCTTTCCTTTATGAAAATCTTTCTCACGCAAATATCACTTTGCTTTTCCATGTTTCCAGTTCTGGAAATTTGTCCTTCTATATAAAAGGTAGTACTGAGCAGCAAGGAAGTTGAACCTTCCCTGTCTGTGTGTTATTATCTGGGTGGCAGTGATGAAAATGAAGATTTAAAGTGTGGAATTTTGTCATGGCACTAATAAGTACTAACTGATAGTGGAATGAGGCTGGCTTGTGAAGTAGCAAACGCTGCAAGGGCTTGTTCACTTGCAGAACTTTAGCTTGTTTATATTAGTTAGTAGATACCAGGTATGTCTTGTATCTAAAGGTGTCTTGAAGATCTATTAAAAATGTTTATCAGCTGTATGCCATTCTGAGTGGAAGGTCTCTCCACCTGCACTGTAACAAGTCATACCTTAAGAAGAAACCTCAAAAAGCACATATTCTGAAAGTCAGGTCAATTATATATTATAGGTCGATTTTCATTTGGACTGTAGCTTCTTTGAGCTCTCTGATTGCTTAAAATGCTGTTGCCACATACTTGTTGCCACATATTTATTGCCTGTGTAGGACAGAAGACTCCTATAGTCTTTAGTAGTACAGACTTTGCATAGCACAGTATTATTATGCTAACACCTTTGTATTTGAACACTGGGGTTGAACGCAGCTGGATATGAAAAATGCTACAGCTTTGACTGATGTTTAGCATTCCTGATAGTCTGAGAGGACTTCACAGTGTCAGCAACAGTGAATGTGTGATGGAGTCTTTTGTTGTCCATAACCAAATTGACCTCTGAATTGAATCTGCAAAATAAAATCACTTTGGCTCACTAGAGAGCTGCTGGGTCAAATATGTGGCTTGGCTGGTCATGAGTCAGGACGTGACTTCTCCAAACCCTTTACCATGGTCCTTTCAGATCAGGGAGAGTCATTTCTATGATGCATCTTGGGAGAAGGTTTTGTTGTCATTACCCATCTGTGCTTGTCATCGGAAAATAACAGAGATCCCCTCTTCTAAGACAAATTTTCCTAAAGTTTTTTTTTTTTTTTGGTCTCAAATGCTAGATTAATTTGGCTTGTTCACATATGACCTCATACTTTCTGGGCCAGAAATGCCAGAGCAGTGAAGCTGTTTTGTACTTTTTTTTTTTCCTGATCTTCTAGTGGGCACTGGTGAATTCTGAGATCTAAGCGTCTCTTAACAACTCTGAAGCTGCTTCTCATGTCTAGTAGTGACCTGTACTAGTGGACCACATCAGCCTCCAGCTGACATAAGAAAGGAAGAGCTAGAGGAAAATTTTTACCTCCTCCTGGTAAATAAAGTTCTGATTCATATAGGGTACGTTATCCAATGCTTCTTAAAGTCTGTTTCCCAGTAAGCAATTGTAAATAAAACTATAGGAGTCACGTGTAACATAAAAGGTGAAAGAAACATCCCTTTTGTTTTCTGTCTCTAAGCCTATATATGATGAGATTTCTATGTTAGTAAAACTACTGGATTTATAGTAATATGATGGCCCTCAAGTAGAAATATGGTTTTGTTTACCTTTTGATCATAAAGGAGAAGTGGGAGAATTCTCTGCAAAAAGAAATTCACTATATTCCAATTTGAGATATTTGATAATCCTTGTTTGTATCAGAGTTTAGCACAGTTAAAACACATCAAACATAATCAAGCTATGTTTATCAGCAGAAAACAGCAGAAGTAAAATTATTAAAAAACCTTTGAGTTTCAAAAGCAGGAATACAGCATGCTCCTTTGGTGTTTAACTTCATATAGTGATTCAGAATGATCTGCTTCCAGGCCTTGATCCTTGCATATTTATACTTGCTTTATTGGTGTTAGAGGTTTTGTTTATGTTTAATAATTATGCAGCTCAAAATGGATGCTGAATGCATTTCTGTAAGTCTGTAAAAATCACTATAGGTTTGGACAGGAAAAGCCAGCATTTTGACAGTAGACAGGCATTTGAAATTAATAAATTATTTATGTTTAGGAAGCCCGGAGCAAAATCCTCAGGTGGGATAAATCACCATAACTCCTTTAACTTCCATGAGATAAAGCTTATTTTCACCAGCTGGGAATCTTGAGTTTGTTTTGGTTTCCCAATTGACTGAGCTGAGCCAAAAGTGAAGGAAATGTTTTATAGATACATGTTTTTCCTGGAAAATAAATTAAAAGAAAAAAAATCTGAAGGGGGGGATCGAAATAAATGAGCAACTCTGTATTGAACAAAGGAATAGAAGAGAGGGGCTAATTGTTTAATTAGTAAATGTCTGCTTGGTTAATGACATATTAATGAGTTTTTAAGACAGTCATATCATTTACCATAAAAGACCCATGTGTGTATCCCTGGATGTACTGTATAATTAAGTAATGTGACCCATAGGAGTTCATCATTTAAAAACCTGTCAGCTGTCTCGTGTTTGGTAGCAGATGAGTAAGCTCAGGAGGGGCTCCCTAGGAGGACTTAAACGGGAGTGTAGGCCCAAAGTATCTCCCTCTATGAAATCTGTTAATGTATAAGCAGTGCTGTATCTGCATATAAAGACAGGATGTGTATGAAGGGTGGATTAGGATTTGTCCATTGATCCATCAAATCCATCAAGCCCGCGATGGAACCAGTGTGTTAGTGCTGGGCCCAGGTGCAAGATCAACCCAGAACTGACAGAATTTGTGCTATCCTTTAGATACTTAATCTCTTCCCATAAGAATTTACCCGTGAACATAGATACTAGGAATCCAGATCCAAAGCTTACAAAACTTGGGGTGGGCTTCAGGTGCGACCTGTATGGGGGAAAAATTATGCTGCCTCCTGCAGCTGTCTTGAGTGATTCAGAGAACCTTATATAGAATATATATTCAAGGTATAAAAGCATGTTTTTGGTCAAAATTGCTATTTTTTAAATTTCTATAGCAGTATATAAACTTATGTGATAGTAAAATGCTTCCGGAACTCATGATAGAACTGCAGCTTGTAGTAAGTCTTCAGGTAATTGGGTGTTTTTGGATAGTCCTCCTTCAATACTCTTTTCAGGTTTGGCAAGGAAATAGAATTAAATAAAAGACGTAAATGGAATGAGTTAGGTGTAAGCAGACTGCGTAAGTGATTATGCCTTCCTCATAATACAAAAGAATAAAAGTGAAAAGATCGCTACCTCAGTGGTGAGCATGACTGATACTGTCAAAGACGGAAGGAGTTAATGGATCATTTTTCTGTGTCACAACCTATTCAGAGCCATTCTTATGTTCTAGTATAGTTTTCTGGATTGTACTTTTAGAAAGGCTTTGCTTTATTCTTTATTCTTTTTTTTTTTTAATTTATTTTTTGGAAGCAGACATCGGGCTCTTTGGGAGAGAATAATTATCAAAATTTTGCTCCTTTATTCACCTTCCCGAAAGATACACACGGAGCAACAGCTAAGACTGGATTTAAATCTATATACAAGTGGAAATGAAAGAGCATATAATACTTCTCTCAAATGAATGGTGTACAGGCCACAAAAAGAAATCATATAGATAATTTTCTATCTATTCTCTCTTTTTGGCAACGGCGAACAAGGTACCATTGCTCCTGATAGATGAAGTTTGAGTGCAAATATAAGACACCAACTAAGGCTTAATTCTGATCTCCTCTCTGTGGGTGTGGATCATTAATGATTCATTGCATATTTTGAGTAATAAGCTGTCTGCATAGTGGAGGGCAGAACATAGTCCTAGGAGACTATTGTATGTGTGATGCATTAAGAATTATATTGAGAATATGTAATTTACTAAAGTAGCTATCTTGGGTTAAGGCATTTTTAGGGTGTATGTGTATATGTCTGAAAATTAAGAAAAACTAAAAATTGATCTTTGACATGGCAAGGAGACTGTAGAAATACAAATCTGGGGAAAATATTTTTTAAAACCATGAAGCATGATTTTCAATTTGCAAATTAATAACATCCGAGAAAAACTGGCAAAATGAATTTGTTTACCTATTTCAGGTAGTTTAGATCCTTTTATCTGTTTAAAATATAACCTCCACCTTGCAAAATGGATGTAAAAATAAACTGGTCTAGAAAAAAATGCTTTCCAAGGATTATGAATATAATGAAAAATACTCTTGTATTTTATTTGTACATACAAAAATATTCCTGTGAAAGACAGCAAGCAGAATTTTGTTGACATGCTTATGATCTATATATCTACTTGATGATGTATATGATCTACCTGGTGATTTATATGATGATGATCAATATATAATATGATCTATATATCTACTTGAACCCATTCTGTACACCATATCAGTATGTGTAATTACTGTGCTGACAAAAACATATTTGTCTTCTCATTCTCAAGTAGATATTTATAGTAAAGTAAAGCAAAACCAATCCCTCTATCCCTTTCTCTCCCTCTCTACTTTTCAATGTATGTATAAATACAGCTGGCTCCTTAGCATTGAGTTAAAGTCATAACAGTTTGTTCTGGCTGAGGATCTGCCTCATTATGTATACTATGGAGCATGTTAAAGTGATGTTATCATTTTATATTTTATTTTACATTCAGCATAACTTTTCATCATACTTTTATACTGTGTTTATGCAATACACTAATTTGAATTGAATACTAGTATGACTGATGTCAATTTGCTCCCTCAAGTCAGAAAATTAAAAAATTAAGGCTTTAAGAGAATAGAGAAAAAGAGCTTTTCCCTATATTTTACACATAGATGTGCCACGTGCTCTAGGTGTCCCTGCTGGAGCAGGGGGTTGGACTAGATGATCTCTAGAGGTCCTTTCCAACTGCAGCCATTCTGTGATTCTGTGATTCTGTGATACTATACTTAGAAGAAAATGCTATTTCTAGGAAAAATATCTATGTTTCAACTCTGCCCCGCCCCTCCACCTCCAAAAAAAAAAAAAAAAAGAAAAATAAAAAATTTTAGTCTTCTTGCTAAGTGTGTAGTGTTCTACATACAATCAGTGCTCAAACTAAAACCTGAAGTTATGACTATTTTCTCCATGCTAATGACGGACAATCAGAAAATGAAGGAAGGTTAACAGGAGGGAGAATAAGCTAAAATGCAAAATAGCTGCTGTCCTTTTAGACCAAAATTCATGCTTTACATTCTTTTTCCTCTTTCAAGCTCTGACAGGAATATGTTCTTTCAAGCACTGGCTTTGGCACATGTACCTTGAAGACTGTGACTAGCCAAGAGTAGTAGTACTGTTACGTTGTATAATCTTAATGTAAGTAATATGTGTGCTAAAGTGCTTTGCTTTAGAAAGGACATGGAGCCAGACTGTGGCATCCTTACTGACAGGATAAAACCATGAAAAAAGTCACTTTAAACCAGCAAGGATATTCTGTTGCCCTATTAATGCTACTCTTCTTGTTTGGTCTATGTAGTGGGGATATGTGCATCCAATAAACAGAGCTACACACTGGTATGTGTGGATGTGTTGCATTTACTTTTAACGTGTTTGTCTTCTGGTATGTGTACATTATACATGGATAATAATAGAAGTGGAGAAAGAGAAATACAATTGTGTATTTTTATATACTGTGGTAGATATAGTGTGGTTTGTGCTGGGAGGAAGGAGGATTATTTGATCTGCATTTTAAGGGAAAGTGATACTGTGAAGTTGTTTAAGTTTGTAAGCTTTCCCTTTGAGGGAGATATGTGTGCAATCTGCAGGCCTGGCTAGCTCTTTGATGATAAATTTGGACTCAGTTTTTAGTCAACTACAAGAAGGTGCCAAAAGCATTGGCATCTGTTTTAGAAAATTGGCAGAGTTTCCTTGGCTGCAAATTTCTTTATCCTGTCTCATTACTTTACTGCTATCAGCTTTTACCTGCATGAAGAAAGACCAAAAGAAAAAGGCAAAAAAAAAAAAAAAAAACCTTTAAAACTTAAGTAGCTATTACAACAACAGAGCCTAAATCACTCAGGGTGAAGATTCTATAATTTCCACTCTTTACACATACTAGGTGCAATCAAACAACTTGAAGCAATAACACAGGGGGAAATATGTTTTACATAACTTGACTTCCAAATACCGATTATCCCTTCAAGGCTATTTGTTTTCCCAAGAAGCCGACTGATTATAGGCTTTATGTTAAACCTGTTTCAGGTGATAACCTACCTACACCCTGGCTTCTGTTACATTAACCAAATTATGGCTGCTGTAAATGGGCAGAAACTGCAGGTTTCTTTTACGTGATGAAATACTGTCTTAAGCAGACCAGTGCTGTGCTACCAGGCACTAGTTCAAGGAAATCACAAGTGACTGTGACTATATGGCTGAAACCCTAGAATCAGTAGCAGAAACCCTATAGATTATTAGTAGCAGAAACCTTATAGTTCATCTAAGCTGTCACCTCTGTTGGTTGCAAGAGATATCATTTTAGTTGCCTGTGTATAAACATTTATCTACCAGAAACTGCACCATTTCATCTTGTACTGTTGAAAATGTGAGGGAGAGTTGTGTTCTGTTCTCAGCTGGGTGATAAAGTAAATGCGAGATAAAGCTGTCTTACTTATTTCCTGTTTCCAGTGCCCACTGTCATGAAAAGATGGTAAATGAAAAGAAAACTGATATCACAGATTAGGCAACTTGCTGTACAAACTAATGAAACTTGCAGAGGGGATCTCTGCAGGCCTAGAGAAGAATATATCCACCTCTGGGTCCAGATTAACGTGGAGCACTTGTGAGTGGAATTTTGAGGTGAATGGTGAATGGTGTCTTGAATGGCTCTGACACTGTGTGACTTCCAAAGTTTGAGAATAAATTTCTGTTTTCCAAGTTTGTGGGGCTGTGGACATACGTCCATCATATAAATATTTTGCATTTCTTTGGATTGTTTCTCTCTTTTTCTGCACGTAGAATCTTCTGGATTGCAGGATGAAGTTCTATTTTTTTCTTTTTTCTTTTTTTTAGGAAAATACACCCGAATAGATTGAGGATGTCTTCTGCAGACAATCTTGCTGCTCAGCACCCAAACTGTAGTCTGAAAGTGGTGTATCTTAATTTTTGCAGCTGCAATGCATACGTGATGAAAAGATGGAAGCTTTGCAATCTTTACCCAGATTCTGTATACTGATATTTTGCCCTTAAAATATAATTTCCCCTACTTCCCTTTCTTGACTCTTATCTGCCATTTTTTCAAACAGGACAGAATTGCTAAGAAGCTAGCGTCAGGAGGTTTAAGGTATTGAACTTTAAGGAGTATCAATTGCAATTGGATGGGAGCCCAATACAAGGATCTCTTAATGTGATGGAATAAGAAACTTAGGTTTTGTTTTGTTTTGTTTTGTTTGAAGGTAATACTTTAAAAAGTGTGCTCCAAGGAGTCAGTCTGATTTAGAATATTTTGTTTCTTGCTTCCTGAATGTGGTCTTTAGATGTTATGATTAAACTGTTTTTTACAGATAGGAATTCCTATCAGTTTGATTACAGGTTCTTTTGCCTTACACCTGACCTCAGTTGCATAAGGGAACAACTGGGGATTTTTCTTCTGTTAGCTTTTTGGTGTGTTCACAGGATCTGTCTCACACTTTTTACTTTCTTCTTCATCCACCTTTATTTCACACTTATGGATAGCTGGACATGCTCTCTCAAAGCTGAAATCATGGAAATAGTCCTTGCTGTTTTCGCTAGCCAGACTGAATAGCTGTTGATGCAAGAACTGCTCAGTCATAGCAAATTTGACACAGAACAAAAAATCTGAAGGCTGTTGTCCCCAAAAAAACCTGTGGAAACTCCAAAATAAAAAGAACCTTACAAAGAGTATGCAAAGTCAGTAAATCTTAAAGGAATATAGTCGATATAAACTTAACATATTTTTAGACAAGGATGGATTTGTGTTTTGTTTATAATGAAGTTTTTTTGATCAAACCTCAGATCCTGCCATTCCAAGAAAAAATGGACAGCTCAGCATTGGCTGTATCTTCTGCTGCTCAGCTCTGGCATTTTAATTGCACAATCACTCTTTTATACCTAAGTCTTTGTAAAGATATAATTGCACTCTTTCTATGTCAGGAAATAAACACCAGGAATTAAAAAAGAGAAAGCTGAAATAAGAATAAATGTGTATAATGCAGCCATAAATATATGAAGCTGGAAATTAGAAGGAAGTTTCTGTTCTGATTGAGAAATCAGGTTCTGGAGCATCCTTCTGATTGGAACGGTGGAAGTAAAGAAAAAAAATCATTTGCTGACTGCGTGTGACAAATTTATGACAACATTAATGACTTTAACACCTTGGCTTCCGCTGTCTGACCTAGAAGCTGAGGTTGGCCATAGTGACCTAGCAGATCCTATCCGATCTATGCTATGATTCATTCAAGTGAAATCATTGAAAATATCGACATTCACTAGATCTTCATGTTGTCCTTTGAAAGGGAACCAAGGTACAGCATCTAGAAACTGCTTTGTTCAAAAGTTAGGTGAATTGAATGATTAAAATAAACGCAAAAGAAATTTTCCAATTTCAAGCCTAACAAATCACAAGTTTTTTTCTCTCTCTCTTTTTTTTTTCTCCAGAATTCAGAATATTACAAGAAATAAAACCCTGAAGCTGTGGCCTGCATATATGTGTGAGTGTTAATACAATACTAAAATATCAGACATGAAATGGTGATTATCTTCTTCACATCTATTCATTTACAGAAATACAAAAAGCTGTGGTTTGAGTGGCAGCTCTTATTCATGAAGCATTATTCTTTCTCTTAAGCCTTGATTAGATACATCATGTGCCATTAGATTCCCCTATATTACATTTAGTCTGTCTTCCAGAAAGTAATAATGCCACATATTAGAGTTAAACCTTAGAAACATTAAAGAGAAGATATTTTAACCTGAATTAGGAATGTATTTAGCTAGCTATAAAGCTTTTCTCTCCCCTTAAGACAAATACTCAAACACTTTAACAGGCTAGGACACAATAGTTATACTAAAACAAATAGATTCCTATAATGAACTACATTTTCCTTTTTTGATTGAATGCCAGACCTGCTACAATTATGCTGTAAAGTAGGTCTCTTGCTATAGGAAAGTAGAGAAATCTTAAATACAGCCCTGTCATCTGACAATCCCCAGGAACCTCTCTGCTCTTTTTAAGTCTTTCTGTCTTTGGCTAGCAGCCAAAATCCACTTTTAAATAGTTTAAAGACTTAGGGTTGATCCGAAGTCCATTGAAGTCAGTGGAGATTTCCAGTGCCTCCAATGGTTTGAATAGGCTGTTGAAACCACCTAAAGGCTGATGTTTCATTTACTTCAGGGTTACTATTATCTTACTTACATAGGGTAAGAGTAATTATAGGCAACATAGTGGGACAAACCCTGCAATCCTTAGATAATTCCTATTTAGGCTGAACTCCTATTCAAGTCAGAGATAAGGAAGCAAATATTCCACTTTTTGGTGGTTTAATGACAATAACCAAAGGCACAGATCTTTAATTTCTCATTAGCTGTTGGTATGTTAGACCAGGTAAGCAGCAGATGTGGGGGAAATGCATTTTAGCTTTAAATGTTTGTCTCTGAGAAGCGGTTTTCAGAGGATTATGGCATCCATTTCCTTGTCTAATAAGGTTTTATGCCACACCCTTACACTTTGTTTCTGAAGTATCTTTAAGAAGAGTTCATAACAGTAACAGCAAAACCAATAGCCTGATTTCCCTTCTTTTTTTTTTCTCCTGAAAAAACTACAATAGGGCTGCTTCATTCCTTTTTTTTTTTTTTTTGGCTTTATAATATTTATATTCCTGCTTCCCCATTTTTATTTTCTTCTGTCAATGAGTGGGCATGCTGAAGTCAGTGGGAAACCTTCTGTTGTCTTTACAGCAGAAAGAAGAATTAAGAAGATATAGATGCCCAACAATCCTGGGCCAGGATGGACAAGAAGGCCTGGCCTTTATGTCCTCTCCTGAGCTAGAGGGCTCTTGCTCCAAATTGCTTGACTTTTCCTCAAATTCCCAAATCACTCCAGAGCTCCATCCCTTCCTTTCCCTATTTTTGAAGGGGAAATTCATGGAACTCAAAAAAAAAATCTATAAGGAAAATCTATGCAAATTCTCCCCTTTCCCTCATACAAGCTATATTTTGGCAGTTTGCTATTTTGTAATTAAAAAAAAGGGAAAAAAGTTCACATATGAAAATTCTTGATCAACTTTAGTTGAAACCCTTGCCTCTTTCTTTCTTCCTATCTACCTAAATAGCTTTAAATTCATAGTTTTACTATCTGTGCTGAGTGTCTATCTGCTGCGGCTTGTGGATTATGTGATTTTGTTATATTAAGAACAGTACACGTTTGAACATGTCCTCTGAGCAGCTCATCATTTTCAAACCCCTCAGAGACTTATCTGTTATAGACTGTTTTTTTGCTTCCATTCAGAAACATCTTTTAATTGCAGAGAAATCTCTGAAATGAGAAGAGTTGCTCGATTTGATGCTGACTTTGTGCCTTTGGCATATAAGAAAAGCAGGTGCGTTTATGTATTCAATAGTTTCTCATGATTTAAAATGTAACCTTTCAGTCTTTTGTGTTTATTCCTTTCCTGTTGTAGATGACAATATTAATACAGCTGCTTTTTGTCACTAGAGTATGTATCAAAGATATAAGCTGTGTGGATACAACTAACCACAGTTTGCAGTGTGATTCTATTTATTTCTGAGACTGAGTTGTAGCTATGTTAATACATGGATACACACAAGCAGAAAAAGAACAAGCAGAAAAAGAACAACCAGAAAAATAACAGTGAAAAAGCTGCCATTTTTAAAACTTCAGCTCTTCATTTTCAAAGGTCATGTTTAAAATGACATTTTCTGATAGATATCAACCAGTGTTATTTACACTATTGCCAGGCTAACAAAAAAAAGTTAAAGAAAATGGCAACTACTACTGTCATGGTGATAGTGTCAAATATTTTTTAGATATGGTCCTTGGCAAATGGGATAAGTTCTTGATGGGTAAAAATATTTTTTGAATTCATTTTATGAATTGTTCTATGAATTGTTTTTTTATTGGGTCTACTGGTGATTCTGTGAATATTTTTAGGCAAGTGTTAGCCCTTTTTGATTGCCACTGTTCCAGTAATGTCCTTAGAAGAGAATGACTTTACCAAAGCTACTGTCAGTAACAGCTGGACAAATATTTCTTGCTTTTTAAGTGAATAATGCATTATATTGTTCTTTATGGACTGCAACAGTGGGTTGCAATATTATGCAGTGTAGTGCTGGAGATGATATACGGTTTGATAACTTTCAGTGTGGATGGTTGTCATCAGTATAACCTGAAAAGTTGTTCTGACCCCAAAATAGCATTTTTCCTCCTTAGCAAGATCTGACCCTGAGAATTAGCCACACTTAGTGCTCCAGTTTTTGTGAACTTTTCACATCAAATAGGAAGTTTTGATCCTAATTTACAAGAACTACCAAGTTCCCTGAGGAAAAGCCTGCTTCTAGTGTGACTGTATCTATATACACCACAAGCAACTATACTTCAAAGCTTAGCTAAAAGGCAGAACTCAGAAAAATGGGAGACAAAATTAGTCTAAAGTTCCTATAGATTAACCGAACACTTCTGTGACAAATGATCTCTTAACATGTAGCTTATGATCTACTCTAAGATTTAACTAAATTAAGCACTAGTTCAGTAACGTGTGTTGTCGGTAGCTGTTAAGAACAATTTTAGCCATTATAAGAGTGCAGAGCACTGAAGACACCCAAATCATTATATAAATAATGTCATTCCAATACAAGAAGATTTAGGTTACAGGTTTGGCCAAACTTGGACGTCTTCCCGAGCAAAATAAAGCAAACCAAAAAAGTACTTTGTTGCTGTGCCCAGAGAAAATGTATCCAGATATGGAGTTAGACCTACGCGATTAATTTGTTTTAAACTCATGCTTTGGCCTTTATGTAGAGCGGACATCAGCAGTGACCACAGTCACAATTTACCAGTGTGGACTTGTCAATATGAGCTAATCGGTACAGCATGGAATTGGAGTGGAGAATGAAGAAATCATGTTTTCTCTATCAAATAGTATACTAAATATTCCTATATTTAGTAATGTAGTATTGTTTGTTCAGCAGATTTTTCTCAGGAGAATGTGTGCCTTGGAGAGATCATCATGATACCATATTTCAGTAAATATAACTATAATGAAAACTAGAAAAATGATCAGTTACAATGATTCTGCTTTATTTCTACAGTGTCCATCAATGTGTTGTTACAACATTTTTTTCTTCTATGATATTTTCCACAGCTGAACTAGGACAACTCTTCCAATATTGGGGGTCCAGGGGTAGAGAGGATATTGCCATTATGTTGATTAACTTTAGGCAGAGAAGTTTCTATGACATTGGAGTAAAACTTGAGTATACATGCTACTGACAGACTCTGCTAATTGACAGCAGGATGAAGAGCATTTTATCCAAAAGTCAGCCAAAATCTTATCCAAAAGAGTCATATGGAAGGCTTCTGAGAGTAGGAAAACTTTATTCTAGTATATTCTACTAGAATATAAACTCTCTCATTTGGCTAGTTCTCTTTTATCTTGAAATATCTTGAATATATTTTATCTTTTTTGTCTTTTGCCCTCTCTCTGGGGCAAAACCTAGCAATGGCTTAAGAGCATACACATGCACAGAAATTTCTTATTAATACAATTCCAGCTTCTAGATGCAATTTCCCACTATCAACTTCCATGACTGTGATGAAACTAAAGATACTGTTTTTATTTTAAAAATATCAGAAAGATTTTTGTTAATCCAAAATATTCTGTGGATCTTGACTGTATCCTAAAAATGTCTCGTCCTGGAGAGTCTTTTGTGCCAGAGTCAGTGGAGCAAGATGGATTTAGATAAGCTGAGGGCTTTCCCATGGCATCTATGCCAATATTTTAGGAGATGACTTTGCCTCTCTATAACTATCCAGGAGAATTTTTTTCCAGTAACAATTCCAAAGTGTGAGGGTTTAACTGATGATTTTTTTTTCAGTAGGGTGTTCTTAAGATGGCCTCTTCTAAATATTGATTCATTTAAGTGATGAAATAAAGAAATCAGCACAAAGTAATATAGCTGTGGTTTTGATGGAGTTACAGATTTTGACCTGGAACCCTTTGATGGGTTGTGTGTTAGAATGATGAGTTAGCATGTTCCAGCACCCACACAGGCTGCACGTGGTACACAGGCACACATAGATAGCAAAAGACAAAAGCTGTAAGAGAAAAAATAAGAAAAATGGCATGGAATATAATAAAAATAAATCCCACAAGGATTTTGGAATATTTATTTAATAGAATCCATATGTTTTACCTATGACAAAACTTTTTGAGCCATAAGCTAGCATTCCTAAGTAATTCCTCAAATTGGACTAACTGGCAAGGATAATTTTTTTAAGTCAACATAACTCTATTTATTATGTTTGACAAACTAACTGTAGTTTACTTCAGGCTGTTGTATCTGGTTTCTTATGGTATGTTTCGCTAGTTCACATGATAGCTCTTTTGTGCAGACCTAGCCAAATCTAATTTACATACTGGAGGCTCTGTGGTCAACTGGAATTATGTCTTTGCCTTGTAATTCTGTGAACCTGGATTCACATGTGACAGGAGTTCAATAGAATAATGTATTTGGTGGTCTCAATTACCATCATGTCACCAGAAGAAATTTGTCCATATTAGACAAACTACTACAATTTGATGAAGTCCAGGCCAATTCACATCCTCTGATCTAGAGAAGCCAAGTAATTGCAAGAAAATGGCACGAATCCAAACTAGATTAGCTCTGTTCCAGGTATCTGGTGTTCACAACTGGTGCTTGCATAGCAGACACTGTAAGTTTCATTGACCTTGACAACACTGAGGGTAATACTTTCATAGGAATGGACAGTTGTTGAAATGGTTTAAAATGTATATCACATGCATTCTTTTTTTTTGTCTTCTAGATTTACTAAACGTCCACCTGTGTTACTGCTTTTCTTGACTTTCTAACATATTTACAGAGCAATATCCTGTCCCAGGCCAATGTAGATTTTTCTAAGTTTTACATCAAGATGTAATAGCTTTAACCAGATGGTAGAAATAATTTGCTTTCTTGAAGGTCTGTCATTTGGTCTTTTTGACTGATTTTCTTCAATTTGCTAAGACAATGAGTTTTTGCCCTTTTCTATATTCCTCTGAGAGTGTACAGACATAGAATCACAAAACTGTAGAAAAAAATAGATCAGAAGAAACTTGTGCAAGTCATCTGATCTTGCTTCTTTCTCAAGGTTCTCAAAGCTGAATTAAAATTTTGAAAATTCCTGAGGGTGGAGATTCCTCAACCTCTCTGGGTACTTGTTCCAATGCTCAACTGTGCATGTTTCATTTGACATTTTCCTTGTTGCAACTTGTCACTGTTGCTTTTTGTCCTTTGTGTATCTCTCAAGGCATTTACTTTTGTCTTCTCTACAGTTTCCCCACAGATAATGGAGGACTGCAATTACATCTCTGTTTAGCTTATTCTTTTCCAGGCTGAACAGAATGAGTTCGTTCAGCTTCTGTTTCTGTGTCATGTGTTCCAGTCACTGACTGGAGACTCTTAATTGGCTAATACCTCTCTTGCAATATGGGAACTTAAAACTGGGCACAATGCCCCAGATACGGCCTCAAAAATGCAGAGTAGAAGAGGATAATTGCTGCCCTTGAGCTGCTGCCTGCACTCTTGCTAATGCAGCCCAGTGTCCGGCTAATCTTCTTAGCTGCAAGGGTGCTCTTCTCACTTAAGTGACAGAACTTCAGAGACAAAAGGCAGCATGAGAATACAACGACATTTGGAAGAGTCCCTCAGGACTCACTGAAAAGTCACAACTGACCTGCTCATTCTCTTTTCCTCCCTGCTCCTCTATTCTTTTGGGAACAGGCAAGTTTAACAAGTCTTTTAGGTTTAACCTGAGATTTCTTTATTATTCATTTTTCTTCTGCATGACCTTGTTCTTCATGTAAGGAAAAAATAGCAGACCCAAAATTGTTTTTATTTTTTATACGCATCACTGGATTTCTTTAGCTAAAGGAAGTAAAATTCCCTATCTTGTGCCTGTCCCTCATCAAATTTATGAAGGAGTGTGTTATACAAGTGCCTTTAGGAAACCTTTCAGGGAAAGAAAATTGAGTTGGGCGACTTAAGGTAAAGAAGATACCTACATGACATTTGAGGTGAGAGGGAATCTGAACCCAACATCTCTTGGGTAGATGTGTAAATTTCATGCTAAAGACTGTAAAAGTTCTCCACCTAAGAAAATTTGTCAAAGCTACACCAAGACTGAAAAGACATTCTTTTCTATGTTCAGGGTACCTCTTAGTTTATAATGCACTTACTTAGAATACACTTGTATTTAAATGTAGTCAACTACCTAACAAAACTGTAGAAACTGAAGACATACATCTTGCATACCAGAACAATTTAATCATAAATATATGCAGTTTTATGAATTGAATTACTGCTCTATTTTCTGGGCAAGACAATGCAGTCCAGGAGAGAAGTCAAAGATGGGGAGGGTTGAGCATTTTTGTTCATTACACAAACTCCTGTTCTGTGGGGAAGAGGTTGTGATTTGGGAGGAAAGTGGGTAGGATCAGCACAGAGGTGCCACCCAGGCTGCATGCAGTCCTGGTGCAGGTTGTGGAGACCTCTGGGTTCACCTCTGCTCCTTGGGCTACCCAGAAGTTGGAGAAATGACCCTGCATCCTGGGCCAGGATCATTGGGTTCCTTCCCTGGAGTCATTCTCTGGGTTGCCCGAGTATTCTTAAATGTCCTTGATCCTTGGATTAGGTAGGGAATACCTTGTTGTTGGTCCAAATTTTATTTTCTCTTCGCTAGCTGTAGCTATTGCTTGTGCTCACAGTCTGCTTGTGTTGGACACTTGTGGATACTTTTTCACTTCTTGATGATCTGTAAGTTGTTTTCATAGTTTGGCTATCTATTATCTTGACCCTTCTGTTGTTTGGAAAAGATCATATTTAGTCAGATTTTACTAGAGCAAAAAGTTGGTTAAAATCCAGTGACTCTTGCTTAGTATTATATTTCAGGCTCTTGTTATGCAAAATTGATTCATATTCTTTGAGAAAAGCAAGTGCAGCACACCTGTTCACAAACAAAAAACATGTTCAGGCCAGCTGTCATCTTAAAAAAACATTAATAAGGCAGGAATGCAAATAATAACTGAAGTTCTATGAAAAATAATGTAGTTAAAAGAAAACAAGGGGAAAAAAAAAGACCAGCAAATAACCCCCAAAAAACATATCCATTCCTAAGTCCAACTGGGAACATTAAAAATTGCAGAAGAGTCCCAAAACAGAGATTGGAGCCCTGCAGTAGTGGTCTCAGTATGGTAAACTAAATCATCTGTACAAGCTGGTTCCAATAAAGCATTCAATGTGATAAAGGGGTGCTATTATATTACAAAGCCCAGAAGGCTGTGGCATTTCCACTATCATGAACCGAATAGGTTAAAATTGTTTTAATGCAAGTAGCATAACTTTCTACGGTGAAAACAGAGCTACAGGCAGAAAATATCCCGTTATTAACGTATACAGTAGGTCACCAGGACAAATTAGAAGGAAGTAATCTGGTTTGTTCCAATCATTCAATACTGTGAAAACAGTTTAAGAAACTATGTAAAAGCAGCTGGGAAGCAAATAAGTTTTATGAGAACTCTTGTAGTAAAAAGTTTCTTTTGAAAAAAGATCTGTATGTTGGTTTTGAAGGGGGCTCCTGAGGATTCAGTCATGTTTTCTACTCTACTAGAGGGAACGTTAACCCAGAATTAGCCTCTGAAGGGAAGACTCCTTGCCACCTTGCACATTGTTGCTTTATTCTTTCTTTCCTGGAAAGAAACGTGCATTGTTCTTAGAAACAAAAAAAAATTTGAAACACGCATTGTTCTTAGAATTTTGTATTGCCTCAGTGGTCACTTGAAATTCAGTAAAATAGGATAAAGACAAAACAAAATTCGGATGCCAGAATCCTTACTCATGTTCCATTCCCTGCTGTTTAAAAAACGTTCAAGAAGAGGCTGCAAGGACAGGTAATCACCGTGAATTTCATCTCCTCACAGTTTCCTCTGAATTCTCTGGTCAGAATGTTTTTTGACTCCCAGGTGCTCAAAATTCATAATGCATGTTTTAGGGAATCTGATGGCATCAGATAATCAAATATGCATCATAATATCATATGATATTTCCGTGGCAACATTATTGTACTGAACTTTCCTGATTGATAGTTTTTGAGGATGATGTCTTTCTTAGAGGTGATTACTGGGCAGTCAGAAAGCTTGACTCCTTCTATTATTATCTCTTGACATTTAACTATGGTTGGGGCACATCCCCAGAAGGACTGGAAGAAATAAGGGGTTACATTCACAGCGAGTCTTAGCCACATTATGTGATGTGGGGGAATGTGATTCTCTGGCCAAGAAATGTCTTATAAATTTCTCTGTGTCAGCTGTTGAAACCACTAGATGCTTAGTCTAAGGGAAGATTATGAGCAAAAGTGATAAAGAACCTTGGCTGAATCAGTCCTTTCTGCACAAAGCTTTGCCTGGCTATCTCAACTAGCATGTAGTCAGGAGGTACCATGAGGCTCAACGGAGTACCTGTGGTTTGATTCAGGTCCTCAGGAGTTTAAAATCATTACAGCTCAACTCATTTCTTGAGGACTTGCTCTGGCAGACATAGGCTTCACATTTAGCTCTGGTTTAACTCTGATTCACAGCACCAGTGCCTAGAACCACAAAAAACCCAGAGCACAAATAGAGCCCTAAGTGCACCACTGGGTCATTTGTGTATACCCGCATTTAGATACCACCTGTCTCCATCACAAATCTCCTATCACTGTCATAGCGATTAGTTATTCCATGGTTAACATGAGCAAATGTGACCTATTGAGAGCCATTTCCCCCATCTCGCCTTCCTCAGAAACTCTTGATCCTACAGTATATAATGTAGAAAAACAAATACCAATATTAAGTAAAACTTCTTGTCACAACAATAAAAAAAAATGATTTGAAATACTCAGTATCACTTATGATGTAATCTCCTGGCAATAGAAAGCTGGCAATGTGCTGCAGTCGTGCTTTCAATTACATTACTAAGTAATCACACATTAAAGTCTAATAGCAAATGATTCTTTATTCCCAGGGTGCCCTGTCCAATTGTTTTCTAAATTGGTTTCAGGAATAAAGATGCAAGCATGACTACAAAAATATTATTTATGGTTTGGAAGTCATCTTTTGTATCCTTTTTTTTTTTGGTATGTACTTTCCAGCAGATATTTCAAAAAGTAGTTTATTATTTCTAGGTTCATGTTTCAGTTCGACAGTTAAAAAATGCTTAGACTTCATGATAA
Organism: Tinamus guttatus; assembly: GCF_059628265.1. Classification (NCBI taxonomy): domain Eukaryota; kingdom Metazoa; phylum Chordata; class Aves; order Tinamiformes; family Tinamidae; genus Tinamus; species Tinamus guttatus. The sequence goes on along the minus strand of NW_028288665.1, from coordinate 3,290,767 downwards.
ACTTGCTTGGGCTGATAGATAGAGTTGTCAAATTTCCATTGCCACCAAATACATTGCTTCTCCTGTAGGAAATTAATATTCTCTGAGGAAGGACCTCTGCTGGAATTCAGTATTTTTGCCTTTCTATATGCACTCACATCTCCTTTCTCAGTGCCTGCAGCAACTGGTATATAGTGAAAAGAATATACAGGCTTTATGTCTTGACAATATTGGATTCTTCAAATATGACAAAATGCAGAACCTACCATCCTTCCCCTTTCTAAAACAAAAAATGAAAGAATATAAAGAAAATAAACTCCCTGAAGAATAAAGAACTTCAGAATTCAGGATAATTCTTGTAGCTGTAGGAAGGTAAGAACTCAAATTGATACTAAATTTTTTAAGTTTGCTTTTATTGCACTTTGCAGATTGAAAAACTCTATTTTTAAAATTGAAATTTTCTTTTTTTCAGCATCAACGCTTTTAAATATCTTTGATGCCTTTTACTCTTATACTAGTGCTTAGTGAAAAGAGTTTATACATTTAATTTCATTCTCACACAATGCAGAGAAATAAAGCACTTCAAGCTATAAAGTCTAACTTAATTGAACCACAGTATTTTAACTTCATCAAAGGGATACTATGCCTCTTTTGTTTCTTGGGTGTTATTCAGGGACAAAGATGGAAGACATGCAAAATAGACTTATGTAGAGAGTATGTTATGAAAAAAATCATGAAAATTGAAGAGAGGATAGTTGCATGGATCTGCTCTAGACCCAGAAGAAACATCCAACACCATCATCAGCAACCATCTGACTTCTTTCTTTTAGGACAAGAGGAAATGGCCTCAAGTTGCATCAGGGGAGGTTCAGGTTAGATGTTAGGAAGAATATCTACACAGAAAGAGTGGTGAAGTGATAACAGACTGCCTGGGGAAGTGGTGGAGTTGCTGTCCTCGGCAGTGTTCAAGAAACCTGTAGAGGAGGTGCATAGGGACATGGTATAGCAGGTATGGCTTTGAAGGTTTTATGGTTGGACTCGATGATCTTAAAGGTCTTTTCCAAACATGATGATTCTATAATTCTATAATTTTATGCTAAACATGGAGTTACAATTCTTGAAAAGTATAGGTAATATGGATGGGCCAAGGCTAAGCCCCTATTATTACCTACTGCTACCATTCCTTATTATGGGAAGTTTCTCCATATCCTCTGGTATCTTCAGATAAACAGAGCTGCTTTATTATTATTTTTACAATTACTATTATCATTATTGTATCTGCATACATGTGTGTGTGTATATATATATACATATATACATACACTCATATATATATATATAAGGATATAACCAGAACTTATTTGTATTAGACAGGTACTCTCTCCTGTTGTCTGCGTGCTCCCTATACTGCATGGTTTCATGCGTGACAGGTAGATACTGTGAAGCTGATCTTTTCAGTTTCATTCTTCGTTTTCTTTCACACCGTGTGTGTCATCCAGTGGCATAACACTGCTACAGGATACATAGACCCAGCGGGAGCCCAATGTGAACACCGCCAAGCTGCCCCAGAGCCCAGTATGAGCCCTGCAAGGTTTGATGAATTCTGAATGTTAATTAAGTCAGATGGCTAGTTTTAGTTAAGACCATAAGTGGGTCTGATCCCTGAGAGATTTTGATATAGTGAAAATGCAAGTGCTAGAAATTACATTACTGTAATGACTTTTACATGGATCTATATGCTGAGACTGATAACAGCTAGTAAAAGAGTTTGCTTGCTGTGTAGGAGATGTATCATCAAAACAGCAATAGACCATAGTGAGAATATTTAATATAGAAATGGACTTTGAATTAGTGATATTGGCCTAGGTGGAGCAGGATCTAGTTATTCGATTTGGTAACCTAAGCTAGAGTTATATTGCAGCAGTTGATATTGCTGTGAAGGTTGGTAAAGAACCACTTCTGATTTGTTTATGGTAGGAAGCTGTTACAAGTTATTCTGGGAGAAGGAGCACAAAGAAAGCTAGAGGTCTGGCATTTTCATTTCCCATCTTTTCTGGAATTTTAAGACACATAACAAAGTCCCTGTATTTGTTTATCCAGACTGATCTGAAAAGAGCAGCAGAAGAAGATGCGGAGTTTGCTTCGGTAGTGCTTTTCATAACAATATGACCTGAAGATTTGGTGAGGACTTATTTCAGAGGTGACTCAGCACCACTCTCTGACCTCAGTCCTTGATTACTGGCAAGCTCACTAGGCTTTTGTTGTGATTCAGTCTGAGTAAATATTCTGAAGTATTCCTATATTAGTTTTTTTATTGTTTTGATTTTTTTTGATATAAAATTTATTGGCACTATGGATTTCTCTATGTCATAAAGTGCTCAGAATTCTAAGACAATGATGTAATTACTGAAGTAAACAAATATATGAATCATAGAATCATAGAATCATAGAATGCTTAAAGTTGGAAAGGACTTCTAGAGATCATCTAGTCCAACCCCCCTGCACACACAGGGTCACCTAGAGCACGTGGCACAGGACTGCGTCCAAGCGGGTTTTGAAGATCTCCAGAGAAGGAGACTCCACAACCTCTCTGGGCAGCCTGTTCCAGTGCTCTGTCACCCTCACTGTTAAGAAATTTTTCCTTAAGTTCCTGTGGAACTTTTGGCGTTTCAGTTTCCGGCTGTTTCCTCTAGTTCTGTCGGTGGCCACCAGGGAAAAGAGGCCAGCACCATCCTCCTCAATGCCTCCCTTGAGGTACTTATATACACTGATTAGATCCCCTCTCAGATTAGATCCCCTTTTCATATTTAAATATGAAATATTTAAGTGTTCCTTTCTCCCTATCTTGTAAATATTCTTGAGAGAATTTCATATCAAAACATGTAGTATTCTACCTAATTTGGAAGAAAATCCACACTATCTGTTTCTTACATTTATCAGGTCATTTCTTGAGCTGAAATAAGAACAACTAAGGACAAGCCCTAAGCATAAAAGAATCAGGTTAATAAAAATGGCAATTTTTATAAATTATTTTTAAAGAAATATTTTTATTGTAAGATTTTTGACTATATCTTCCTCTTCCAGTATAAGGTGAGGGAGTCAGAGAAGAAAATGAGGTTGGAAGAGTTCCAAATAGTCTGAGCATAATTTGCTGATGTTTGGTTTGTGCTACAAACATTCAGAAATTAATTACAAAGCTGTCTAAATTCCCTGAGAGTATACTGACATGTTGTCTTTCACCAAAGCTGGTTGCTAACAGTCAGAAATGCTTTTGATATAGAATGTATATCAAACATGCTAAGCAATTGTTATTATTTCTTTTTTTTTAAGGCCTGGAGACCTTTAAATAGTCTTTTTGTATGTGGTTTTGTACCTCAAAAAATAGGGGACAAGAGGATACGGAAAATTCTTACTCTGAAATATGGACAATCTAAAGAAAAAAAGCACACATAAGATGGCTTTACTCACATTTAATGTTGTAGGAATGGAGATACAGAGTAAGGTTTGCCCTGACTGAATAAAGTGCTTTAAGCATTTACTTAACTTAGCCATGTAATTAATCTCTTACAGGTATGTGTGTTAGTAGCAAACTGAACAAGGATCTAAATGGCTCATCTAAAAGCATATTTAATGTCTATGACACAAGCAGTAAGCCCAAATCTCCTGGTTTCCAATCCTACAGTGTCAGTTTAAATATGAAGCCAGTAGTCTTTACTGAAAATTGCAGAGCTCTTTCTTTTTTTTTGCTATTCTTTTTTAATTAAGTTCTGTAAAGGCCAACAAGTGTTAAGAAACTTACGGTTAATTACAGATTTTTTAAAAACCTTTCTATTTTCGGTTATTGTCTGAAATGTTGTGAACAAGGTGTGATCTGTTTTCTGTCTGAAATTTGTGTGTCTGCTTTGGGATCGCTCTGGTCAGATGGCTGTATCGTGCATCTCAGTTCAAATTACTAATTCAAGCTCATTGCTCTGGGAATGCCTTTGGTCACAGAACTTTGGGTCGGTTTGGAATACAGGGATATTTTCATGTATTTTTGGAAATATGTTTTTAAGGGTTAAAATAGCTAAAGGGTTAAAATAATATTTGTAATCAACATTTGTGTTTACAGCTAAGGAAAATCCTAATTCCTCTTCTTAATATTTTTTGAAGCATCAAGATTTCAGTCTTTGAACTGCACTCAGAGAATTTAAGACTTTCATCTGGCTTCACTATCTTTAGTTTTATTTTATCAAGTTTTGCTCTAGTATGGCTTCTTATGGATGATGAGCAGGTCAAGAGCTTATGGACTAACATGTGGACTAACACGACTGATGCTGTTCTAGGTGTTTTCTACACGTGATCAGGAAGAGGAAGTAGAAAGAAGCTGTCTTTCTACAGACAGTTGGAAGTAGCCTCATGATCACAGGCCCTGGTTCTAGTGGGAGACTTTGACCACCCCAATATCTGCTGAAGAAACAGCACAGCAAGACACAAGCAATACAAGAGTTTGCTGGAGAACATTGATGATACAGATGATGGAAGGGCCAATGATGAGGGTTGCACTGCTGGACATTGCACTAACAAACAAGCAAGGGATAGCTGGAGATGTGAAGCCTGGGGTCAGCCTTGGCTGATCCTGCAAGGAGGAAGCAGGGCAAAAAGTACGATCACAACACTGGATTTCAAGAGACCTCACTAGGGACCTTCTTGGAAGAATCCCTTGGGGTATGGTCTTATAAGGAAGAGGAGTTTGAGAGAGCTGGCTAATATTCAGTGATTGCTTTCTCCAAGTTCAAGAGCTGTGTATACCATTGAGCAGGAAGTTGAGCAAATGGAGCAGGAGACTAGCATGGGTGAATAATTTGGCAAAAGTCTTGGCAAAAATCGGATGACAAGTCTGGCAAAACTAAACAGAAGAAGGAAATGCACAGAAGATGGAGGAGCAGAAGGGTTGGACTAGATGGTCTCTAGAGGTCCCTTCCAACCTTAAGCATTCTTTGATTCTGTGATTCTGTGAAGGGACAGGCCACTTGGCAGGCATATAGGAACATTGAATATGCAGGGATATGACAAGGAAGGTCAAGGCCACTTTGGAATTGAATTTGTGAAGGGATGTCAAGGACAGCAAGGACTTTTAAAATACATCAGTAATGAAAGGAAGACTATGGAGAATGTAGACTTGCTGCTGAATGAGGCAGGGGGTCTAGTGACAAATGATACAGAGGAGACAGAGATACTGAATGTCTTCTTTACTTCAGTCTTTACTAGTAAGACCAGCCCTCAGGAATCTCAGACCCTGGACACAACAAAGTCTGGAGGAAGGAATACTTTTTTTGCTTGTAGAAAATTGTGTTAGAGATTGTTTAGGCAAACTGGACTCCCACAAGTCTATGTGCCCTGATGGGATGTACCCACAAGGGTTGGGCGAGCTAGCAGATGTCATTGCTAGGCCACTCTCAATCATCTTGGAAAAGACATAGAGAAAAAGAGAATAGTTGTGAGGACTGGAAGAGGCTAATGTCATGCCAGTTTTCAAAAAGGGCAAGAAGAAGGAGCCAGGAAACCACAGACAAGCCAGCTTCATCTCAGTCGCTGGAAAAATGATGGAACAGCTCATCCTCTAAGCATATGAAGGATAAGAAGGTGTTCAGGAGTAGTCAGCATGAGTTCACCAAGGGGAAATCATGCTTAAAGAACCTGATAGCTTTCTACAATGGGATGGCTAGGTGGGATGAGGGCAGAGTAGTGGATGTTGTGTACGTTGATTTCAGCAAGACTTTTGACACCATCTTCCATAGCATCCCCATAGCCAAACTTAGGAGTTGTGGAATAGATGAGCAGACAGTGAAGTGGATTGAGCACTGGCTGAATGGCAGAGCTCAGAGGGTTATGCTCAGTGATGCAGTTTATTTGGAAGCCTGTAGCTGGCAGTATCTCTCAGGGGTCAGTACTGGGTCCAGTATTGTTCATCCTCCTCATCAATGACCTGGATGAAGGGTCCACCCTAAGTCCACCCTTCCAAGTTTGCTAATGATACAAAACTGAGAGGAGTGGCTCGTGCATCAGAGGCCTGTGCTGCTGTTCAGAGGGACAGGCTGAAAAAGCTGGAGAGATGGGCAGAGATGGTCAGGCTATAGAGATGGGCAGAGAGGAACCTTATGAAGTTCAGCAAAGGGAAGTGCAAAGTTCTTTACACAGGGAGGAACAACTTTATAATGTGTCTTGACTTCAGTAGATATATAATCCCTGTATGCTACTTACATTTTGGATTATAGACTTCTTATAATTATTGTGTACTGTACTTGAGGTAAGTGAGATCCTGTATGTTCAGTAATTTTGGATTTCAATGCCATAGAGATTAACATCTATGACACCTAGAAATGGCAAAAGCCTCCAGGGAAATTTCAGATACAAGAAAGTGCAGTGCGCCTGTCTGTATAAGTGATCACACCTTGACTTAGCAGCTTATTCTGAAATCAATGCCACACAACTATTCACACATCAGAGGAAGTTTTCAGATGAGAATGTAAAGTCTAAGCAATGTTCAAAATCGTAAATGCATGATGCTTTCTTCAACTGAAAACCCTATTATGGATTTTTTCCCCATTTAATTTAAAGAACATGATCAAAGATAACTAAAAAATGATTCAGTTTATTTGTTTCTAAGGAATCAAATAACTTATTTTCATGGAGCTGCAATTTGAGTCTAAGGATAGGAGGGCTAGCTGGTGAACCCACAGTTTCACCTAGTGCCTAAGCCAGTATCAAATGTAGGATTTTTGTGGACTAAGAAGTCCCAACTTTTGCTCTTTTCTAAATTTCAGTTCAATATATCTTCTTCTATATTTCATTTCTCCAGTTTGTAAGATGAAGCATAGAAAGAATGGAGAAGAAAAAGACTGTTCAGTCCTGCTTTGAATACAAGAAATTGAAGTGTTGACAGAAGACTGGCACTTATAGATGTCCATTCAAATCTGGGAGTTCAGAGACTGGGGACGGGCATTCCAACTTCTGAAATGAACTAAACTGTCCTCAAGTTTACCTTTTACAACTGTAGACAGCAGTGAAATTATTTATATAACATGCATGTGTATATGCACAAACATTCCAATGAAGCTGTAACTCAGAATTTTATACCGAAAGTGTGAAGGATGGCAGGAATAGCAATAAATGAAATGGTTCTTCAGAGGATCTGAAAGTGCTTCTCCAACAGTAGTTAAACTAATTATTTCTGAAAAACTCTTTATGATAAGGCCTTTCATTAAAGAAATGTATTAAAAGCCGAAGAGTGTTTCTGACCATTTTAACTTATTCCTAAATTCAGCAGAATTTGTTTCTTATTCCCAAATGCATTCAGGATAATAGTTAGTTGTAAACATATAGTAAAGTTATATGGGCATGAGTACATTGTTAATTTTTAAGAGCCCTTGCTGAATAGGTCTGCTTTTCTGATTCAGACTCTGACTTTGGAAATTCATGATGTGTTTTTATTCCACAAAGAATATTAAGCTCTCTTTAAGTTCACCAGAAACAATTTCCTTTGTTTTCTTTAATGTGGACAAGCACTTTTATTTAGGTCCTGATTCTTCTCTGTGCTTAAGCACTGCTCGCAATCTAGAATAATTTGAGCAAGTGATAGCATTAGGTCATTCATGAAAATATAAAAAGGTATTATGCTGACTTCATCCTATATTGGTATCTTTCCTTTCTTTTCCTTGATGTATGTGGGCTACATTAATTGATTAATTAATGTGTATTTTTACCTAGGGATTGAAGTAGTTATCATGCTTTTGTAGTAACCAGTTCCTTCTCTTGCTGATTTTTTTTTACTCTATACACTAAAAGAAATTCAAAGTAAAAGCCAATAACTGTATATCCTGTGCATTAAAGTTGCCATTTGGTGCTCTAATTAAAAAATCCTGCCAATTAGTAACATAATTTCAACAAAGTTTGCATGGAGACCACTAAAAAGACATTGTCGTAAAGCCTGAAGGCAGAGATCATGTTCAGAAACAATTTCTTTTGTCTGTGAAGGAGCATATTGTTCATTCTTTGGAAAACTGACAAAGATGCTTGTTGCTGACGTTTACATTTCTCTTGAGCTGCATGAAAATGTTTGGCATAACTTTATGCAACACAGGCAGAGCTCTCAACGCCCAAGTGTGTCAGGGTGCACAAAGGCCTGTCTTGGATCATGCGATGGGAGGAAAGTCGTTACAGGCACTCATCATACTGGGACCACATACTTGCATATAGGAGGCAGGCCCTTATCTTGGACATGGCAGGTGAAAAAAAGGGGAAGAAAAAGTGAAGGAACAGATAAATTCTGACTGGTGCGTTCATATTCCTTCTTGAAATAAAATTACCTCTCTACTAGGGTATGGTATATGTATATACCATGTATATATGGTATATTGTTCACTGCTATCACAACTAGATTTTTGCCATTTTATTTTCATATGCAGTCTCTATATTGGCATGTGGAGGTGCATGTTCCTTCAATGACTGCTGAAAAAGTGATGGTACTTCAGTTACAGGCAAGTTAGGCAAGCTGAGTGTGGAAGTTGAGCATTTTGTTCCATCACTCATGGTTAGTTTGGAACATCACATAAAATGGATAGGCAGATTTTGAAAATCTGTTTTTTAATCATTTCATTTGTGCCCATATGTTTTTGGGCCCAAAAATCGCAACCCAAACCAAAACAAACAACTAACAAGACCAGTTGTATTTAAGAGTTTACTGAAAACCTAGCATAAATGGCTTGGTTTACAGTGATTGCTGATCCTATTTTGCAGTTCAGGAGAGTGTTTTAACACAGAAAAATCAGGGTATAGATGTTCCTGTGAATGCCTACAACAGTGAAACTAGATGCTTAAAGTATTTCCAATAGAATTAAATAGACATAAAACTTGCCTAGAGTTATCTGTAGTTGGGGAATAGTGACAAGTTACTATTAGAGCCTTTCATCTATGCATCGTGTAAAATACTGTAATGCCACTTCACGTGGTTGAACTTGAAGGTTTTTTAAAATTCAGCTATACAATATTTAAAATTTAGCTATACAATGTTGCCACTAAACTATTAAAATTAGTTGCTAGAATGATAAAACTTATTTATCCTCAAAAACTAAACCCTGTATAACTACCCTAAACCCTATATAGGGTTTAGCTTTTCTCTCCTAAATCCTAAATGATTCTCCTAAAGCATATATATTTATTTCCTTTTTATGTTGTAACTTATCTGCAAATTCCTTACAAAAAAAAGTTTATCAAAATCATATCTTTAGATATTCAGTGATTAATGAAACTGTGTTAGATCCTAAAAGCGCAGTATAAAAAATAACCATGCTCATGGCAGCGACTGTTTTATTAGAAGTGTGCAGAAAATAAGTAGAACAATGTATTGGACACTACAATTAACAGAGTTAATTAGTGTACAACGGTTATTTAATATGTTAATCAAGTTTTAATCATGATAAAATGGACTCATCTCACCATTATTCTGCCATTATAAAAGTGTAATTGAAATAGATTAGAAAAAATACAGTACGTTGTTTTCCATGTCTTAAAATCTCTGAGCTCAGGAACACTGCAGTGACCAGACATATTTCAAATTAAGCTGTAATTTTGTCAACGAACAAACAGCTTAACTTGGTGTTTTATGTTAAAACCAAGATCAACCCACCTTACCACACCAAACTCAGGATAAAGTTCTACAAACACACTCTCTTTTAGCCAGATTTCCTAGAGAAGAGAGGCTAATGCTGTTGTGGTGTCTGTGGATGCAAGTTTGTTGTTATGGACAACCTAATGAGTCCAAACTCTTGGATAATTTCAGCTGAATTTTCCAGAAGGATAGCAGTTTCAAAGTATGACATGTCCACAAGCTTCACCAAAGTAAGGTAGAGGAGAGACATGTTGACCTGCTGTCAAAGTGGGTGCAAATTAAACTCATTTCTTTTTAGACATTGAGGAATCTGCGAGAGAGGCATCTCAGATGCACTGCCACTTTCTTTAGGGTTTTCTTAGACATTAGAGAATCAGCATGAGTTCATAGAAATTGTGACTCCATTAGTTTTACTCATTTACTTGGAGAAGTGGTTGGCTAAACTTTGTGGTAGAGAGAAAGTAGTGTGGCTTTAGTCCTTATCCCTTGATTATGTTATTTTTAATGAAAATCCATGCAAAGATGACTCAGACCTGAGGCCCAGCTGGTGTACAGCATGGATGCCTATCTAGGAATGAGGATTATTGGGAATACAGGTTGGCTAGCTGCAGTTTAGGTTCAACTGCAGTGTCATAGTTCAAAAGAAAGTGAGTGGGAGCCTTCTAACTTAGGTGGGAGATGGTCCAATTGCACCAGTAGCTGCAGTCAGTAAGACTAACAATAAATTTGTGATTAAAATCAATTATTTTCATTTCCCTATAGGCTTTGGAGTAACTTCAAAGTTCATGATATTAGTCTATCCTCTGCAGCCACAGGGTCATAAATAATTTTACTTTCTTTTGAAAAATAATCAAGTCTGTTCCATTCATGATTCTCTGAGGAATCTTTAAGAGAAGTACCTGGTCTTTTGATGCTCCAGATAACACTGTAACATTTGGAGGTGCAACCTAACTGTATTGATTTCAGATCTTTTTCTCATGTAGAGAAGCAAATCGGATAGAATAAAGCTATTTAGAGGCTGATTTCATATTTTGTGCATAAACCAAATTCTTAATTTCGGAATTATGCTACACTTTCATATATTGGTGAATGTTGTTAGTATACAAATATCTGTGAAATTAATCTCTATTATATCTGTGGAAATGCTATTCTTCCAAGATCGTGAAATTAACTCTCCTCCCACCCTGCCATTAGAAATAGCACAAGATAGATACCTCACAAAGAGGTATCTATTCCCAAGTTCTCAGAAGGAGTATCTTATAGGAAAGTTTACAGAATCGTATTTGTTGGCAAAGAAATGCCAGGTTTAGGGAGGGAGTGCCCTTGTTTGGTACCTGGTATTTAATATGAGTTGTGGTTTAGGTTATTTTTTATATTCTATTTTGATAAGAATTTGTTAAATAAATTCTAATTCTGACAAATGCTAGTTTTTGCAAGGCTTTTTTCTCATAGGATGGTCAACAAAGAACAAATGAGCATTTCAACTGAGCCATGTTAAGTACTATCACAAATAATGGTGCAATGATATGAACACTTTTCTTTCTATAGTCAGGATGCTTTTCTCAAAAGACTTTAAGTGATAATGCTTGAGAACCCTGTGTTCTGCTTGTCCCCTTCATCTCCACAGTTCCGGCAGGCAGAGAAGGTAAACTGAAGATCAGAGAAATCTCTAGATGATCTCCCTTCCTCTGTCTGACAAAGGCACTGAGGAGCCAGAATAGGAGTTCTGCCCCAAATGGATTAAGCTTGCATTGCAGTGATGTTGTCTGCGTAAGTTATGGCAAGCTTTGTCCTTGAAAAATAAATAAGATGAAAAGAAATGTCTCTGTTATACCAGTCATTTTGAACCTGTTTTCTGCAGTCCATAGAGACTAAGGATTGCTTCTGATGATCACCATTTCCCACACATGAATTAGTCCTTCCAGTGAAATACTTCAGAATTCTTTGTTTGTAATTGTAAAATTTGATTGTTTGTAAATGTTAAAGACTACTGACTTATGAAGTACAAAGAACTTGGTGAAATGTTGTGAAGAGTATAAAAATGCATATTGCCCAAACATTTTCCGGTACTTGAAGTGCAAAGGTTTTGACTGACGTATAGAAAGATGGGGATGCTTCAGATGCCTAGTAAAATTAAGATATTGGGATATCCAGTTGAAATGATAGCACAGTGATGCTCACATATTCTGCTGGGTAACTTTTCTCGTGCTGAAACTCTCAGAAGAAGAAAAAAGTGATAAAAAAACTATTGATAACCTTTTATTCCTAAAAGCATATAGCGTGGAAGTGTTTTTTTTGTTTGTTTGTTTTTGTTTTGTTTAAAATATCCTAGACAGCTTTGTAGAAAGGAGGAAGAAAAAACATTGCTAAGAACAGCCTGTGGAAATCTTATCTGGAGTAAAAAAAATACTTCTACATAGCTGCTGCTTGGCCAGCTGAAGAAAAAGGCAGTAAGTTGTAATAATATGTAACTGAAATTGCTTTGACATTCAGAGTGTGCATATGATTGAGGGCAAAGTATTTGCCTACTTTTATTAGGGAATATCTTACATAGGCTCTTCCTAAGTCCTTTTCCCTTACCACATTCTATTTGCACACTCACCTGGTCAAATTGATGAAACTCCCAGAACATTGCTACTAGAGGAAACAACTTCTCTTACTTATTTCTTTTCCTATCAGTGATTCCTATCCATAATTCAAAATCATGGTCAATAGCCCCTGAGATTGAAGAGTAGTGTGTGAAAAGGTAGTAAGAAATTCACCATAACAATTTAAATATTGGAACTCATTGCAGTATTTCTGAAGTGAGAATTCAGGATCAGATATTTACGTGGGTGTTTATGACTTCCAGAGTCACATTTTAGCATTGTTGACCAACTTTGCAGGGCGTACACGTGGTGATAGTGTGAGTCAATCGGTTCTTGCTAGGTAGAACCCAGTCAACGAGAGGCTTCTATGTTGCATGCTCCCTTGGCAGTGGAAGATGCGGAACTGCTTTGGGGCAGCAAATGTTGCCACAGTTGCTAGCCACATCCCCTGTAATCTACACATTACCCAGCATAGGAGCTAGTGCGACAGCGTCTGCCAGTTTGGAACTCCTATATTCAACATCAAAACTAGGGAGTAGGCAGTGAGGACCACCCTGAATAAAGGTATTGCTACTAAGGCAGGGAAAGTAAGAAATACTTCAGAATTACTGACCTTTGTATATCTTCTTGTTGAGCATCTCTGCTTGCCACACTCAGAAACAGGATAAAAACAGATTGCGTGGACCAACACATTGGTCTAATAGAATAGCATAGGAATTAGCAGGCTGGGTCGGAGCTGAAACTCCCTTAGCCTGATGTCTTCAGAGTCCAGTTCTTGAGGTGCTGAGTTAAGGGGACAGTATAAAGAGCTGATGAAATGGGGCAATCTGCCTTCATACAGGGGGAATTTCTGTCTCCCTGTGTCTGAAAAGATAGGTTAGTATCAGTAAGTCTTTTACTGATGAAGACTTTTTAACTTAGTACAGATTAGTTGAAGAATTGCTTTCTGTCAGAGACCCCCAGAGATCACAGCTAAGGCTGGCTAAAGAATGCATTCCCTGCAATTTTCTTCTCTGATGCTATTTGAAGTTTAGATAGGTACCTACATGGACAAGCTTTAACCTGTTAATTGTGGGCAGACTGTTCCTTGTTATTAAATACCGAATTCTTAGGCCACATGATTAGCAACAATGCCATGTAATTTAAGTGACCATTTTCTGGCATATCAGCTTAAATTTAATAAGTACCTTAAAGTTCTATTGGACCGTCAGAATAATTTGATGTTAGTTTTAGTTTTAGTTTTTGTTTTTATGAGAAACATAGTATTATACTATTAGATTCACCACAAAAGAAAGCTAAAATGTTAGATCTTCCTTTTCCTGCGCAGAGAATTTAGATCACTGTGAAATGCATTTCTCTTTTGTGATCAGCTAGACAGAGTAGTGGGCTCCCAGTTTTTTTCCTGTGAACATTCACGTGGAGAAAACTTTCCTCTTGCAAGCATTCATGAAAAGAGGGTTAATAAATTTAAAGCAAAATTCTATTCAGAAATTATGGCTAATTCAGTGTTAATTTAAATACTCTATTTAAGTTGCAGTCCTTCAAAAGTCTTGAGAGTAATCATGGCAATGGTTAAGTGAAAGAGACCCTTTTAATTATGCCTAATAGATTGATTCATGTGTTATTTTGTGGAGAATGAGAACTAAGATACCTTTGCCTCTGAAGTTCTGGTGTCTGAGACTACATCAAGCAGATTTTGCAGGACTACCAGTATGTCAGGGTAAAGGGAGGGCAATGTGGCAGCAGAGAAGCTAAAGTAGCTCATATGGAACTGGCAGTTGTCCAAACTATTTGTTTCCAGAAATCCAGGAACTTGTGACAGTGTTCTTAGGGGCACAGGGTATGAATTAAAGAGATGACCATTGTGCAGCTGCAGATCAATAATTGTCTTTAAAAAGTAATTATAGGCTCCAACCGTGTTTGACAATAACTGGAAATGATTCTTTGGCAACTCTCTATTTACTAAACCCAATGTCCACAGTCAGATCTTATTAGGGTTAAATGTGAGGCAGGCTGCTATGCTATTGCAATTAAATACAGTCATCAAGTTTCTGCGACAGTTTCCATGATTAACACCATCCTGCAAAACCTCATGGCCAGCTGTTCAGATATAATTGTCTCTTTTCTGAATACTGTTACGAGACTTTCCTCATTTCAAAACAATAATGGAAACTTTATTTTCCCTTTTTCACATGAGGTCAAACAACATGATTTAGTTCTTTATGAATCGCATATGAAGCTGTAAGAAAACTAGATTCAGCTTAGCTTTGATCAAGTATGCAGCCATCAGTCCTTATTAACAGGAGTGGAGAAAAGCATGAATTTCTTGACCAGGATGCGTCAGCCCAAGTGTCCTGTGTGTGGAAGCCGGCTGAGGTTAGAGTTTCTCCCTTGGTGGAGCTGAAGATGGCTGGACAGCCAGTAGATGGCAGTGTGAGTGTACGGATTAAAACCTTGGACCCAGTTTGCATGAAACGAGCCAACTAAAAATGGCTTTTTGACTTAGAAGCATTTATTAACGGAGCCCAGAGCCATGGAATTGTCAGAAAGCCAGGTCCCAGCTCCTGAAGGATCCAGCAAACCACAGCTGCTGCTCTGCAAGTGCATTCTCTGAAACAGGCTGAAGCCTTTTCTGAGAGGAGAAAAAAAAAAAAAAAGTGTATGTGTGCTATTCATTTATTAAGAGCCACGCAATCTGCCAATCACCCTTTACATCACTCGGCGCCTCGGGTGAAGCTGCTCAGAAACAATCTTTGTTACTCGAGAGGACCAGGCTTGTGCTTTTGTGCCACTTGGAGAAAGCAGGAACTCCCTCCCCCCCCCTCCCCCGTTTTTTTCCCCTCTCTCATAAAACTCAGCGTGCATAAATTAATTAGGAGAAGCCGGGAAACCTCTGACCCTTGCAGATTCAGACCAATCCCAGCTAAACCCTCCCTTACCCTACTCTTCCTCGCATAAATATTTTAAAGTTAAAAAAAAAAAAAAATCAAGACAAGGGAAAGGAAAGAAGTTTGAAGCGACAGCCCAGCCACTGGAGAAGGATTATTTGTCTCCACTGAATGGTTATGTGGAGATGCTGTGTGTGTAACAAGCTTTGAAGTGAATTAGAGTAGAAGAAACAAATGTCTGACTTTGCTTTTCTTCAATCAGTGTCTTCCTTGCCACCTTCCTTGAAGAGATCTAGAGCTCTGTATCCTAGGAAGCCAGTGGGTACTTTGATTTGCAAAGAGATCCTCTGAGAACAGGGCAGTTCACTGAATGCTGCTTTGCAGAGTGAGTGAAGAACACCAGTGATTTCAGATTTCGTCTCAGCAGGGGAACTGAGTGAAGGCTGTTCCAGGATAATGCAGAGACCCCTACCAAGGAAGCTGTTTACAACATCACCGTAAAGAGTTGTATTGATCCAACAAAATCCAAGAGCTGTGCTATCTCTTTTTGATTATCACATATCAACATCTTATATATTAGTTTACTTAAAAACTGCTGTTGCTTATAACTACGGTGGGGTATATTTTCATCCAATTACTCAAGTAATTAAATTCGTAGCTACTCTTATTCTATGCCTTTCACGCTTCAGTGATCGTTATTCTCCAGTTCAATACATATTGAGCTGGGACAGCTGCCTTTCAACTTGGCTCGCTTAAAACCCACACTAGATTATCTAATCCAGTGGAAAATGTAGGTCTTATTTAATTAGTTGTGATACAGGATCTTGTCTTTGTGTATTTCTGAGATCTCATACCTCCAAATTTTATACCTTCGCTAACAGGCTACCATGTGACAGTTGGCACTCCTGTATACCTGAACTGCTCACAGAACAAAACAGTGTTTCTGGGGGCTTTTTGGCACTCTTTGATCACCTCCCATCCAAAGGCAAAGAATTTGTCCCTTGAGGGAGCATCCTTCTTTGTGTTTTGGGCTGGTTATTTTCACAGCCTTTAGCACATGTCAGTGAACCAAGAAGAGGGTGGCCGCAGATTTATCTTGTGCTTTGCAGATAGGTCCATAATAAACTTTTTTTTTTTTTTTTTTTTTTTTTTGTCCTCTGTCCTTTTTTCTCTTTAATAAATGCTTTAGAAGTTGTTCCAGCACATTGTTTTCCAAATTTCATGTTTTAATTGAGCAGCTATTGTAGAGAATTCAAATATTCTTTGGCTGGATTCAGAGTTACACACAGGACCTGGGAATCTTTGAAAATAGCTGTAAAGTTTAGTGGATTGGGGAAAAATAATCCTGAACTTGAATATCAGTATGACATTCTCCACTTTAAAATGAAAAAAAAGTGTTTTGGTGAAGACTGTAGAGGAAAAATGATTACTTTTAAATGCCTTAAAATCAGCAGTGTTCATTCTGCATGTGTAATTAGAGAAGCTGAGTTCATTTTACGTATTTTATTTTTATTTTTATTTATTTATGTATTTATTTATTTATTTTTGTCTGGGGTATCTTACTTCTGCCCATGACAGAAATAGATTGCACGTAAGATTCTTAACCAGCAGCCAAAATATAGGTTCATGTTTTTGTAAGGTTAGTTATACATCTGTTTTGGGTAAAATTGCTGTAGGAATGGAATTTGACCTATAGTATTAGGCTCTTTGCATGATTTGTTTAGGCTGCATTTATAAATGGTTTGGTTTGTTTATTTTCATCTTTGTAAATTCTAAAAGGAAAACTCACCTGAATCATATGGTATACTTGCCTATTTTTCTATTTCCTGGATGAAACAAGAAAATAAAAGAAACAAACAAACAAAAAAACTGTTTGATCATGGATGTGAAGGAGACAAAAAGCCTTCTGATTTGGGGCATGGTAAGGTTTTTTTTATTTCCTTCTATTGATGGGCTAGTCTCCAAAAACATGTGAAGTGTTCAGTTTGAATAAACAAACAAATATCTGGATGTTTATCTGAGGCTTTTCTATACCCTTTTGGTGTGGAAATGATTTGGGAGGTTTGAGAGAAGGAGCTCTTTGTACTTTTTGTGTTTGGTGTGGTCAGGGGTACCATAAGAAAGCATTTCTTCCAGTCATTTTGTATTTTACCTTCCTGTTGCGGTACCACATCAAGGTGTATGATGCTGAAACAAAAGAAAGGGTTTTAAAGGGACACTGTGAGAAGAAAAAATATCAAAAGAAAAATCTGTGAGATCCTGGAGTCACAAACCAAATCCTTGAAATCATGTCTCTGAAGGGACTCCTCATGAACAAATAGCTTTTCTTTCTATAGAAAGAAGTGGGCAGTCACTGTAGCAAAGAGGACCAGATAGCCTGGTCAAAATTTTGGCATTCGAAGCCTCCATGGTTCTAATCTTGATTGTGTTTCTGTTAGTACAATGTGCTTATGTTCCAGCTCTTACCCAGCCCCATCTTTACTGAAGATATCTTATCTTTAAAAATAAGGGGATTTTAAATCTTTAAAAGGCCCTTTGGGTGTACACTTCAAGCTGGATAGAATATTTGGGAAGATTCTGCTTTCATTCCAGATGATTTGCTGACTTCTGTTTTAGCTAGTTTGTTTTAAAATAAAATAAACATTCAATTTAAAAATAATGTATAAATCCCCTCACCTTGGGTTAGATCCTTTAAGCTGAAGTACATTATAAGGGATCTTTACACTACCTGACTCAAAGTTTAACTACACAAAATTAGGCTCTTGGTTCAGAGAACTCTGAATAGCTGTCAAAAGTTGAGTGATGTGGATACCTCCTCCACTTACCATTGGGAAACATCTTCCAGGTATAGTGCAAGGACTGTTTACTAAGGCACTAGGAGGGATTCTTGAGCTCACAGGCAAGATGAGACCCTAACAGGTCTGGTCAGAAGTCCCTAATTGCAGAAAGCTTTTGAAGTAACACAAAAGTTCTGTGGACCTCACCATATATATATCTATTTATACATATATTTGTTTTCTTTTTGTGAAGGGCAGTTTGTAGGAATGAGGGGATGATCCATAATTTTAATTTGCAGCAGTGAACACTAGTCTACACTACTGGCCAGTATACAGCCAACCTGTTTCAAATCAGTTTGGAATATCAGTGAAAATCTATTTGGCACTTGTTCATCACCCTTTTGAAGCCAAAGCAGATTATTCATTGTTTCCTTTAATGTAGTCTGTTTGCTTTATGAGAAATGACTCAAGGAAGTTTTTCTCTTAATTCAAAACAAACAGTCTGCTGATATGCTGATTGTCTGAGCTTCAGCTGTCCTAAGGAGTCTGCACACATGTCAGGTGTTGCAAGAGCAGAAATGATTTTCTGAGTCAAGTAGAAGAAGAAAAATAAAGAAATGTCCTCTGGCAAGACATGGCTGTTAGTAGCTTTTCAACTGTATCCCGCTAAAAAGATCCTGTAGGAGAATGATTTCTCCCTGCTAAGGACTGGTGAAACCTGGGACACTAGGCAGCTAACGTAGCTGACTAATGGTACTGCCGTGTGCATATTCCCTGTTTCATCACATAACAGATATGGCTAGACCAAAGGTATAAAATATAACATCTGAAGTTTCTGCTTTCTACTGATTTTTTCCTGAGTTTTACTGTTACACAAAAATTACCAATAAATGCATAATTATTAAGCTAATGTATAGCTTAAGGGTAAGGAGTGTAGGATCAACCATAATAATAATGATGCCAACTGGTTCGAATTCAGTCTGGCTCAATCATGCCTGTAAGGTGCTATCTCCAAGGGTCTGTTCATTTGCTTTCGTAAAGTGAATTTATCATAACTGGTAAAGATTGTTTGTTAAGCCTTGATATTACAGTTGATGCTCCATGCTTTATAAAATGTACATAATCTTAGTAGACTTTACGAAGGCAGGCACAATGCTCTAGGGAACCCAGGAAAGAGAATAAATAGGTTACAGAATATTATAAATGCAGTTATTGACAAACCTCAGGCATTTTCAGAAGTACAGAAAACCTAATTTACTATAATAAACACCCATAGGACCTAGATAAATGTTTGTTTTATCAGGGTGCTTGTTAAAATAAGAGGTTTTTGCAACCTGGGAATAACGAGGATAAATCCAGTTTAGAATGAACATCTGTAGGTAATATTCTTAAGAAGATTACTTCACATGGATCAATATTTAAAACATATTTTAAAAATAAAGTAGGCAAATGAACAATGCAGAAGTGCATCCTTACATGCTAAATACAGCGTGGATTGAAAATAACAAGAAAAACACATCGAATTGGAAGGCAAGCTTAAAAATGGATTTGCACTGGATAGCACAGAACAATCTTGCCACTGGAGAGGGCAAGGTTCCTTTTGCAACGAAGTTATCCTGATGGTGTTATCCTGATGCAGTGATAGTAGGGGCAACAAATACTGTGAATTCTGTCACAGGATGTAATATAGGTAACCAAGGAGTTCAAGACACTGACTAGAAGATAAGTCCCAAAATTAAACAGGGCTACAATAGCAGCAAATTCTTGAGATGGTGTTTCAGCCATCTCTTAGGGCAGAGAGAACAAAATCGCTCAATTTCTTTAGTGCATTAACCGTGCCTACATGACAAAAAGAATAACACTGTTATTGTTTGGAAGCTGATGTATAGGGCTTAAAACTGTAGAAGTAATTTTTTTTTAATCTGTATATGAAGGTATGTCCTCATCCATAGCCTACAAGAGATCTGAGACACCACTAATACTGATAGAATGATTTGTTGCAATGTGTAATGTCCTTTTGTGCATCTCCATTAATATTTAGATAATTTTCTTTCTTGTCTTTTCTCCACTCCCCTGTCACATCCTTCCTCCAAGAAAAATGTTTCCAAGCAGTTGTGACCTTTGTGTTAACTAATACACCACCTAGAACTCATGAATTAGATTCTCTTCTGCTAAGGCATTATAGCTTGTACCAGTGGAGTTATTCTAGAGTTTGGCAGCTGTAAGTGTAAAGTATGTGTATAGTTATCTTTATCAATTGTATAGGGGTGAAGGATATACAGGGAATATATCATTGGTGAAGGCATCATAAAAGGTACTCTTTGGAAACCATTGTCTGACCTACTTAATAGTAAAATTTAATGTTTGCCTTTGTACCAGCTCTGTGGCATTAGAATATTGTAAGATGCCAGTCCCACTACACAGAGATGAAAGGCTTCCTCACATGTACATTATTTACTATAATCTGTGAGAAAGTCACTTCTAGCCTTCTGAATTGTGTCTTTATAGAGATGGTCACAAATGTAGAAAAGTAAATTAGTGAAACCCAAATTGCTTTCATTTTCCTTTCAAATTAAAAATATCATAAATAAAAATATTGTATGATTTTTTAAAGATAAAATTTAATGCCACATTAATCACGTTAATAGAAAAATGGAAAGTGAGACTGCAAAGGACACCAAGATGTAGAATCATCTATATCTTTATGGCTTCTGGCATATTTTTCCAACATCCCAATGAAAATCTCTAACTGGAGATTCTGCAGTCTCTTTAGGTAATCTATTTTAAAGATTAACTGTTCCTATTCTTTGAAAGTTTTTACTGTTTTCTGAATCTCACTGAAAATTAAGGCTCTTGCTACTTATCCTGTCAAAGTGCATAAGTAGAATAATTATTCCCATTCTTTTCACAAAGTCTTTATGTCTTTCTCCTGTAAAAGTATATATTTTTAACTAAATTCTAGGCACTTGATATGCATGTTCCTGTTGGATAAAAGCTTGCTACAAGAACTGCAGTGTATTTATCTCAATTACCTTATCCCAAATGGAGGATGCTCATAGTATAATTCTGTCTCCTTTATATTTTTTATTCATTGTTCCTTTTTTTTTTTTTCATTTTCTCTATGGGCAGACCAGTCCACTGTCAATTTCTGCAGTGATTTTGCTCATAGTTCCACTCTAAACAACCATAATACCATATTCCTAGGATATCAATAAATCTGATATATTTTGACTATTTATCTTTCAGGCAATAAATATCTGTTTGCAAAAGGTGTTTCATGAAATCACTCAAATTACATTTGGGCTGCTACAGTCCTGGAAAAAGAGGTGCTAAAGGTTTGATGCAGGTGAACATTGTATTTAACTTCAGGGGAAAACTAAACTTGTGATTCTCTCATCAAAGGTGAAACAGCAAAGCCCTATTTCTTGCTAACGTTAAACCATTTATTCTTATTTAGCTGTCATTTTTATTACAGGCATTCAGTCTGATGCTCATGACAAAAAAGTTCAGGCAAGCTTCAAAATGAATTGGTTGAAAACCTAGTAAAGAAAACTGTGCTTTATGGATTGTAGCTGGAGGTGGCTTGTAGTTTACTGTTGATTATGAATTATTAAAAATGTATATATATACATATATGTATAAATAGATAAATTATATTCAGAGCTGTTAAGTTTTTATTGGAAAATGTCCTTTTCTCTTTGTTTTATCTGTGGTTTTAGGTAAACAAAACAAGGCACATAGCACATATCCTTCACTTTCCTTTGCTGAGCAACTTGCCATCATGTACCTTGCCAAAGCTGTGAAAAGATTTTGCCCCTTGGGATTGAGCTTTGTCCCATATTTATATTTGGGAAGGCCACTACAGAAAGTTCTTTTTTACTGTTTTCCCTTGGAATCTGTGGTTATGCAAGAGAGTTGTTCTTTTATTTTCCTTTTTTCTTTTTGCTTTTCTTATCCACTGTACAGGTTACAAGGCCAGCTTGTTTCACGACAAATGTTAGATTATTTGGTAATAAGTGAATAAAATAAATGAAAGTGATTTTACTGCACAGTAGCAAAACAAGTGTCCAATGGGCTTTCAAATACTGTGCTCCTATAAAATTCTGCCAACCAATGGGACTGTGATGCTATGCTACTTACTTCAGATGATTTTTAAACTGCAAGTGGCATTTTATTATTTTAAACTTTTAGTTTATAGGAAAAACATATCAGGGTCAAAACATGCTTTTGCTACAGTTCAAAATGCGTATGTTAACTAACAAATATGAGGGGAACAGAGTTGATGTTTGCAGCCTGTAAAAGTTTTTGTGTTTAAAAGCTAAAGCCAATGGTATTTCATCAAAGACTGTGTCATGCTGTGAGTGTGGAAATGTTTAGTTTATAAATCATCTTTCCATCTCTCTAAATATGAGATCCAAACCTCAATCAGAAGCAGAAGCAAAACTATGAAGAAGTGCTGATGAGTTCCTAAAGTGTGATGCATGGTCCAGCTCATGGACTTCTCTTCTAAGCAGCTAGGGATATCTATTTGAATATCTGGGGATAACAGACTAGCCAAATATGTCTTCCTCTTCTTGTTTTTAGGGCCTCTGCTCTCCATGATTCTGCATGAAAAGACAAAGGAAACAGATGAAGGGCAGAAGAAAGTTGTGTGAGGAGCCACCTTTCCCTTTTGTTTTTGTCTCATAGAATGGTTTTCTTTTTGTCCCAGTTTCCTGCCAGAGCTTCAGGATGTGCAACTGAGAAAGAAGTTATTTTGAGGCCCCCTGAAACAAGTGGGAGATTTACCAGTGTTTTCATGCACCATGACTCACAGTTTATTACTCATTTGCAAAGGCAGACAGGTGAGCATCAGCCGAACATGGAGCTCTCACCTAGATACACATGGAAGGTGATTGATCCTTTCAGGTAGTGGCTTCCTACCTGAGTGGATCAGTCAGAGACAGATCAAACTGTGAAGGAGAAATACCAAGACGTGAAATGAAACACCTTGGGTTGCACAACAGAATGACAGCCTGAGAACAGTAAGATCCTTGATGCCAGCTAAGATATTGTATCACGGATAGAACTGTGCTCTTGTTGTTGCCACAAAATAAACATAAAACATATTTTATTCAGGAACTGTGTTTGTTTATATATTGAGTCAATTCATTATGCAGAAAAAGAAAGGGAAAAAAAAAAAAAAAAAGTAAAACCAGTATAGACGTTTATCCAGTCCTCTTGCTTACTATGCTGATTTAAGTGCTACATTTTGTTGGTACTCTTGATGTGACTTCCTTATAAATCATGTTTTTTTATTATTATTATTATTATTAGATGATTATCAGAGCCACTGAAATGCTATCATTGAAGAACTATGTGCCACTGGTCACTATGGAAAGTTTTGTGAACATATGTACAAAACATGGATCTGGACACATCAGTTTGAAATAGATCACTTGTAATGTCTGAATCTATGTAAGTATTTGATCTGAATTAGCAGTTGCTTGATTGGGACTGCAGTTTTGGCCCTGCCTTTGGGATATAAATATAAGATGTAATATAGGATATATAATATAATTGTAGGGTATACATTAATCAACTCTTTTTTTTTTCCCTACATCCATGATAACAATGAGATCCTAATACTGCAGGAATTCTTCTGTAATAATGGTAAAAAATCATTTATAGCATAAGGAGATTTTCTACCTGAATAAAATATAAAAGATCTATGAATATACAGATAACCTTTTCATGTGAAGAATTTGTCCACATATCTACTCAGATCATGGTCACATGTGTTAAAGAAAATATTTGCTTATAGCTACTCTGAATACTGTAATTAGTTAGGTTCAAACCAAGGCAAAACATGGTGTTTCAAAGTCAGGCAGTCAACACAATCACTTTCTGATTCAGCCACACAATGTCTTAGGTATATATTGTTAGAAGGGTAAATTGGCTCTTGTTAACCATTGCTGACCACCTTGTCGTCAAAATCCCAAACATTCAGAAATGAGTTATTAATCTCTTTTCACCTGTTTCAGTTCTTTATATTTTGCCAGGACTAGATGCAGTTGCATGAGATGCAGATGTGGAGATTCTCGATTGTATTGTAATGAGTTATACTCTACCTGGATTGAATGACATGTCAATGTTGCTGAGAACGCTGTGATGTGTCACACCCAGATGTGCATGTGGTAACGGCAGCAATAACATCTGGTAGAAGGATCAACCTCATGTATCACTGTACGTATGAAAACCTGGCAATCAATCAATGCAGTGCCAATATTGCTGGGACTCAGTATGTTTTTGTTTTATTTTATTTTTGGACCAAGACAAAGAAGAGTGAAAGTAATATAAAATGTAAACAGTTTCATGTTGTTTAGGTGAAGGAGAAATAACACAGTGTCAGAGGGTCTCTGTGAGCTGCCTCTGTTTTGGGTCCTTTCACTGAGGGCATATTCAGGAAAAACTGCCTCATAAAACTCTTAGGCAAATCATAGCTATAAATCATAGGCAGCAAAACAATTTCCCCCAAGCCAATGGCAAATCGTTGCTATATCTTGAGTGTAAATTACTAACAATCAGCAACACACCTAGGAAATGGAGCAAGTCTACAGTATATTTACGATTTATCAGAGGTGAATATACTTTTGACAGGATTTAAGATCTCCAGAAAAACATAAAGAAACAGGTTAGTTCCTCAGGTCGTACTTGCCTCCCTTTCCTGGAGACTTTACAGCGGGTGCAGAAGCTGATCTGCACTGCCTTTTTTATTGTCTGTTCCCAAGTCTGAGGTTGTTAGGGGTTTGGTTTGCTCCTTCATCGAGGGACATACTCTGTTAGACAAGATAATAAAATGCATATGGGCTAGATTCTGATCTTATTTACAAAGTCTGCTGTAAATCTGAACTCACTCCAGTGACGGCAAAGGAGTCGATCTAGATTTATGTTATTATAAATGGGATCAGAATTTGACTTGTATAAATGAATATTAAAGAGGGAAAAGAACTGTTCGTGTTCACACTCCTAGCCCCTGGCAAAGGCTAAGTAATTTAGCTTCTTTAGTCTTTTTCTATGAGTGTGGAGCAGTTCAATCACCATCTTTAGGAAGGATTGAACCTGTTTTTAAAGTTTTCAGAAAAGCTAATGATAATTATTAGTTAATAGTAATATTAATTATAAATGCCGGACAAGTTACTGCCAAAGGAAGCCGGAGGTCATTCTGATTACATGCCTGTTTGTGTCCAGGTCTAATCATCCTTGGTTAAGCTATGCTTCAAATACATTTCTATGCTTCTTAAATTATACTTTCTTTTCCTGAAGGACTCGTGAGGTGATACATGTTCACCTCATCATGTAAGATGACAGCAGAGTTTGAGAGTAGTGAAGAGATCCTCAAGGTTTCATATCATTTTTTTGCCATCTTGACTCTTAAATTTATAGAGATTCCAGGTAGGATAGGCCAGTGGTTGATGTACATCGTAGAGGGGAGCTGAGTTGTTTCATACATAATATTTCTTCTTTCCCATAGAGACAGATATTTTTGTTTTCTTTCTTTTAGTATGGTGGAGAGCCAGAAGAGAATTTTTAACATGCATTTTTTGTAAACATTTTTCTGAAAAGTAATTTTCTTTTAGACTGTGGCACGTAAGACTCCACAACTACTCAAATATGACCTGAAAATGATTCATCTTGAAGACTGGGGACTGTGGTTGAAGACTTTTTTCCCCATCCTGTAATTGAAGGAGCTTAAATCAAAACCATTTTTTCCCCAGAAAATGAAGTCTAGCTGTTAGAAAGCAGAGAAGCCAGATTTATCTCAGCTAACAGAGTTTTGGAGAAAGATGAGTGCTTTAAGAGAAGTTGTCAGATCTAAGTGATTTTATCATTTCTGAAGACAATTATTTTTCTTCTTTGACAAAGCAGGGATCCTGAGGTAGCACTATAGGTGGTGCTTCTCATGGTATGTGGAACATCTCCAAGGTTAATTATTCTATAATTTTCTCATTTGTAAATGTAAAATAATTATTTCAGAACAAGTAGAAAATATTGATTTTTTTTTTACCATTTCCCATGCATTTCTGAGAAAAATCAGTATGACTCTTCTGTGATTCTGTGTGAAGATATAAAATAGTGCTTACTGATTATTATATTTCTATTCTAAATGATGAATTGCTGGTGCACCATTCTCATGTTCAGAAGAATATCTGAGTTGCTGCACTGGCATAGAGAGCATTCTGGTGTTTGAGTTTGGCATTGCTTCAGGTAAGGAAGGATAAGGACTGAACTACATAAGTGGTACTTTATCTCCTGAGTCTTAATCCTGTGATCATACTATGTGATTTAATCTAATTACGATCCTCTCCTAGCAGCTGCATACTTCTAGGCTTTCTTCATTTTTTTTTTTTAGCTATGGACTCTTTCTGTTACAAAACTGTGCACAACTATAAATTGAAATACTTTATAGGAATCCCCTTAAGCTCCATCTGATTTGAACAAATGGACTTGGATCTGTAGAAAGCCATTTGTTTTGGTTTACGAAACATTATTTCCTCTTCCTTTTTCTCTTGAAAAAGTTACTGTGCATTGACAGTATGGAAGATGCTGAGCACGACACGAAATACAATCCAAGCCATGAAGAAAATGTAGAAAGACAAAAGACCTTCTCCTTGTGGAAAGAAAATTCTGCATAATTGCAGCCCTTCTGTTCCTGGTATGGTTTCTTCAGTCTATGCCTGCACCAGAAGCCTAGATACCTCATTCATATCTCTGACTATTTGAAAGACTCTTCATCACCCTCTAGAATTTTTATCCAGAATTCTTAAATGATTTGAGACAGGATAAACGCTTAAAGAAAATTACACAACTGAAAATACTGACATGTGGAAAAATGTCCCTAACACCTTGATGGCATCCTTAGTTCCAACCAAGCAGATATTCTTTCACATTCTTGCCACGAGAATAAGAATGGGAAATCAATTTTTAAATTAAACCTGTAACAGAATGAGTGGTACTTTGTTCAGGTTCTATAAAGTGATTTAGAATATAAATTCACCAGTCTTCCCAAAAATCTTTTAGAGTTCAAATTCTAACATCCATTCTAGCTGTAATTGTTCATTAGTGTATTTCTATACAAAGGCAGGACAAGCAACCTCTGATGTCACGTATGGCAGTAGAACTGACAGTAACTGTTCTGTAGCTTTAATGTACTTTATGAACATTGGAGCTGGTTTTGTATATTTCTTTTACAAATCATTGAACCATTTCCTAGACAAGCGAAAAATGTACAGAAAGGTTTTCTCATCTACTTACAAACTACATAACCAAGAGGGATAAAATCAACTGTCATGCCAAATTTATTTCTAAAATGTAACTTTTATTTTAAGTCATATTTTTCTTTAAACTCTCCTTGGTATGAATGTGACTTGTCAGTTATGTGGATTAAAGTTTCGTTTTTGGTTTATATGTGAATATAATAAGATATTATTAGGTATGTAACTTTAGGTCTGAGTGTTGTGATTTATATTTATGTATTTATCCTGTGTTTATGCAGTCTTAGTTTCTTACTTCATTACTGGCAATGCCTTCAAACTGATTATTTTTTTAACAGTGTATACATAAAAAAATACACGTATGTGTATATCCTATTCAAGGCAGTGGTATTTCTTCTAAAGCTCTTTTTATATAACTGACAGCTCTCGTGAGTTTTCGTCAGAGAAAAACTATGAGGTCTTGTAGTCCTGATTCTCTGTATTCTTAGAAATCATGAAATCAGTGTCAGTGATTTTAATCTAGGGTGTTCCTCATACTTAATATTTGCAGAAATCTTTTTCCCATAAAGGTGGAATATAAGCAAATCTAAGTGATTGTTTACTAGCATTGACACTACAGCTTATATTAGATGATGGAAGAAGATTTTCAAAGTGATAAATATTGAAGACTTATTTACAGTGCTCCTCAGAAGTCCACAGAGTCTGTTTTAAAGAGGGACATGCTGAATTGATGGAGTTGTTCCATTTTACATAATCTGATGTAGTGTGAAGTAAGCCTGTGTGCCTCATCATCTGAATTCCTAACAAAGTTTTTGGAAAGCCTGAGCCATTTTTTTATTTCACAAAATTATATCTGGAGTTATCATCTATGAACATGACACTGTATAACTATGGCTACAAACAAAGATAGCCGCCTTTGATGTATGGTAGACCTAGATGTTGCAAAAATACATTAGATATCCCTCTGGGTGTTACTACACTTGTTAAAGAGAATGCACAGTGTTAGCGCTAGTTAGTGTTAGCTAGTGTTATCTGTGTTAGCATCTGATTTGTTCCTTTTCCACTTTTCTCAGGAAATAACACTGTTATCCTTGAAGATGGCAGATCACAGGACATGTGCTGGTTATAATATCAGTTCAAGTACCAGGTGAGGACAGACACTGAACAGAATAGCATCTGTTCAGTGGTAGTTGCTTTCACTGTACAAACTGTTCATTTGTGAAAAGGCAGACCCAGGTTGCAAAATCTAACATCTACACAGTCTTTCAGAAGTTCCCCAAAATGCAAACCCTGAGTATCTGTTGTTGAAAATGGCAAGCTGGTCACTCTGCTGGGGAATGTGTTAATTTTCAAACCGAGGTTGGCTGGGAATACTGTTGGAAAGTATACTCCCAGTTCCCTAACATAGATTGTGCTATCAAAATTCTTATGTCTCTTCCCTTGGATGACCAAATGCAGAGGGAAGGAATATATGCTAAACTGAATGATTCACATTATCCATTAACTCTAATTCATTTACTTCACCAAATGAAGTTAGCAGAGTCTTGTAAATGGACTTTGCAAACATTTTTCTACCTTATTTTTATTGGGTATTGGTAATCAAGAAAGGTGATGATCCCAGATGACAGTTCGAATTGCCAACTTTTGGAAAAAAAAACAAATGCAGGACTGAAAAGAGATCCTTACGAAATTTAATTAGCTTATTTTTTACCTTTCCTTGGCAGTTTTTTGGGGGGTTATTGGGAGTTGTTAGTGGGGTTAATCCTTGGCTGTTCTGTCAAATGCTAGGTTCTAGTACAGATATTTGTGTGTATATGAACAACTGTTTTTTAATAACCTGCCAAGAAACTATAATCTTCCATTGCAATCCCCCAGGATTTAATTAGAATAGTTTTCCACTGCCTGACATGTTTATGGGGCATAGGTAAAGAGACAGTTCATAAAGCTGTCAATTTTCTGAGAAATTAAAGAAAAATTGGGCTGCTTAGTGCCTTGGCAATTCTATGCCGCTGATGCTAGTATTGCAAACAATAAAATCAAAGGCAATGTAACAAGATACTGATCCATTAGAGATGGGAAGAGCTTAAAATTATATACAAAGGCATTTGTCAATTTGAATTTGAATGCATAAGAAGAGAAATATGGAAAACAAAATATGAACTCCAGTGACTGAACATTAAACTACTCAGGTTTAAACAGTGCAAAGTTGAACAGTAGTCTCTTCATTGCTTTAACAGGAGCTGTAACTTTCCCTCTCCTAGGACAAGTAGGAAGGTATGAAAACTATGATGGGAAAGGAAATAAGGCTGAAATATGAAACCAATTGCTACTGATTTCTGCCTTCCTTGTTGACTAGTATCTCAGGATGCTCACACATAAAATGAATGAAATCATTATAAGAGGTGTAGTTCACAGTATTAGAGCTGATATGCTGCAGGTTTCTGACATTTTAGTTCTTGGTGGCAGTATACTTTTTTTTTTTTTTTGACACTTTTCAGTCAAACTATATAGGTGTATCTGAGTTTGCTTAGCTTCGTTAATACAAAATAGCTGCTATTTAAGCTTCTTTATGATTCTTATGTTTGTTGTTGTTGTTTTATAATGGAATTAGAATTACCACACATGACCTCCGTGCAAATCATCTGTAACCTCACAGAGAAGATTAATTGATACTTAGGTCAGTGACAACTGAGAATTTGGGACTCTGTTTCAGTAGCGGAGGAACCGCAGCTGAAGAAACTCTGTAGGAGATTTGACATTCTGTTTAGAATTTAGTAGGATTGGTTTATACCTATTTTCAGTATCAAGTATATATTTATATAACATCTTTTATATGACTTACCAAACACAAAAATCAAGTGTCTGTATGAGCCGTGTTATTCTGTTAGACTAATGTGTCCAATTCTGGGAATTACATTTTGCGAATAAATATAGATAGGCTGGGGAGAACCTGTGAAAAAGTAACACAAATAGAAAGGATTAATGAGAAATAGTTCACAAGGGAAACTTGAAAAGAAAAAGGGTTCTCTGTTCTTTTTGAAAAAATGATTGAGAGCTAAAGTACAATGCTCTGATATGTCAAAAGCTGATCTCTAGATCCAGTAAAGTTATACCAAAAAGCAAGTGTCTTAATTATCAATAAAAGAGGCTGAGCTAAGATTTTAGGAAGATCATTCCTGATAAGGTAAGAATCTCTGGCAGTAGAGATTTTTAAAAACAAGTGAAACAAATGTTCTGCTCTGGCTCAGGGCAGAAGGATGTTGTCGATGACCTCTGAGTGTCCTCTTCCAGTTCTATTATTTTGCGCTCTGTTATGCTGATAGTTGGATAAAATAAATGGATGTATCCTCAACTTGCAAATTGTCATAACTTCAGTTAGTAAAGGTAAAATAAAAGGAATATCATGACGTATATTGCATTACAGCAGTAGTCTATGCTTTGCTACCACAAATGAGGCAGTTGAAAGCATAGGTATTATAGAAGTGCATGTATTTTATATGGTCTTAGACTGTATGTTAAGCTGATCAGATGTAGAGCGCAAAGATGAACAATCAAAAGTCTGTTTGTGCAAAAGTCCATTCATGGTTTATGGAGAAGACTCCATATTTAATGAAAGTGAATAGAATAGTTGGACTTTTCAAGGCTGATGATAGTATCATTGCATATTGGTAAGTCTATCTTTTCTGTTATCTTGTCCTCTTTCTCTCTGCCTCTCTTTCTGCCTATTTTCACCTGTTATACAGTGTTAGAATCTATGAATGTCTCCCATGTCTGGTATTTGTTCATACATCGTTTAATGCAATCAGAACTGCTTGATTGGAGTCCCTAGGCAGTGATGCAGTAGCAATTGTAATTAATACTGTCAGCAGTTACTATGAATGTGTTTGTTTATCTTCACTATGCTATGTCTTCATCTGTGTCATTTCCTTTTCCTTTTGTCTTACTCTGTGGCTGTATCTTTACCCGTTTCACTCTCATTTATCTTCATTAAAATTTCTATTCTTTCTTCTTTAGCTGCTCAAACTTCCTCTCTGCCCAACTTCCTAAGTGATAGTCATTATTGTTATAAAATGTGCCATCAGATAGAAAGTTGTGTGATGTGTCTTTTTTAAGTCCTAGAACACCTGAGGGAGAATATTTTCTTAGCTCAGAATATCATATTTTTGTTTCTTTCAAAGATTGTTTAACTTACTGGGTTTTTTTTTCTCATTTCTTTTTGGCTTCCTAGCAGACTTACTACAGGCTTGCTAATTTTATTTATTTATTGTTCTTTTTTATGCAAATGTGAAATAAAACGGACTAAACCTTTGCATTTAGCCTTTTTTATATTCCAGAACATACATGCTAAAGAGAAAATAAAAGTTTATAGGCTGAGAGACTGGAAAAGAAAAGATGGAATTCAAGGAGAGTCATCAAAGAACACAGAGATTGAGGGAAGATCAAAGAAAGTTTAAAATTATTTGACAGCATTTGATTTAGAACAGCTATGCTGAGAACTCTCCTGTAATGATTTATCCTACCTTTCACTCATAGATTGCTGAGCTGTCTTGAAAGAATTCAAAGACTGGAATGTAGCCACTCTTTCTATTTACGATTGTAGAAGATGGGATGCCATGCAATGTGTTAGTGTGTGATCAAGATCTCATTCTCTATCAGAACTGCTCTAGATATTTTTGTGATCTTTATGATCTGAATACTCATGAAAAAGAAGAAAGTTTCTTCTACACTTTACAAAGCTGTTAAAAAAAAAACATAGAGTAGAACTCCAGGCAGAACTGTGTTTCCTGCTGAGAATATTTCTTTTTGAAGACACTGTCTTCCATTATGACTGCTTCTGCTCTAAAAGAAAGGCCTTATAAAAACAGAACACAATACACTGCGTCAGGTTAGTATGATTCAAAATCCAGTGCATGCTGTGTCTTACGGAATTCTTTCTGATCTCAAGTGTTTGTTAGATCCATTCCATTAAATGCAGTCAGGTTCTTCTGAACCAGACCCCCTGATTCACTGAAGAGGTAGAGAATAGAATAGAGAATATTAGCTAAAATGACTCTCATCAGGATTGATCTGTACTATCTCAACTACAAAAATGTTTTAGGGGAATTTTTTAAGTTTCTAAAAATATATTACATAGACTTCTCCCTATATCAGTAAGCACTGGTTTCACGTATGTAGTGTGTCCTGCGGTACAACATCCTTGGAATTCACATGCCAACCTGTATGTCCTCCAACAGCATGCTATTGTCATATGTAAGTAATAGATACTGAGTAAAGAAAATAAACAATTATGTCATGACTGGGTGCTGGGCGCTTCATTTTTATTGTACTGTGTAAGCAGCAAAAATTAGAGCAAGCACTGTGTCACCATGGGCAAGCACCATGGGTTTTTCTAAAACCGAATTACTTCTTTGTAGCTAGATGACCCTTGGCTATGAGAGGATCCCCAAAAGATGTACTGATCTACATTATCCACATCTACTGTTGAACTGATCCTTAATCTCTGGTTTGTCTTTAGGTCTTCATAAGACTTCTTTAGCAAGATCTTTACATTCTTACTCCATTCCGTTTAGAGATCGTACATAATTTCATTAATGTTACACATTGCTGGCAAATCTACTTTGCTTTTATTAGTGTTTTGTATATTTTTCCTCTTCTACATATGACTTAACATACCTCTTATAATCCATATTCTTCAGCCTTCTGAAGCTGAAGAGAAGCTGATGCACACACAAATGGATCTCTGTGTATGAATGGATGGGACAGCTTAGCTGTGCTTATTGCAGAGTATTTTCCAAATTGAAGTATTTTGATTTGGCAATGCTATGTTCCTTTTTTTTTTTTTTTTTTTTTTCCCCACATAGAACATGTTTTCCTTGACTTCCCCTGGTACTACCTCTCTACAATGTTGCCTTTTCCAAAACTTCTGTTGTGATCAGCTGACTGAAATGACTTCCAAGACAGTATTATTCAGGGTGCATCAGAGGTTGCATGCAAAGCCCCGTAGACACCAGTTTCAGAACTCAGCCACAACCATAAGCACTGCAATGTATTGTGTTGCATATTTACTAAATCCCATAAATCTTCTGTGAGAAGGAGAAGCTGAAGGAGAAGTCACAGTCACCCTACAGTTACTGAAAGACTATGAATGAGGCCTCTGTCTTGATAGTGAGGCAGTTTTATCTGTCATCCTTCTCTTGTATTGCCATCTGTTTCAATTTGGACTTCTGCTATGACGTTCCACAGCACAGGTCTTCACCTTTGCTGTGCACCTTCTAATTCTGCCATTGTATGTTTGAATCATTTTAACCATAAACTCTTTCTAATAATGTGATTGCTTCAAGCAAGTCACAAATCACCTTAAGCTTATAGGTCATATTTTGGCTTACATAGTCACTGTGGAGCCTCAGGAGCCTCTAATTCTAACCCCATATGTACTCCCCAGAAGGGTCTTTTGATAGATTTAGATCGATACATCTGGCAGTCTTGAATGCACAAATACAGACACATTCCATATCCTTCTTACGTATAACTTCAGGAATCTTTTCCCATGCTCCTCTGTGCGACACCTTCCTTACACATTCAGCACTTCAGGAAAAGTCAGTGGCTAAATGAACCCAGAAATGAGAGAGAGTCATTTTCCTAAAAATTGCACCATATTTGCTGACTTTTGTGCAGCAAACGTGCATGCGTCATTCAATGCAAGCAGTCATTCTATTTTTGATTAAAGGGAAGATACTGAGATAATTGTGTGATTTTAAATGTGCTGTTCTGGTAAATGCAGAAGAAAAGTATGTTCTTTCATCTGCTGTACATGAATGTACCTATTACTGGCTCAAATGAGATCAAATATATGCTTAACACTTGACTGTGTTTGGAATAGTAGTGGCATGTCAAGCTCTACAACAGCTCATGTGCCTCTCAGATCAGGAAAGGATTTTAAGATCTAAAGCTGAAGATTAGGTGTATTTGTGAGGTGGAATACAATAAAAGAATACATTTTTTTTTTCAGTGCATCAGAAGAAGGGACTCTAAACGCCCTCTCCTGAGGAATTCAGCTGCATATCAGTGAAGGTAAAGTGGATATAAGAAAAATGCCATGTGTATGGAGAGCATTAGGAAAGGTCATATATTTCAAGAAAGAATATTGTTTACAAGGAGTGTTAATAGGTTTCAAGGGAAATGTTAATTTTTTTTTTCCTGGCTGAAATAGCTACTGTAAGTTTTTAATGGTTAATCATTCATTCTTGAATTTTTATATTAAGCATTTCATATTACTTTATTGACTTAACTTTTATGCTCTTCTTCATTTTGACAGTAAAGAATGACCAGGCAATACTCTTTGAAAATTGGAGACCATTTGCAGCTGCTCTCTGCTGAGGAAAGTGAATAATAGGGTGCCCTCAAGGAATTTCAAAGGTATCACTCAACAGAAACTTTTGTGTCTGAAGAAAACTAGATCATTTTATCATGGTAGGCATACTGATATGTTTGCTTTAATAAAATGCCATATTTCTACCTTTAATCTCTTGTCAACCAGCTATTAAAAGCCCAAAGTGTATGCGTGCAGCACATGTAAACACTTGTATTTTCAAGTTTGCCATGCAACATACAAATAAAGCATATAATTTTGGTTTTGTGAATAGTCTGTAACAAATATATTGAGTAATAGCAAGAAGGCCTTTTTTCTTACCTGCCCCCCAAGCTAGCAAATCGGTTTGATTTAATGCAATAATCTGCGTATTTTTGTTTTAAGCATTAAAAACCTAAAAGCTGACTCTAAATCCTACAGAGTTCTCTGAAGTGACTGGATGAGGAACTAACAATAACTGTTTTCCATGTAAATAGTGATGATGACCTGGAATAATAGCAAAGTTAGGAGACGTCTGCTTATAAGAATTGACTCTATGTGCTTTAAGCCCCCAGATATTTGCACCTGCACAGAACAGTTTTCCTTCTTTGTCAGCATGGCAATTCTGTGCCCTTAACTCACTCATCATTTCTTGTCTGTTAAATCCAGGTTTGAACTGGCACCCACTGTAGTACAGGCTTGCCTTGGAAGCAGAAGTAATATCATTTTACCTAGCTCCTGTGGTCCTTAAAACATATTCATTCACAAGTTCCTGAAGTATCGGGTGAATATACTATAAACAATAGTTACACTCCTTATGAAATAAATAAAAAGACTGTGCAAATTTCTCTCTATCTATCCCCTTGTGCTCAGATGTTTTACAAAATTTTATGAATGACAGAAATCTGTGTGTAAATTGTAGTCCAAACATTGCAAAGAAAAAATAGGCAAAATTATACATTTAAGATTTTCAGGAGTCACAATAGCACTTCAATGAACTAGATATATCTGGCAATGTGTATGTTTAAGAGGGAAGAACAGAGCTTCACACATTATGGCCTGGTGCAGGGCAGGCACGACCACTTGTTGAATGTGAATAAGGCAGGAGCAAAGGTTTCCCCTGCAGCCCCTAAGCTAATAGCTTGCTGTTAATTGCCTGTCTGCACCCATTCGTTCCCCTGTTATATTAGCTCTTTTCATTTTTTCTTGAAATGGGATAAAACCTTCTAATTACTATCTCTGTGGAAAATTTTCAGTACCACTAATGATTTCCATGCCCTTGCTGTATCTGCTACCTTTGCTTTCAGATGGAATGTATTAAAATGAAGTTACCATTAGGTGTAAAGAAGCATAATCCTTTAAAGTAATTATTTCATTATCAATATTATTACCTAGAAGTGTCAGTTTCCTGTGTGCTACTGCTCACTATAATGAGATTTTTTTTTTAAAGTTGTCCAGATTGTTTTCCTTGTGTGGTTGCAGTGTCCTTAAGTTGTGTTTTCTCTTTCACTGATTCGGAATAGCACAGCTTATACACATGTAGCACTAAGTCTTTTTTTTTTTTTTTTTTCCTTTCAGAGGAAGGTAATGTCCACTTTCTGTGTTGAATTTCAAATAAATGGTGCTGAAGGTTTGCTGGGTCCTTTTAAATCTCCTATTAATCTTCTTTAGTTGGACTAGCTCATGTAATTTACCACTATTCTCACATTTTTTTCCACACCACTGTTACCTTACTTCTCTCTATCACATATATATATATTTTAAATTCATTGTTGGACTCTGATTCCGTTTCTTCCCAAACTGAATTGTGAGACTAGCAAATTTCTGAATCATAGGAAGATATTTCTGTAGTCTATTACTTTGTTTACCTCTTGAGTTTTATCAGAATATTTTTCTATAAACGTATTGTATCTCCAAATGTCTTTTTTTAATTAATGTTTCTTTTTGTTGATTAATCACAAGGAATTGGGAATTCATACATTTATCTCACATAATTTATGTTTTACTGTTTTATAGATTTTTGTGTCAGAATTTTAACTGAGTTATTCTCCTATCTAGGATTGCTATTGGCAGCTTTTCATTCACATTTAATATAAGGGTATATTTATAAGATGATTAATACAATTTAATCATTGCCCAATAAATTATTGAACAGATCAATACTGTTCAATATACTACTTATGATCATACTTGTTACCATGTGAATACATTTAACTGATTTCCTTATTATATCCTATAAACATGCTGCTCATTTTTATTCATGTTTATCTACTAATCATTTGTTAATCTTTTGTCAACTCTTTGTGTCCTCTGACTATATCTTTATTAATAACTCAGGATATTGTAGTAAATTTTTCAACATCTTGTCAATCAAGAGCCTTTGCATTGAGTTCGAGTTGGGTTCCCTTTGGTGCTTTTAACTCTTCAGACGAAACATTTCTCTCAAATTTTAGTTAAACACTATTGGACACCTCTAACTTCTGGTTTGATTTTTTTTTTTTTTTGGTCAGTATTTCATGTTGTGACACTTTTATTCTCGACAGCTTCTCCGTGTTGCTAAATTGCGGATTGCCCACTGTTAATAACTTGTGATATATCTGCACAGAACATGGATCTGGAAGCCTAGAAGGACTTTTCAATTCCTGTTTACTACGGTCTCCAGCATTAAACATTCTGACTTGACACTGTACCTCCTACATGGGGAAAACTTCTATGGAAATATTCCGTATACCACAATTGTAAATTTTGCATGTTCTTCAACATTTCCATGTTGATGTGGAAAAATATGGGATTTTTTTTCCAGTAATAACGTTCCTGGAAAAGGCTTGTTTGCAGTAATTGCATTACTTTAATTGCATACAATACTTGCATTCTCACAACTGAGAAATACTTTTAATAGTCTTTATGGCTACATATAACCCTGTAAGCCTAGAGGCATTTCTGGGTCCTGAGTCAAGATGTATGCCTCAGACAAGCACTAACTCCACATGTTTCCAAGAAGGATGACTGAAAGTCTAGGACATGGAAATTGCTTTGCCATGAAGTACGCTGACTGCTAAAGATGGCATTAGTTCATGCTCACCCACATTAAATGTGATGCAGTATGTCATGATTATGTGTTTCTGTTGAATTTATTGCTAGCAAATTGCTTTATGTAGTCTCAATTTATTAGTTACAGAGTGTGATTGTGGGAAGAAACTGCTTTTATTTTTCTGGACTTTCTAATGGGATTTTTTGTCAATTCATTTTTATTTACATATCATTTGAATCTAACAGGAGGTCTGGCAGGCACTGGTGAATCATAAAAATTCTCAGAAAAGAGGAAAGGATTCTGCCTTTAAAAATCGACTTTGTCATACCTAGACACCATTTCTCAAGTTTCTCAAATATGTATCAAGTATTCCTTGAATTATGTATACTATGTTGCTTACAATCAGACAACAAACAAGTAGACAATAACTAGGATGGAGCTACAACAAGCTGATCCAATCCTTTTTCATTGCTGTTCTTAGGGATTATACATTTTATTACTGGTAAATAGAATTAAGCTGTGTAAGGCCGTCAAGTATGTGTGTGTCTGCTTTAGAGTAGAGTAGCTCATTGCAGCTCTGTCAAAAGAGAAAAAAAAAAGAAAAAATAACTCTGAGTGACTCTGAGAAGAGGTTTGCCTACAATAACAATGCATTTTGCAAAATATTCTGAGCAAGTCCTCTCACATTCTCTCATTTCACCTATGCTGTCTTACATTCAGCTGAGTTCTGTGCAGAGCAGTACCTCAGTTCAGCTCTGCTCTGCCACTCCATGACTTAGCTGCTGCTCTTGAGGTGGCTTTGCTAGCAATAGCTTGAGTCTTGATCTTCTCCATGCTCCTCAAGACTATATATCGTCCTCCTGACTGTCTCGCATGGGTCGTCTTTGTGAAATAGGTTAAACACAGGTATTATCCGCATTTGCTTTCTGAAACCTGTGAATGACCCAACTCCTATTTCTTGGCAAGAGAGAGCTTACTATAAAGGACCTTCTGACATAAATGCAAGCTGATACTTCTTGTACAAGAATTGTGTGTGAGTTTTTTTTTTATTATTTTTTTTTCTGTGGTCATTCTTGCCTGGGCAGTTGTTGATGTTTTCTGAAGAGATGCTTTTTCACTGAAAAACGTCTGAAAAAGATCATTGAAAAGAACAAATTTCATAGTTTTTGCTCACATGAGGATTTCAGGGGGACTACTTGATACAGGAGGAATATTCACATAGTGACAGAACAAGATTCACTCTTGACTTTGTCATCACCTTTTTGCATTATTTTAGGCATATTAAGGGTCTGCTTCCTCTGTGTTATCTATAAACACTTTAGAGCAGGGAGCATCTCTAGCAATCTCTATCTGAAGCACAAAGGGCAGTTAAGTTCATATTTCAACTTTGTCCTTTGGAAAGTATTTTTAAAAAACTGTGTTTGTGGCACGTTGGCACTGAAATACAGATCTGAGAAAAACAAAATTTTGTGGTCTCATTTTAGTCCCATTTCTGTCCAGACACTGCTAAACTAGGCCTGTATTTGGAAAGCAGAGCTTTCTGTGGTCAGGGTAGAAATGCAATATTTCGGCGAGGTATATAAAGAATTATGAAAGTCGAAATTATCTTCCTCTTGCTCAGACTTACAATTTTAAAAATAGATGTGAATAAATAGGATAAAGCTCAAATGTAAAATGCAAACTACTCAATGAGTTATCATGGATGTGCTTTTTTATTGGAGAGTAAGAAAGATATATGCTCTTTCTTTTTGATTAGGCATGATGATAGTCTTGTCTAATTCCTTCTTGCTGAAGTTGTAGGGGGACGAGGTGTCCAGGCTGTGACCAGGGTGTCAGGATACTGCACGAGTGAAAAACTAAGTCAAGACTTGTGCATTTCAGATGCCTACAATCCTCATACATGAGCCAAAGTGAATAGTGAATGAGTAATGACGAGCCTGTGTCTGTATTGCAGCACCAACAAGGACTGGAAGTGGATGTCAGCATAGGGGAATTACTGTCTTTCCTTTGTGAATGGTTCTTGGCTAAAGGATTTTGGACTAGCCATTGCCAAAGCTTAGAGCAACATTTGTTTCTTTAAGTTGCTGATCTTCATAAAAGCGTCATGCAAAGAAAATTAGCTTTGGTGTGGATGTGTGCATATATTGGTTTTAGTATTCAGACTTGAATCCTGACATGAACAGTCTGCTTACCTTTCCCAAGAATGATTTCCCTATTTTGTGCTAATCAAAGAGATAGGAGATCCCAAGAAGGAAAAACTAGGAGAAGGATTTCTCCTCACAAACTGTCCTATGGAACTGGACTTCAGCATCATCTGTATTGCACAGCCTCATCCCTATTGCAATGGCATTACTTCTGTGGAAAAGTTCTTAAAAATAGCCTACAGATTAAGCAAGAATGTTTCAATAGAAATCTATCTATCAACGTATACAGCATAATAGAAGATAGCCTGTCTGTTTGGTTTTGAGTTCTCTTCAGCTATTCAAAGTTTGTATAAATGTTATCTTTCTCTCATTGTCCATAGGACTTATCTGTAAGTCATCAGGAGGAGCTAACTAGAAAGATTTGATGTTCAGAACTATGTTCAGAACTTTGGCCAAGCTACTGCTTTTAGCATATGCTTAATTGCTGACTCTGCAAGGAGCTTTTTATGAATTTCTGGCAGAGCTGTGACAGCAGCCTCCCTTCTTGCAGTTGATGTTAAATTATAAATCTCCTGTGTGCCAGTGTGTTTTTTATTTCTGCTGCCCACTTTCTTCTTGTCTTGCACTTCATCTTTGTTAAGGCATGGATGGTGAGTTCTTCAATTCATACGACCATACACAGAATTGATGCTTCTGACTGCTACTACAATATAATGATCAGTAAATGACACATTCTCATCTCAATTGTAGGGCCCATTTCATGTGTTTCTTGTGCTAGGGATGGATCCCATCACTCTATGGCCTTGAAGGAGTTATTTTCTTGTATTAAAACAGATACAAAAATGCTAAAAATGATGGCAGCGGTGTGGAGCATTGGCTTGTGAGGAAAGCATTTGGTGTGACATTTTTCTACATTTTATTGACTGGCCAAAAATATTCTCAGATGATCATTTCATTAAGCATCTCCAAGAAGGAAGCAAAAATGATCTTCCCTTCTCCTGACGAGTAGTGGCACTTCTGCTTCTCTTGTAGCAGCATCAAGTGATTGGAAGAAAGAGATACTCAAAGGCAGTGGAGTAGAGGGAGCTGAATTCAAGACCTCTTCAAACAAATCACAGGCCATGGTAAGCTGCAAAACCTCGAAGGGCAGTAAGTAACTGAATAATTTTAGTTGATTGTGTATAACTGATTTGGATATAATGACACTCTGGGAGGGCATTTTAAAAGCAAACAGTGTAACTGGCATAACTCATCCTGTTAAAACCAAGAGTGAGTATTATCATGGGTTTATAATGGCAGTGGAGCTTAGCCAGAGCTGCGGGCTATGGAACAGAATCCTGCTAAACAGTGAATCACAAGACTAGTATTTCTTAGTTATGGTTTTCTTGTGGTTATAAACCATGTTACCAAGAAGGGCAGCTTTTTGCAAACCAGGATGTATTCTTCGACCTGAGACT
The DNA here is from genome assembly GCF_059628265.1 of Tinamus guttatus. NCBI lineage: Eukaryota > Metazoa > Chordata > Aves > Tinamiformes > Tinamidae > Tinamus > Tinamus guttatus. Next base: position 3,249,652 of record NW_028288665.1, on the reverse strand, counting down.
GTTTTTTCCCCAAACTGTTCATTCTGCTGCCTCTGTCATCAGAGCGCAACCTTTTGCTTTCTCAAGAAAAAGCATGTCCAAGTAAGGGTGAATACTTGAGAAAATGTGACCCCATGTTTCAAATGCGCAGCCCTGTTCTCATAGATTTCAGCATGAGGGAAACACAGGGATTTAGAAAGGGAACAGAGAGAAATATTTATTTCACTGTAAAAAGTGACCTTGGAAATGTGCATATCAATTAACTAGCATCTGCCAAGAAGTTATTCTACAAACAGAAAACTGAAGAGCTTGCAGAAATATACATTTTTTTTCTTCCTGAAAGGGATGGCTGGATGCCCACATGAATACTGTATCTCTACCAAAAATGTGTATTTTAAAAAAAAATCTCTTATCAGATTTACCAAGATGAAATTAGTCTTGAACAAAAATGCTACTGTGAGCCAAAGAGAATTAGGGATAAAAAAATCCACAGTTGAAAATCCTAGTTTAGTTCATTTCATGTGCATGCAAGACTGCTGCGAAACAGCAGAACACTTGTCCCCATGAAATGTTTTCATAAGCCTTCCAATATCAAGCTCCGACTGAGACAGGGATGGTGACATTCACTGAATGTCAAGTGAGAGAGAGAGAGAGAGAAAAAGAGAGACGAAAGGTCTGAAGGATCAGAGCTCATCCCAGTGCAGCGAGTAACACGGTGCTGAGTGATAATAGCACTGCTCCTCTGTGGAGAGAGCCTATATGCACTGGATATTTAGGTACGCTTATCCTTGAGATTGGTTCTGCATGTCTTTTCATTACAGCTCCATTGAGCTTTTTGATAGAAGTAAATTTCAGGGATTTGTCATACCGGAGAAAAAAGGAGGGGGAGGGACCTTAGTGATGGTTGCCCCCAGGAAGCAGAAAAGGAGAGACATTAAAGTGAATCGTGATCTTTCGTTTGGCTTGTTTTGATTTTAGTCTAACCATTTTAAGCAAAGCCAACACATCCTAAAGGCCAAGCTATACTGACACTTACATGACTGAAAGGACTTTACTTATTTACATAGCTTATTTTTTACCTTCAAACATCATACATTGTCCTTAATCTATTTCTCAGGAAAGGGAGGAGGAAATCTCCAGCATTTATTAAATCACTAAATGGGATAATGTTGTCTCCATTCTGAGGGATGCTAACTACTTATCCTTGTTTGCAGAACACAGGTTGATGGCTTATAACCATAGGACACAATTTAATAGATTTAGCTGTATCAGTCACCACAGTAACTAGGCCAAGCAGAACTCTCACCTTCCTCTGTAGCCTTGTCTTCTTTATACCCATCATGAGCATGACTACAATGGCTCAGATCCCCACTCCTCAGTGCAGATCTTTTTCATTTGTGTAGTGGATGATTATCTTAGGATCAGAGAGTAGCTAGCACTGACAACTTTATATTGCTTACTACATGATTTCACATGCCATCTTACAGAATTTAGAGGAAGGGCCTAAAAAATAAGGGTATCTGACAGTCTGTCTGTCATATTCTGATCTGTATGGTTTCCTAGCCTGTAATTTCTTGGGGAAATTTGTACACCTGTGTGAGATATAAATGTAATCAGAGAAAGCAATTTATAGATCACTTACGTACAGATTCTGCTTTAGGTCCATCCAGCACGGCTGACAGGATCATCTTAGAGCCCCAAACTTACATTACTGATATGGCGAATGCCAATTTTGATTCTTTTTGAATATCTGCCACAACAGCCATAAGGTTCTCTATAATGCAGTTCGTTTTTGTAAACTCTGGTCTCTATTTTGTTACAGTCTTTCCTGGTATAACTGAAACTCAGTGTTTGTCAAATACTCTTTGGGAACTGGCAGCAATATGGTATCATTATAAAGCAATGATCAGCAAAGAAAACCTTTATTTGCCTCATTTCCCAAAAGGGAAAACCACAGTAAAAGGCTAAAATCCTGCAAGTCCTTTATGATGCCAACATCTGCATCATTTTATGGAGAAATTATTACAGATGGAACAATTATATCTTTGCCATAAAAGAAAAGGAGTAGAATGTGATGAAGATTTCTTTGAAGACTTCTGAGCCATGGAAGTTAGAGCCATTGTGCAGGAATGACTTACACCTAAAGTGCTGCACTGTTTGTGGGATTAATGCTATTTGGCTTAATCTGCCAAATTCAGTATCTTCCTGGCCTGCAAGTCACACCTGTAGAATTGCTTTCTTTTTTTCTCCTTGAATTTATTTTTCTCCTTGCTTAAGTTTACAGGTGAAGCTTTGGGCCTGCAGACAAACAAAAAACACGTGTTGCACCTTTTTCATGTTATAAAATTTCCAGTGCTCTATCCACCTGATAAAATAATAAGAATATTATTTGTTTAGCTGTTTGCTAGCTAGGCAAAAGAGAGCATGTAGGAAGAGTTTAACTGCCTTTTGTTTGCAATATAGAGTTAAATATGTCATCTTCTCAAAACCAAAGAAAACAATTCAGACCAAAATATTCCTGGCCTCGATTGCCCGTCTAGTGACATTTTGGGCCTGGGACATAACCCAGTTTACTTCAGAACACTAAAATGAGTAAAAAAAAAAAAAAAAAAAAGTCATAGAGACTTTTGTTGGAAGTCAGTAGTCTTTGTAAGGAGTGGGAAGGCTGTCTTGGACCCGATCTTGCCTCCCTAACTCACATGTCTTGCTGGGATTAGAGAAACTATATGAAGTCAAGTTATATAATTCTGGAATGGTTAGTGGAATTCACAGATATGGTCTAAATTTGACTTTAAGAACCTAAATTCATTGCACAGTTGTCAAAAAGAAGTACTTTTTCTGGCCCCGTTTCCTCAATTTTTTTAACCAATTCTGTGCATATAACTAATTAATTTAGAAGTGAGATATAAAAGTAGGAAGACTCTGGGATCTTGGTCCTGTGAACAGTCTCACAGAACTCAAAGTTTGCGCTCTGCTTTATATTTGGCAAAACTGTTCTTTTTTTCAAAATTATTGTTCTTACAAGTTTTACTTCCTCACTATTCAGCTTAGTATTACATGGAAGCATCTGCATAGGTAACGCTGTAGAGTTGTTGACAGAAAACTTGATTGCTAAATCCTAGGGCATTTTAACTGTTCATCATTCAAGGTGGAGGTTTCTTATCTTGAAATACTGATATATCCTGCTTGTCAGAAAATGACCCATATTGTCACAGACGCACCTATTTTTTCCACATTCTTTCCCCAAAGTCCTTCTAGATAGATCTCCACTCTGGCTAAGTTAAACCAGTTTAGGCACTAATAAAAATACGGTTTTGTCAACACAGACCATGTGGTCGAAGCAATATATGTTTATCCCACTTCCTGGGGTATTTTGCAGCTTGTGCTGTCATACCAAGCTTCCTGCTCAGCTAGCTCATTTGAAGCCAAATAGGTGTTTTTCCATAACGATGCTGCAGCCAAATCCTTGAATCCTTGAACATGTCTGTCTCTCTCTTGTCTCTCTGTTTCCAATTCTATTTGTTTTAATATGTGAGGTTGAAATAGAAATCTTTCCAGAATAGCTGGGAAATAATTGACTTCGGCTTCTTTCCTCTATTCTTTCCCCACTCAACCCACCTGGGCCTATGTTTATTGAACTCCATACATTGTCAAGACAGTATTTGTAAATGGAATTTAACTGTAGGTGAACGGTACAAATGTAATAATATTACACAACTCTTGTTTAATTTTGAAGGCTCCATCCTCAGCAACAGCACTTATAATGGACGGTTCAAGCCGAATTATCCATTATTGCTCCCAAAGTTTACAATTAAACTATCGATCAAAGCTGGCAGAAAATTCTCAAGCAGGCTGGGTGTGCACCAGGCTTGTTTTAGATGCAGGCTGAGGGAGAGAAACCCAGAAGCAGCCTTGAGCTAATCCTCTTAGTGCTAACTGTCCTGGATGCAGCAGTGATTATGTATCGTGCTTATACAGTTTTAATAGTACAGGTCCTATGCAATTTGCTACCTCTATTTCTGCCCAGAAAGATTGGAGCTTAACAGGTTTGGATCCACAGGGAACCAGCTTCGGCTTTTAGGCTTCTTCAGACACTGCAGAATGCATCTTTTCTGGGGAATTCCACAATAAAATGACTGTTATTTATCATTACAAACCTCTTTATCATTTAGTCAATAAAAGGCCTCTCTTTCTCACTTTTTTTTCCATGGTGTGCTCAGAGTCAGAAATCTGTATTAGTCTCCCCTGGCCTGAAGGCAAGAGATGTCAAATGCTAAATCATGATCTGCCCTGGCTTTCTGGCTAAATTGTGTATGAAGGCCTGAGGCAAAAAGGTGCACATGCTCATTATTTGAAACAGAATGATTTTCCCCCCTTTCTTTCTTTTTTTTTCTTTTTTTATTTTTTAAAATACATATTGAAACATATATGGTAACACACATACAGTAAACCTCTGAAAAGTATCAAACCTGAAATGAACTAGCCAGAGCTAAATATGTCAAATACATATGTTTGCAGATTGGGAAATAGAAAAGGAAATGTCAAGAAAAATCAGATGATCTTCCCCTTTTGAACTTTTTGTTAGCAGTGGGGAAAAAAGCATTAGGGGTTGACAGTAAGGTGACAGAGGTGGTAAATAATGGATCTGGTGAACTCTCCCCAATTTTTTCTTTTTTTTTTGAGAGGGAAGAAGAGGTTTGAAATGAATCTTAGTTTGCAATTGGTGAGAAAACCCACACAGGAACATATATTAAAGCCTATGGTTGTTTTGCAAACTGTTTCGAGTGTGTCTTCATCTACTTATTTGTTTGCAGTTTGTGATAGATCACCTTGCTCACAGGGCAGTGTTAGTTTCTTCAGACTGGCTGAGATTTACAAACAGGATATAGGACAATCATTCCTTGGGCAAATTTTTGTGTGAACATATTTGCATATATATATCCAAGTCTTTCACTTTTGTGAGTATTCTTGCGAAGGAGGTATCAGGCATACAAAAATATCGATGGGAATCTTATTTCAGGGTTTGTGCTGGCCTTTGAAATAAATTTGCATTTTTAAAATTTGTTTTATCACTAGGGAAGTGTGAAAGAATGCTGTTTTATAGTATTTGTATGGCAGAAAGTGACAAGGAGCTTCTATAAAAGTGTATTAAACTTCAGTATTTCCGCAATGTGGACTGGAGTTTCAAAAGCTGCCATGAAACCTGGAGAGTTGTTCTGTAGAATCTGTTTGCACAATTTTCAGCATTCAGTATTTTCTGCATTCAGCAACAAAATATTTTATATGTTTATACTGACTGTCTGCTCTCTCAATGTAAGCAAGAAAAGGGTCACAGCTAGTAGAAGGAAAAGGGCTCAGGTATAATGGGCTTTGTGTTGAGTGGACCAAGTTTTTGACATTGAAACTTTGATGATAGTTCCATAAAACTGGATTTATTCAAGTGTTTCATGCTGTTTGCATATGCCTGGAATGAGCTGAAGTTGGATATTCCATTTTTGAACTTTTCAGGGAAATACTTTGATCAGAGAAACCTTTTTAGGAGAGATTCAGTAATGGGATCACATGTCTTTGATAGCTTCAACTAAAACCCAAATTGAGCTTGGTGTCTTTAGAGCAGTTAAATTTCTAGTTCTTAATGGAGGGATGTATTTTTAGTTAGATGTTGAATCAAAATGTGTTTGATTTAAAATGTCACTGATTCATTGGAGATGTGCAATTATATAATTTTTAGTTATGATTGAAATGCTCTGCATTGTCAGTATGATTTTTCCAAATTTAAAATAATGCACTTCAAGAAACCTTATATCCTTCTCTATGTAGTCAGATAAAAAATGAGCCTGCTCTGTACACATCACACAGTCTGTATTTCTTCTACAGAAATTGATGTCCTGTTGAAATTACCTGAGTTTTTTTCCCCAGCTGTCACAAATGTGAGAGTGAATTTTAGAAAAGAGCTGCAGGTTTTACAATCTAACCCAGTGCCTACTTGTTTCTAGATTTCATTAAAACAGTCTTTTGTAATTTAACCAGCAGAAATGGTGCATCAGTGTGATCAGGACACAAGTGAGTGAATTAAGTTGCTGTTTTCATACTTCTCATATAAAGAACAGAATATTAAACAAAAATGCCACACATAAACTTTTCATCAATTTTACTTTTCATATTAAAGGAGAGCTTACTAGAAAAGCGAAATCTTTAGCAGTCTCTCTACTGCTTCTGGTTAAACATATTCTCCTCAGCAAAGAAACAGGCTTTACACAATTTGGTGTATTGCAGTCCTGTGCTTCTTTAATGCAGAGGTTGGCGCTATATCCGGATTTACTTGTCTGTGGAAAGCTTTTTGAGTTCAGGTATGTGTGAATGCCCAGGCATTCCCAAATAAATGCCTAATGGTTTGATGGTCCCTACCCTGCTTTGCATCTTTTTGCTCCCTTTTGATATATGCAGACAAAGCCCTCTTATATGGCTGATGATAACAGTATCTTTATTCTCTGAAGCTTCAAGTTGAATATTCCTGCATTTTTATTTACTGCCTGCTGTCATTCAGGGCTGGAGTACATGCAGATTGTAGAAGAGAGAGGGTCACATGTATCATGTGTGGAGCAACACACTGGTTAGGTTTTTGACATCCTGCTACTGACAATGAATTTGGAGAAATAAAATCCCGAGTCTAATAGGCTTTTCTCAGTCTAGTTCAGTAGAGTTTTACACTACAGTGTAGTGTAAAACTAGAACTGTAAACTATAACCTGTAACATGTACAGCCTGGATTGAGTAAAGACTTGTACCTTGAGAAGCAAATAAATAGTCCAGTGAGCATAAGTACCAGAAAATAAGTTTAGTAAGTCTGTAATATAATACACATTCTTCTGAGACTTGTGCTAAATTGATTCATAGTATAATAGAACACTGTCAACATTAAGACCACTGCAGTTCATAAGTAGCTTACATTGTTTTTACTCCTGTTAAGGAAAATGAGTGTTATGAAACTTTTTCTAATAAGGACAAAACTTCAAAGTTGTTAACTGTAATTATATAAGCTGTTATAGAGTCTGGTTGTTAATTTAGCAAGACACATTGCTGTTTTCTTTCTTTCATTCTATATAAAATCTGTATTTTTAAAGTTTGACTGCTGACATTATTCCTCTCAGCTATCATACAGCCCATTTCATGTGTATTTTGAGTTATTCAGAGGAATCTTTGATGAATATCAAGGAAATACAGAATTTCAAATAGTATTTGCTTGCTAAAAGTTTTCTTTTTAAGCTGAATCCAGTGTCTATTATGTATTAAGTTTATTTAGTGCAATAGGTCCACATTCTCCTTTCATTTGGACTGTAATTCAGAATAACCCCTTTGAAGCAACTGCACTTTCAGTAACATAAAGCTGAGAATTAGACCCCATGAATTCTTTATTTGTTATACAAGAGCAGAAAGCACTTGGGACCAATGAACTTTTAATCATTGTGTCCCTTCCACTTAATCATGGCCTGTCTTTCTTTAAAAGCATTTAAAATTTAAATACAGAACAAAAACTACCCGGGTACCTCCAAGATAAGACTTTACATTGGCTGTTTCTATCTATACTATTGTGATTTTTTATGTTTAGTTAGAAATCATAAAACTATAACTGGTAATAGAAAAGCTAACCAACTGTAGCTGTAAGAAGAGCAAGTCACATTCATGGATCCTGCATTCCCCAACATGATTCATCAAAAAATACAATTACATTTTTCCCCCTCTTTTTTTCCTTCTGCAATGCAAAGTTCAGTGAGTTAATATCAATGTCTTTGTACTCCAAACTCAAGCTGCCTTTGAGCAAAGTGGTGCTTTAGAAAGTAGTCAGATTGTTTTCATATTTTTAATGCTGTGTTTGTTTTAATTTAGTTGTAAGTTCATGCTTCTTTAAGATTCATCTGAATCTCATCCTTCAGCTATGCGTGTAATTCAGACTTCCTGTTTTGGGGTTAGTCCCGACTTAGAAAATTGTCATTATATTGGATATAAATATAAGGAAGGGTTTAAAAATGCTCATGAGCTTAATATAGTTCTTAATTTGAAAGCCAGCTTCTATGTAATATCCCTGTGGAATGTCTGAATAAAAATTTGCCTTTTAAATGTGAGCCTTGTTGCTGACATCTTGTATATGACTATTGTCTGAATGTTCTCAGTAGCTTTCATTTTGATCGTTCTGGAATTTAAGCTGGCAGAGCTAAAACCCTATTTGTGCTTATAGTGTTGATATCTTTGTGCAACTCCTAGTGATAGCCTGAGTTAAAGACAATATGTCAACTATTTGTTTTTTATTATTTCTTATGGATTTTATTTGTTCATCTGCATAATGTATTTATTTTAACTTCCTAATTTGTAAATCCTATAGTGTGTTCACATGAAAATGCAAAATATAAAGCATATAGATACTGCATCCTCTATCTCAGCAAAAACTCACTCGTAAGTAAAGGTAGGATTTGTGGGGGAGTGTTTTGAGATTTTATTATTTAACTGTAGTGTCCGTGGGATTTGAAACAACCCAGTAAATTTCACAGTGAACTTCTCAGGACCTGAATGTGTCAGGTGCTGACTGCCCTTCATTGCTACTATCACGATGGCTACATTTACACAGCTAATAACACTCCAGACAAATCCACTATCCCCATTCTTGACATGCAGGAGCCTGTTGGGATTTGGACTAATGCTGAGCTTTAGAGCAGCAATGATGGAAAGTATGTGGGCCACAAAACCAATTTTGCTTTTGAAGCCCGTCCTTCACTTTGCAGTATAGACATTCAGCATATTGAATAAATGACATGCGCAGACAACAGCCTGAGACTATATGCATCAAGTGACATAGTGCCTGTAGTCATCTGTGGTTAGTTATTTAGTAATAAGCATCATTGAAAGCTACCCTGATCTCATGTGCTTCTGCCTAACATCAGTTGCGCCACCTACTCTGGAAGAGAAATCAGCAATGAAGAAGGTGTAGCTTGTTGTACAGATGTCTGCGTTCTCCTAAAGGGACTTCTTGGTCTCAGCCTGACAGGAACAGGAGAGGGCAGCCAGATGGGGAGGAAGGGCAAGCACAGCTGGCCTCAGCGCCAAGACTGGAAGTAGCAGGAAGGCAGGTTTTAAAAGTTGATTCTATCAGTACTATCTAAAACATCTCTGGAAAGTCTTTTTTTGAAGTGTGTCCTGTTAATGCTTAGCCCTTTGCTTTTTCCTTCCGTGATCCTAGATTACGGGTTATCTGAGACTAAGTCTTACTCTTTCATTTATTTGTGAAGTGCCGCTGACAAGAGCCACTGTGCTCTAATTAGAGAGGATGGAAAGAAGAATGGACATTTATTGACACTGTACTCATAGAACCACTAGGGGGCTGTTTCCTGGCACTGGTGTAATGAAATTATGATTTAAAAATAAAATATTATTTTCTTTAAGGAAACACTTATTTTCAGAAACCTCAACACACAGTGGCCTAAATACTGCAGTCCTTACTCAGGCAAAACTCCAGTAGACATCAAAGTTGCTTTTTATTTGATTCAGTCTGCAGGTTTTTGCTTTTAAGTATAAACATGTCATATATACGTGGCCTAATTCCCAGAGGTTGCCAACAATGGGAGTGGAGAGAACAAGCAGCTTGAAATGCTGTAGTTAATGAAATTATTTGTGTTTCTTTCATAATTACATTTATAACTGCATCATCATCATGTGATGTGTTGATTAGTATCCAGAGCAGTTCATATAATTAAACAGAGCATAGGGAATTAGCAGAATTACAGCAATATAAGTGGCTACTGTTTTGGGCACATTTCTGTTTGCATCTGTTTGACTGGGAGATGACCACAGCATGAGTACTGATTAAGAGGTAGAAGTGTCCTTCCTTTCCATGTTGGAGAGATCTTGCATCTTTTAAGCGAAGCTGCCATCATCGCACAAGGGGGTGTTAGGGCCTCACATTCACTGCAGATAGTTGTCAACAGGGCACATGCTCGTCGTGTTGTAAGAGCTTTTTGCTGAAGACATATGCAGAGCTAGTAATAAGCCATTGCCACATATATATAGACAGCAGCAGACCACAGTTGTGCATGCTAGATGTAAGCAAATGCCCCACATCGCTCAGAACTGGGGACTGGTGCCTTGTGTTTCTGAGGTGGACGTTAGCTCTCTGGTCATAAGCAAATTGGTTACCTTCTGTTTTTGCCTCGTGCAAAATTATAATCTTAGTGGGAAATTTTGGTAGGACTATCTAGCATGTGCAAAGTGCTTTGACTACGGAGCTTAAATATTGCAGTTGTTAGAAAGTAGACAAATCTTGTTGTCTTTGGGTAGCACCTGTTTTCAGTGAAGTTCTATGACAAAGAAAGTCTGAATCGGCCAGGCAGTTTTAGCAGCAGTTGTGCAAACCCTTACTACTATTTCATCTAAAAATTGGAGTTTCTGCTAACGAAATGGCAGTCCCTTTTGGCTGAAAATTAGCAGAAGAGATCAGGTTGTGGAGATATCTTGCAGTGTTATGAGTATGTCTTAAGGTGATCTACTCAGTAGCATCTCCTCACTGGCGGATAGTGCCAGATGACTCTGAGGTACAAAAATTCTAATCCAATAGATGACAGTTTAGCAAACGCACACAAAAATAAATGACACAATCTAAAGGTTTACCTTTCCCTTTGCAATACTTTTCATCTTACCTTATTATTTGTAATCATCTTCCAGCTGTGTCATAAAATGTATGCTATCTGCAAGATGTTCTTAAGGTTTTGAAGAGGGTTCAAAGAATTGTGGCAAACTAATCAAATATCTAATCTACATTTTATGTGAGTGCTTAACAAATGGTTCACAAATACAGTAGCTGTCTCGTAATAATCTTTAGAGATTTTGATAAGAACCTGTTTAAAACACTTCATATATGTGTGTTATGTGTTTTCGTCCTGTCTTCTGAACCGCATAGAAATATAAAATGTTGATACGCTGATAGTTCTCTGATTTTTATAGAGTTTTATATGTTAAATTTACATACCTTTTCAGGAATATTCTTCATATTCTCACTTATGAAATGTCTGCTATGTAACATTAATAACAAACACGGACACTTATCCCAGCTTTATTGATCTGACTTGACCCTCTCATCTCTGGGTGTCAGTGCAAAAGTACACTTTTTAGTACGTTTTATTGTGCCAACAAGGACAAAGGTTATAAATTAATATTTTAGAGTGAATTGTCCGTACTGCTATATGAAGATCTACCTGTGCTCTGTATACTGCACCTCAAAATCTGCATATATATTAATCTGTTGTAATGATACAAAGAAGAAAATTCATTCTCTGGTTTGAAAAGAAATATAGTTTAATTAGGACAATGTAGTGAATGGTCTAAGATACTTTGTATGACATTTATAGATAGAATACATGGTAGGATTCAATTCTCGTCAATAAAAGAATATTCCTGCATTGAGTATACATGGTCCACTAATTTCCTGGATTTTTTCTAGCACCGCTAGTTTGAGGGAACCCTTCCCACTGCTTAGCAGATTAATGATGTCTTTTATTTATGACAAGAGCAATTCCATGTGCAGTAGATAACATTTGTATAGATTCCTGTGCTAACGTTGTACATCATTGGTGACTGGCAGTGCAATTCACCCACTTAATTTTTCTTTGCAGCCTGATTCACAGATATCATATTTGACAACATTCTAATTCCTAAGTGCTCATTTTTCATCTAAAGTAGTTTTTTCTCACTGTTCTTCCCAAAAGAATGCCAACAACACAATTCCTTCCACTTGCAGGATAGGATCACTGGTATTTTTACTGTTTTTTCACGGCTTATGACTGGGGCAGTTTGGTACAGTTATCTGAGATAAATTAAGAGAGGATTGACTACAGCTAAGAAAAACGCTATGCTAATCTGAACTTTAGTGACAGGATGGAGTAAAGGTTTTTTATTTTGACTTTTTCTGTTTTAGTTTGGTTGTTTCTTCTTGCAGTCGTGGGGAACAGGGATTAGAAACTGAAGCAGTATTTTCTTAAAAGCTTAAAATTAAGCTGCAATGTAAGAGCTAATGTTAGCCTAGTTCATTATTGTTTTTTTAAAAAGAAATAAATTTTGGTGTCGCTTAAGGCACACAGTGCTCTATGCATATGTAGTTATATTATCTTAAACTGATGGTACAAAATTGAATGCTGTTGAACTTGTATGAGAGGCCTTCAGAGCACACTCAAATTCTACAGTGAATGTTCCCCCTTGTTGAAGATCTGCCACTGCTCCTTCAGATGGGTAAAATGGTAAGTCTGGACTAGCCCAACTCACTGAAATAATTGGGCAGTTTGTCTTAGAAGCTTCCAAATCCTTAGAAGTTTCCTACACTTGAATTGCTCCAGTTTTTGATGAGAGTGAGAACAGTAAACTCAATCTAGGACCACCGTGTAATCTCCATAGAGTGGAAACCTCTCTCTTCAGTCCTACTGGATGCTGAAATGTTTGTAAAAATGTGTTGAGATGGAAATTGAATAAGCCGTATTCCAAGTAGGTAGTTATTAGAAAACGTTAACAAGATTCTGAGAGATGAATCAAATAGTTTACTATATGGCTATTTTCTACAACTTGGAATTATCAAAAAGAATTTATGATTTGTTTTATGGTGTGTCATGATGGCCCTAAATAGAAAGGCAAGTTCTACTAGTCGTGTGGTTTCTGGTTCTTCTCTGATCCTGTCTCCACATATCAAGATTTCCTCCAACAACATTTGTAATTTCTGTCTCTAGCATACCCTCATCATTCACTTCACTAGTATGCTGAATCTGTGAATGTGTTTAAAGTCTGTTTGTAAGCCATTTGCTCCTGTGCCTTCTGAGTTATTTAACTCCTCTTGTCCCCATTCAGGTTCTTTTCATTGCAACTGCCTGAAGTCCTGATTCTTTGTTTCAGTGTTCCAGTCTCAGTTTGGCTTCCTTTTTTTTTTTTTTTTTTTTTTCCCAATCTGTCATTCTTTTGCATATATAAAAATTCCGGTTTTTGTTGCTAATGAAATCGTAGATATGTTTATCTTCTTTGATTCAAATTGTAAAATCAGCCAGCTTTTACTATTAAATTCCTGATTTCCTACATGATTGTTGCTCATGAGTTGTTCTTACACAGACTTTGCTTATGCTTTGTCTATATTATTTACTTTGTCTATAGGGCTGACTTTTCTTTTTCTTCAGTTCAAGTAGGCTACTTGAGATAAACATTGTACCATATAGTCACAAATGAAGGGAGAAAAACAGCAAAAAAAGCATTCTCCTTATACTCATTTTCTAGTAGCAGGGGTAGATGGAGTTCAGTTTTAACTCTTAAGGCTTATCCTGTTTGGCAGATTTTTTTCATACTGCTGGCATCCACATACATTCTACATTTTTTCTATGCCAAGAAAGATGCCATTTCTGCAATTTACCCAGTGTCTAAAGGGTAGTTCCACGCTAGGTCTGCATGCTAAGTGCTATATTGCAAAGTTTTCTTCATGACTACTATAGAATTTGAATTTTGATCCTGTAGTTTGTGGTTTTGCCATGAACTTTTCACAGGCCATGAATCTAAAGTGCCACTTACCTCTTTAACTCTGTGGTGTAAAAGATGTGTGATTTGCCGTTGTAAGGGTTCCAATGTTAAATACATGCAGCTTCTGAGTCTTCTTGAACAACTTCACAAAGGTGAAGTTTGGGATTATGAGTCATAAAAATGCCATTTTGATTTCTGTATATACTGTGGTCAAGGAAGAGCCAAAGTAATGTTTATAAAAGAACACCTAGGGAAAAGTCACATTGATTTTATCTAGCCTGCTTCTGTTTTTATTTTTAATCTTAGTACTTTTTCTGCTAGACATGAATTATCCCTTTTTCAGTGTTTCAGTAGCTTGAATTTACTCACCTTTGGTCACATCAAAGATGGCTTCCACGAGTTCCCTCTTAGGTTGTTAAACCTCCATGGAGGTACTCACTGTCATTTCTGTAGGGGAAGGAATAGAAAAATTGATTTTACTTTGATGACAAGTGAAAAAAAAAAATGCATTCTATTTTCAGAATGTTTTGTTCAGCTAGGTGCTGTCTGGTTTCTCAGTTTTGCCATTCTCTTTACAGTTTGCTTCCTGTTGGTGGTGCTCTCATTTTCTTTCTCTCATGTTTTTGCTCAGATTTTGTTTCAGATTACAGACATACGTGAAAACAGATACAAATGTGGTGACAGATAAATCTCTGGTAGATAAGTACTTTTTAAGCTCTCATGAGAAATAGTTGAACGCTTAAAAAGTGAAGTAAGAGTAATCAGTTTATATATACAAAAAATATTTTTTTCAATATAGTATCAGTTATGATTGAAATTACCATGCTACATTTTCTACAAACACGGGTGGTAGAATGATTTAAAAAAATGGAGGATGAGGAGAATTTTTTCTTTTTAGAATAAACTCCCCAAAATTCGAAGTTATTTTGATTTTTTGGCCACATCTTTTTAAAATACCTTTTTTTTTTTTTTTCTAGTTTTCAGGAAGGAATGTCTAAGGAAAACATGTTTCTTACAAACTTTAAAAATGAATCTCAAGCATAGTTTTTCAATAGTGGATGGGAATATTTCAGTTATCTTCCTTTTGCAAAGTGGGTGCTACTCTAATGCACGGGGATTCAGGTTATAGCAGGTTTCTGCTTTCAAGTTCCAGCTGCTGGATTCCCCAAATGTGTGTATGTAGCAATGTGTATGGGAGAAAGGGCCAGGGTCTTAAGGGTCTAGCTGAACTTGCAGTATAAAAATCACTGTTTTGCTGTAATGCTCAAACATTTTTGTCCATCAGTAGTTTAGGACTGCTTTGGTTGTAGGTTAGGTCTCCGATTCAGTAGGGAGCCACTGGAACATGAGATATTTTGTAACTAATGACTGTCAAGCTTTTCTGGATGTGACAAGACTCCAGCCCATCAGCACAGCGACATTACTGAGGAACATAAAAGATCTTAGCTGGAGCTAACTACCATGAATTTCAGTCTGTCGTTGGTGCTGTTTTGCTTTTTATACAGAATACCAGGTCTCTGGATAATGAGGATAATGGAGAGATGACAGCTTGATTATCCTGCTGCTGTGCTTTTGCTGGAAATCGTTGAATCCTTCATACTTTCTACTATCTCAGGACAGTGTTGCTGGGGAGGATGAGAAAAAGCCATAAAGATGACATGTTTGTTGTCCTGTTCCCTGATGGGGCTCCAATGTATTACCTGGATCTAATTATCTCATCTCTAGTTGACAGAGAGGCTTCCATGGCACGCTTTCCATCACTAGGAGCCTCCGCCAAGCTTCCAGTGGGCTGTCTAATAGCTTGATATATTTTTGGACCTCCTGCTCATTGGATGAACAAGCTGAAGTAAATCATGTATTGACCTCAAAGCATTTATAAACTGTAGAACATTATATTCTCATCAGAGCCATAGGGGCCCTAAACTATAGTTTCTCTGCTGTGAAACATGGTTTTGGTTATGCACTGTGTTACTACGGTTGTACTTAAACAATAATATATCATTTGTGGCACATGTCGCCTTCTTTATTGAAAGGCAAAACAAAGAGTTGAGGACAAAAATCATTACTACTTTAGCAATTTTTCACAAAATGCTTTTGTTTTGTACTTGACACACAGATGGGACATTGTACTGCAGTGCAAATGATGTATAGCAACATGACAAATTTCATTTCCCTTATAACACAAGAATCAGAATAGTGGACGAATTTGAGGAAATGGTGTTAACTTTTCTATTGATGTTAAAAAATAAATAGCAGAATAAATACAAACTAAAAGAAAAAAAAAGAGATTGACTGAAGGAAAAAATCCTCTGGGAGACTTTTTGAGCCCTTTAATTGTCTTGGCAGATATTGATTAAAGTGCTTAAATGAAAATATTGGAAACAATAAACTTGCTTGTGTTACAGCTTTTGTATTGCCTTGATAGTGATAATCCATGACCAAGGAAGAAATTAACCCAAGGTGATACATAGGACCTGGACAGAGCAAAGAGTAAGAGATCAATTCTGAGGAAACCAAATGTATTCTTAGGGCTTCTTTCTATCACATGCTATTCAGTGTTTCAACCATGTTAAAGCAATATAAATGTTACCTCTCAACCTTCTTGTTTCAGTTTGATTCAGTCATTTTAGTGTATTACTGTCTGTTACATTGCACTGTGAAAGATGGCAAGTTTTGGGGGGATCCAACAGAAATGTCTTGGAGTTGCTTTTATGGCATTAGTTTGCTTTTTTTCTTACATGTGGATTTGAAAGAAAATTATCCAAAGTCTTTATTCTGTATCCAGCCACTGAACTTTACATAACTTTATTCTGTTATTATTATTATTATTATTTTTCTAATGCCTTCTGTGAACATATTTCATCTCACTCCTGTTCCAGGTGCAGCTGATATTCAGTCCTTTGGTCCCATGGACATAAAAATTATTTTTTATTTTGTTTAAGCAAGAGGTGAGTTTTGCATTCTTTAAAATACCAGAAGCTAAGAAACTATTTAGTTATTTGGCTCTGCAGAGATCCTCTGTCTGGGCTATTGCGTCTAGATGCTGAACAATTCATAGAATCATAGAATCATAGAATGCTTAGGGTTGGAAGGGACCTCTAGAGATCATCTAGTCCAACCCCCCTGCATACGCAGGGACACCTAGAGCACGTGGCACAGGACTGCATCCAAGCGGGTTTTGAAGATCTCCAGAGAAGGAGACTCCACAACCTCTCTGGGCAGCCTGTTCCAGTGCTCTGTCACCCTCACTGTTAAGAAATTTTTCCTTAAGTTCCTATGGAATTTTTGATGTTTCAGTTTCCGGCCATTTCCTCTAGTCCTATCAGTGGCCACCACTGAAAAGAGACCATCCCCGTCCTCTGCACTCCCTCCCTTGAGGTATTTATATACACTGATTAGATCCCCTCTCAGCCTTCTCTTCTCCAGGCTGAACAGGCCCAGCTCCCTCAGCCTCTCCTCATAGGGCAGATGTTCCAGGCCCCTGATCATCCTTGTAGCCCTGCGCTGGACTCTCTCCAGCAGCTCCACATCCCTCTTGTACTGTGGAGCCCAGAACTGGACACAGTACTCCAGATGCGGCCTCACCAGGGCTATTAAAACTTGGAGGTTATTCACAAGTATAGGGATGGTGCATTAGACAGATAAGGTCTGTCTGCAAAGCAGAAGTCTGAACATGAGCTGGGCTTTTAAGTCCTCTTCCCTCTCTGCTACCAAAATTTTGAAATATTACTAATTTCTGTGAAGCAGGTGAAGAAAAGATATCCATGCTAGATAAGTGGAGAGTGGGAAAAGGAAGTTTTTCTATGAGCGATGAACTTTCAAAGTCTGTGGTTAGTTCCTGTGTGGATTTTCTGATATCTAATAACACAGTTGTTAATTCTGCTCTCTTTACCTTGATCAAGGCTTTCAGCTGGTCTCCCTCCTATGACTATTTACTTGTTTCCACAAACCTTGTGTAGATTCATTTTGTTTGGCACTCAATACACTGAAGCTTCTATTCTTTCTCTGAGTATCTTCGGAGATCTTCTAAACCTGCCTGGATTAGATCCTGTGCAACACGTTCTAGGTGTCCCTTCCTGAGCAAGGGGCTTGGATTAGATGATCTCTAGAGGTCCCTTCCAACCTCAACCATTCTGTGATTCTGTGATTCTTTCTGTCAAATTTGGTTGGAATTTGCCAAAAGTGTCCACAGCTTTAGGGACACAACCATGTACAAACTAATTGCCTATGTATAATTTCCCTGGAAAATGTACGTGTTTGTAAAACTAGAAGCAAGGGTTCTGGAGAAATGCGTTGTAATAGCTAAGAAGCAAACTGTGAAGAAATATTCATTACATAAATCATAAGTTACATCAGTGTCCTGCTTCATCTTTCCCCTAGTGCTTTCTTCTAATGAACAGTGGTTATTAAGCTGGTATAAAATGAAGGGGACCACTTTCCCTGCAAATTCACAATGTGGGTTCTTTTTTTAGTTATCCAGTATGATATCATTTAACTTGTCTACAAACTTAGATATCAACTGTCACAATTTACAGTATTTTTATTGTTTTGTAGCTACAGGTATTTCCCTCTCCTTTTGTCCCCTCCTGTCTGTCTTTACTTACGTCCTATAGGGTTTGCATCTTACTTTCAGCTAGCATAAACTGTCATAGCTTTGACATCAGCTGAACCACAGTTAAACAAACTAAGGACATGATCATATATATGCAAGTGTGGTGAGTCAGTGAAGTCAATGTTTGCTTGCAAGGGGGTATGCCAACTGGCTGACTTTGAAGCGAGCAACATGTACAAGTACTTGAGCCGTGAATGTAGGGAGGATGGGGCCAAACTCTTCTCTGTGGTGGCCAGTGACAGGACAAGGGGTAATTAACGCACAGGAAGTTCCACCTCCATAAGAGGAAGAACTTATTTCCTGTGAAGGTGACAGAGCCCTGGAACAGGCTGCCCAGAGAGGTTGTGGAGTCTCCTTCTCTGGAGATCTTCCAAACTCACCTGTGTGCCGCCCTGTGCCACGTCCTCTAGGTGTCCCTGCTGGAGTAGGGGAGTTGGACTAGATGATCTCTAGAGGTCCCGTCCAGACTCAGCCATTCTGTGATTCTGTAATCATTTCTGCTTGGCTCTGTAAATACAATAAGGAACTTGTTTCTCCAAATGCCTTACCCCATATGAATGCATAGGATAGAGCTTCTCAATTCATACTTACCAAATTCCAGTGAGTAATTTTACCCTCATATCCTTGTTAGGAGACAGAATGCTCTCTGTAAGCTCTCATCAGGCAACAAGGCACAGACTCCCTTTGCGGCTGGGCTTTACACTCTGCTCTCTGAAAGTCTAGATCTCAGATATCTCTAGATACTTGAAAGAGGAACGCAGAAGTCATCACATGTCTGGGATGTTGGCATAATCTGCGCAAAAATTATTCCACAGCTGAGATCTGAACTGGATCTGACGTTAAAATAACCCTCTTATTGGATACACATTTGTAAATCCTTCCATATGCACTTGGCAATACTGAAGATTTATTCCCTTGGACTGGGGTGAAGAATTTTTCAGATTTTTTTCCAAACGAACATGTTTCCTTTTTTTTCTGTATCAAAACCTTTTTTTTTTTCTTCCAGAAAAATGAAAATTGTCTAACAAAAAGAAACCCTGGGTTGAGAACATTGGTCCCTGTGTTTTTACAGGCAGGAGTCAGGAAAATGCTGTGCTGTTAGGAGATCTTAAAAAATCTAGTGAGGCTCCTGGGATATTACTTTTTTTCTGTCTTTTTCTAATTTTCTATGAGTAGCTGCTTTTGTTATTGCCTCCTGAGTTTGAATGTTACATTCCTTAGATTATTAGGTTATTTATTAGATTATTTATTTATATTTTACAATTTGTAATGAGGTAAGCTCTGACTCTTACACTGAAATACCTTGGTGCCGTGCTATGTATTTTGTTTTTCATTGTGCTCATCTGTTCCTGTCAGGGAACTTCAGATAACTGAAACCTCAGACAAAGAAAAATTAGATTTCCTATAATTGTATAGTTGACAGCATTTGGAGAGGTTGTAATCACATACATTAGCTGCTAAAATGCCTATCGGGGGTTTCAATTAGAAGAAGAATTCTGATAATAGTGTGTAGGAGGTGAGATTCCAAGGAGCCCAAAGGATAGAGAAGAAGCTAATAGTAATTATATTTTTGGACCTGGAAAAAGAGAAGGTATCAGGCAAACAAATATGCAACACGGAAGCTCTATCTGCCTTCTGTAGGGAGGCTGAACAAGTCAGAACCAAGCCCCATGATAACCATAAACTACCAGCTGTGGCAAGAAACATGAATTATAACTTACTATGACTCGTTGTACATTGATGCATGGATAATAATTTAATGAGGAACAGACTTCATTTGTTTTCCTTTTGATATACAGCTGCAAGTCTAAGTCAGACTTGACTGCATAGGATATGTTAACATCCAACTATGCTCTAGGAATGACTACACAGCAACGAACCCCAAGTTGGCTTAGCTTCAAAATGAGCAGCATGTCAACAGCAAGATACATCTTTCCTTTCAGTGGCAGGAAAATGTGACTGGAAATTTCATTCTCAGGGGATCTATGCCATGCCATGACCTATCAATCAAAATAAATGTTTTTTTTTTTGTGTGATGGTGAAACAATGTGAAAGCAGACAACTTGAAAACATGCTTAACATATCAGATTGGGTCAGACTTCTCCTGAAAGTCTTTCAGAGTTGCTGTCACCCGTCTATATTGATTCTTGTATTGTACTTGGAGCCAGCACATGAAGGAGGCGTTGTAAAACATTGCAGAAAGGAGGTTATAAAGAGCTGCTGAGACTTTAAATGTGGTGGTTATCTTCAACACTCTGCAGTCAGGTGTTCAGTGTGTTGTACTTAGTGATGAGTGAATCTTTAGCATGACACTGCCTTTGTTTTCACAGAAGTGGAATGTGTGTGTAATACATGTCTCAATGGACATGCTGTCCCTGCCAAATATCTGCCTGCCTGTCCTGAAGTGCTATGACTGCGGTCCCACTTGGGAAGATCTTTCAGGAAGATCAGTGACACCTGCAGTTACTGTGCTGGAAAGGTTTGAAGGCTGGAGCTCTGTGGGAATAGGATAATGAAGGAGGATCTTGAAGAATGATAAAGAGAAAAGTTTCTTTGAGGCATTAGAGCCATCTCCTTTCTGCATAAGGGACGACAATGCCAAGTAATCTGCTGTTCTTCCTAAAGGCTACAATGTATATCCTGACTGCTTGGGTTTTGCCTTAAAGAAAAAGGAACACTGCAATAGGAAATTACATATTTCCTCACAAATGTGAAGTAAGGTTTAAAAGCCTGATCCAAATATTTTTTCTCGCTGCAAGAGGCCTGTGATTAGTTCTTCCTGTGGAATTCTACCTTCCAGCCCTTGTGGGTGTTCTGAGTAAGGTATGTCGCATTAAATTATTCTCTGAAATTGGTTTCTCTGCCCCAACACAAGTTTCATATCATTATCTTGCTACTGTTTGAGGTACCAGGCAGGTAAATCTGAAGCCAATTCACTGATATACTAGCCCAGTGTTTATTTGTAGGCAACAGTTATTTATTGTATACACAATGGGAAAGTACCTTGCATAGTATTTCACCGAAATAGTGTCATTCCCTACAGTCAGCCTTCTTTGGTGACCTCCTGATGTAGTGTGGAATGGTGAAGATCAGGTGTGAGCTACTATTTCTTTTCAAAGAAAAGATAGTTTAACCGGAGAAATAATTTGGAGGTCAGTTGAAGTGGAATTTGGATTTTGCAGGTCATAGGGGTTTTAAATATCCTTTCTGTACAGTATTGCAAATATTCTCAAGTTCATGTGCAAAAGATTGGGGATTGTGTTTCTGTTTTTCAAAGAGAAACAATGGGTTCACCTAAAAATTAAGTAGTCTACTCTCTGAATTATATTATCCGTCTTCGTACAGTTCTTTGTGAATGGAAATGATGTTTAGGATATGTTACTAAGAAAAGAACTCTTTGTCACTGCTTACTGTATTTAGTAAAATTTAAATGATATAGTAAGAAAAGTATATCAAGTTTCAGCACAGAAATGTTTGGACAATCCCACTCCTTCTAAGGTGGGAGAATCAGATCATAGCTCTCTTGAATTCAGTAGTAGTTTTCCTGGGTGAAATCATTCCAATTCAGGGTTGGGCCTGAAGTGACCCGTTCCAATCATTCATTTCAAGTTTGTAACAATCAACAGTCTGTTCAGCATTGTGCTATATAGAAACTTATTCCAAAAATTAAAACATAATGAAATAAATATACCCTAACATCTTCCACCTACACCTCAGGTAAAATTAACTTTTTTTTTGGCCAAACTACAGAATGGATTTTAAGCCAAAATTAACAGACATGTTTCATAATGTCATAAAAATCATCATGTTTTAACATCTTTCTTTACTATTTTATGGTTTATCTCGTATGTAAGTTCTATCTCGGTTCCTTGACTTTCATTTGTGACATCAAGGTCAAGGTTACCTGCATTTGGGGCAATGTAAGAAATTTAAAGAAATGTGCAGGCACATGGTAAGCACAGTAGAGTCTATAAATTCCTTCTGAGGTAGTATTTCAAAAATAGAAATTGGAATTAGGGTTCATTTGTATAAAAGGGCATACCATATGACATATAAAAAGGTATAATTAGGGTTCATTTACATGAATCTCTGCCCTGTCGAGCTTATAACAAAGGATTTGATGAAACTGGGAGAGAAGAATGGGAAGAAGATTCGGAGAACAGAAGAACAATATCATGGAGAGTGTCACCCCGTGTTAGGAAGCAAAGCAGCTGCTCTAGTCTAGCCATGGTGGTACATGGGAACAAATAGCCATGTGTGCCCACACCTTATATTTCAGCCCTCAGGGTAGACAGCAGGAGTATTCTGGTTGGTTGTAACTGCCTAGTCACAGTCCATCAAATTAGCTGTAAAAACCTCTGATTCAATTAAATATAAGCTCATTGTATTTTCACACAACAGTTAATAAATAGAACTCATTAGGAATATAGCATTTAGACTAGAGTGAGTGATATTTTTTTAAAATGTCACGCTGAAAACCGCATTTCCTTTAATCGGCATCTGCTCTGTGTTAGACTGCCTATAAAATCCTGTGCGCTGTTGACAATGGGGACGATGAACAAACAAACAGGAAAACTACAAAAGACATGGTATTAACATCAAAGTGGAATAATCCTGCTCTCTTTTTTTGGCATTTGAAAAATGTCTTTATCTTGGCCCTGAACTGCTTAACTTTCTTTCCACCAATTTTGAGTCTGGACAACAACGGAGGAAAAAGAAAGTAGAGCACCGCATTCATCTTGAAACACAAGATAAAGAAAGAAACAAATAAAAAGAAACTGAGGATAAAACTGGTTTGACAAAATTAAAGATTTTGTGAAGGCAAATCAGCCCCATCTTTTTGGAACACTGGTTGTCAACAAAAGCTTGCAGGAATAAAAGGAGTATTAGCATCTTTTTTCAGTCTGTTCTTGTGCAGGTAACATCTGTGTTTCCGTACTTATAATTAAAGAGAAATATTTAATGTGCAATAAAATTGTGAGAATACAGAGTTTGTTTAGAAGTGAAAGAGTAAGCCTACCTGATTTTTTTATATTTATATATAAATAACTTAGCTGAATATTAAATATTAAGATAAACTTATGTGGTAAGTGAATGATACAGCAGGCTAAATGCAATGAACGATACTATAGACTGCCTAGTATTTAGGCAGTTAATGGCTAAATACCAGAGGTAAAAGAGCAGAGGATACTTGCTTAGTCATTAAAGTACTTCTGGAATAAGAAGGATAGTCACGTTCTCTCTAATCTCTTTCATAAACACATCACAGTCCAGAGTTAAAATCATTGTGGGTTTGTCACTGCTATTCCTATTAGGAAATACTTCACTTCCCTGATGGCTAGAAATCTTGTACTTTTCAGGATAATTGTGGCTGGATTATACCTATTTGATTTTGTTTCAGCGCTGTCCTTCAATACGAATAGCCCTTTTCCTTCCTGCTGTTTACCCCCTGATATATTTATAGATAGCAATCACAGCACCTCCTAGGCTTTGTTCTGCTCAGTTGAACGTGTAGTGCTCTGTTAGTCTCCTCTTGTAAAAGAGGTGCTCCTTTTCTTCCGTTATTTCTTTTCAGTATTTGCTCTTTAAACTAATCTATCTTAAACACGTTTGGCCAAAATGGTGCTTACTTGTCCATATAAGCTCCCACAAATGCTCAAACAGGGGTTATGTCTTTCTGCTTGTACAAATACAGAAGCTGATCCGCCCTGGGATAACATTTTCCATTTTCAAGGACTCCTGTTGACTAGTAATCATCCTCTGGCTACTGCAACCATTTCTTTCTCCTCCTTCATCTCCTTCAGCTGATGATCCCATAGAATCTATATATAAGGCGTCTAGTCCAGGCCAATTATCCAGGCCCTGTCTATGGTTGGGATGATTTTTCATTTCAAACATTTTATGTTATTTACTGTACAAAACACAGAAAAGAGCTTGCAAACACTGAATGAACCCTTATCGTTCTTATTCATGTGAATGCCTTGGATATGTGGGGAGCATGGACATGAGCAGGCCTCCACAAACCATCTGTCGGTGCTTCTGGTGGCAGCACTAGAATAGCAGGATGTGTGAGGACTTCTGTCCTTCTGATGCCCTACCTGCAGGTTCTCTGTACAGTGAATCTGACCTGAGAAAAACATGTTGTTTGGGCCAGATGACTTCTAGAAGTGCCCTCCATCCTAAATCATTCTATGGTTCTATACACCCAATTATTGCTGGATTTCTACCATCCTCTGAAACACCTTGGTACTGCTCAGTATGGTAGAATATCTGAAATATCATCCATCCTGCCAAGTCCTGTATTTCCATGTGCAAATAGGAAAGTTAACACATATTGAATGTAGGTGGTTAGGGATCTCTTTTTTACTTTGGGTAGATAAATACTGAGTTGTCATGAAAAGTAGTGGACTCAGTTTTGGAACATAAACAGAGAAAGCTATTATGACAGGAAGAGAAAATCAACACTAGTGGTAAATGGTAACACACATCAGTATTTTCCTTCTGACTTTGCAAGTGGTCCATGTTTCACATAGTTATGCAAAGCAAACTTTATTGTATAATAAACCTCAAAGAGATTAAGAGGCTTTGGGAGGAGGCTTTTGTAATCTTGTCAAACTTTCTTGCAAGTTTTTCTCATGAGCGTTATTTCAGTTTTCTTTTCTTTATAGAAAAGTTTGCTAGTTTGGTCTTCTTTTTTTTTTTGTTTTTGCACTCTATGATTTGCACTCTATGAGTGAAATCTTGGCTGTTGAGAGTAAAAAGACCTTTCATTGCCAATGGCAACAGAGCATAATTGTGTAGCTGATACATTCTGCAGATTTACCCACAGAACACTCAAAGTAAGGTAACAGAAGGAGCAGGACTATAAGGGATATCACTGAGTATAGCCAGCTCATAGCATGGCTGGAGCTGGTGGCACCAAACTTTCATGCCTTTGCTGCAGTGCATCATTTTTGTCATCTATTATAGAGACATTAATGACATAGAAATACTAGTGTTTGCAAATGTGAATGATTGGGTTAGGGCAGCAGCATCAGTAAAGCTGGTTTCAAAAAGGGAATATTACATGATAAAATTTTTACTAAAACTTTATTCCTGTTCTTTTTTTTTTTTTTTTTTTGAGTGTGTGTTTTTCTCTTTTAGAAAAAAAGAGTAATTTTTTTCCCCTGGAGTTTTAAAAAGTATCTCAGTGTTCTCTGCCATAGATCTCTTTCTAAGAATGCCCATACTTGTTGGTGGTCTTGTTAAGGGACTAGAAAAGTTCCTCACAAATTTTTCAAAATTAATATTCTTGTTTTATTTCAAGTTAATGCATAGGTTTGTTGTTGAAAATTTGTTTTTTTTTTGTTACATCTGAAGTAGATAAAGACTATACAGACATTTTTGGATACAGTGAGATATGTTTTTTCTCAGAGTCAGGAAAAAATTGGTGTAGGGAAAATTCCAGCTCGCACTTTTCTTTCAGGCATTGAGATTTTCAAGCAGATATATACAGTTAGTTGTATCTCCTATTATACATATGATTGCTTTTTCAGGTATGCTAATGTTACTATTGCTGGCAAAAGATACATGAAATCCCATAGAATACCTATCATCAGTTGTGCTACAACCTTTATTTTTTCATCTCAACCCTATTTTGCTTTTTTAACACTGTTCACTAAAAAATGTACACAAGGAAATAATTGTTTTCACTGATTAAAATTGTATGCATGTCTTTAGCCTCCCTGACACTGCCATTCTTAGCTCTCACCACTGCACAAAGAAACACTGTTATTTACCCTGGGAAACAGGTGACTGAACTTATAAAAATCACTACAGGACAAGATGTATTGAGGCCTGGCACAGAATGACAAATTCTGGCGGGGTTTGCCAAGAAGAGACATATTGATTTTTAAATGATTAATAAGGAGAATATAATTGTATTTCATTAAGATGGATGGGATTTCATTTAGTCTGTCTTCTCCTTTTCCACTTCAGATGCGAAAGGAAATCAAGTCATCATCAATGGCACCTTGTGTTAGCCTGCCATGGAAACGAGGTCATTGATTGAGTAAAAGAAGTTTCTGAGAGACTAGCCTAGTCTTTAATGGAGTCGCTAGATAACATGGCAAAGATAGCAGCACTATACACTTACTATTTTTAGAACAACCAGGAATAGGAAAATATTGATGTCATCTTTCTGCTGAGACCTTTTGATGTCTTTCAAGTTGTGTATTATCCCAAGTAAATTGAGCTGGACCTATAAATATATATAATAACTCATTTGTTTTTAAGAAGTTATTTGAAGCACTCCATTGTTTAAGCCCAAAGGGATTGATAGGCTGAAAGAGAGAGGAACTCAAAATCCTATAATCCAGATGTGTTCTTGCTATCCTTATCAAGAAAATCACCCCGGTGTATTCTCAATCATAAGCATATAATTAACATTTCTGTGGATTTCCATGGGATTTAGCAATGTAGTTAAATTAAACCTGTACTTCCACAACCTCCTGAAACTGAGGACTTTGTGAAGCAAGATGTTCCATTTCAGATCATCATTTTAAGCATTTCAAGCAACAGCTTAAATAGAATAAATAGAGCAAATAACTTTCTCATTTTCCAGCACATGTATTCAGAGTGATAACTCACATTTCTTCTGGTGGCTCAGCTGTTCACACAGTAGTGGCAGGTTAAGTAAACTAATTTTCATTACTATGCCATCTTCTAATTTCTCAGCATTTCAGTAGCTTTTGTGGGATCAATTGCATTGTTCCCACAGGTGGGAACCTGTAGTCAAAGTCTTTTGATAAAGTATTGAAATGATTTCATTGAAGGGTGAGACTGAATGGAAGTACTGGGTGCTAATTAGCAAAAGGTGATAGAATGTAGCTGTTAATTAATAGTAAGCAGAGGGAAGATAGGAGGAAGTATGAAGAACTATTTAATAAAACTATTATTCATAGAACCATAGAATGCTTAAGGTTGGAAGGGACCTCTAGAGATCATCTAGTCCAACCCCCCTGCACACACAGGGTCACCTAGAGCACGTGGCACAGGACTGCGTCCAAGCGGGTTTTGAAGATCTCCAGAGAAGGAGACTCCACAACCCCTCTGGGCAGCCTGTTCCAGTGCTCTGTCACCCTCACTGTTAAAATCTTTTTCCTTAAGTTCCTGTGGAACTTTTGGTGCTCCAGTTTGTGGCCATTACCTCTAGTTCTGTCAGTGGCCACCACTGAAAAGAGGCCAGCACAATCCTCCTCCACTCCCTCCCTTGAGGTACTTATAGACACCGATTAGATCCCCTCTCAGGCTTCTCTTCTCCAGGCTGAACAGGCCCAGATCCCTCAGCCTCTCCTCACAGGGCAGATGTTCCAGGCCCCTGATCGTCCTTGTAGCCCTGCGCTGGAGTCTCTCTAGCAGCTCCACATCCCTCTTATACTGTGGAGCCCAGAATTGGACACAATACTCCAGATGCGGCCTCACCAGGGCTGAGTAGAGGGGCAGGATCACCTCCCTCGACCTGCTGGAGACACAGATGAAAACCATGCAACCCAGAATTTTCATATTAATTGGAGTTCAATTAAGGTTGTGAAACCCTAACTCTGTAGGTAGAAGAAGTTGAGATTTCAGTTCAACCAATGTGATGAACAAAGATGAAGGGCTACAGCTATGGGTCATTAATTAAAAATTGGTAAAGCAACAAAAAGGTTTTGAATCGAACAGGAGGAAAACAGATTTTCAAGTACTGCAGGTGAGTGAATTGTATTATCTCAGGTCTATGCAATTAGCTGTGTGATCCCCCATACAGGGTTTACTCATGCATTCAGTCACTGTAAACTGCACTGAGATCTACAGCTGAAAACATACAACATGCTATCAATCAAGCCCATTTTTCAGGGAAGAAAACTGAGATAGTGAAGCAGAGTATTTTAAGGCTAGTCAGAAGGGATTCATGAGCTTGTTTCTTAGGCTGGGTGTTTAATTACTGTAGGAATTTGAACAAGTCACTTTTAGGAGTAATGCTAGAATGAAGATGGAGATTTTGGTATTTATTTACACACCTCCTGTGAGAATTAAGCAAGTTTGTTTGAATAGTTTCCTGTAAGAGTTACTATATCCACCCTGCAATGTAGAATTATCAAAATTTGTAATATATGTAGCTGATCATGGAGAATGGGGAGAACCTCTGTTTTAGATGAATTAGGCTTCTTGTATCCATGGTGTCTGGAGAGAGCAAGGATATTCAAATAGGGTGAAGGAAGGGAAGGATTTGGGGTGCAAAATGCAGGCCGCAAGCATTTTCTGTAAGTTGTTCTTGGTTTTGAAAAAAAAATGTAAGTTGTAAGCTGTTACTGGTTTTGAAAGAAAATGAGTGACCAGTTTTAATGGAGATCTCAGCCTCTGCTAGGAGAGATTGCATAGTAGTCTCACCTTCCTGTTTGAAATATATGCTATCCCTTGTATTGCTATTTCAAAGATAGAGAAAGTGGCTTTATGTGACCTTCTTGTGATGAACTTGGATCCGTTTGGTTTGCCTGGTGGTTCTGCAAGCCAGGCCTTTTTCAGTGAAACTTTCTTCACCATGTATAACTGCAGAAAGACTCCTGTTGCCTTTTGTAATACAAAAGAATTCAATCTCATGCCCCTGCACCATTATATACATCTTGTTTATGTTAATTGTTCTGTTAAAAGATTACTTTGTTGGTACTATCTAGCCTACAGTCTGGTACAAATCTCTGATGGGGGCATTTCATAACTAATAACAATGGGATAAGAGGTGATATATACATTTTAAACATTATTACAGAATATCCTTATTCATTGAGGCATGACTTACCCTGACAGATGCTTTAATGAAATATCAGGAAAGAAACTAATGATATCAGCTAAAGAAAAGAAATAATGTGGGTTTGATTTTGGAGTAAGACTGGTGACTACAGCACTTTGGAAGTTTTCTAATAAAAATCTTTCTCAAAAGAAAAGCACAGGTTAACAAAAAGACAATGCAGGGGTGGGGGTGTAAATATGTTGTTTGGGATGTAACTATCATTTTAAGCAGAAATGCCATTAGCAAAGAGCTATGCTCATTCTAAGATAATGCATAACCTATCTACTAAAAGCAGTCAGGATGTGATGGGGCTTGTATCTGTTCTCTGAATTGAACAGAAAAGAACATGGAATCTGGATCTTCTGTCTGCCAGGTAGACAGTCGTTCTGATGCAACAAAGGTGATTTATCACTTGTCTTGCATGGATTTTTGGTAGTTTCCTAGTTTTGTTCCAAAGAAAGAATGGAATTGTTTTTGAGACTGGGAAAACTTTTGCTGGATGGGGAAAGCATTTGAGACCTCTCTCTACTACAAATTTGGGTATAATTTTGGGTTTTGCTTCAGATTCTTCATAATGTTCAGCAGGTCATCTCTCAGTGTCTTCATTTTTTTCTAGTAAAAGTCTAGGAATATTTTCCTACATTATCTTAACTGTACAGATGCTATTCCTACAATAACTCATGGCTGAAATTTGAATCCAGGTAAGTGTTCAAGTTAATCATCACCTGATGATTGCACTGCACATATATTTGGTTACAGCATTTGTCCTAGCTATTTTTCCCTTTCCTTTCTTTCCATATGAAACTTACAAATAAGTATTCTGGTCATCTTTATTTTATTTAGAAATGTCTTGGCAATGTCTGAGATGATTTCTCATGGGCTCTAACATCAAAACTGAAGGGATGTAAAAAAAAGATATTTTAAAAAGGCTTTATTTGTTCTGTAAAGTTAATTAGTCGCTTTTGACTGTCAGATTAGATTGAAATTAAATATGGGTCAATTAATGTTTGTTACTTTTGTTAACTCTGTTTCTGATCAGTCATGTTGAAATTATCACTGAAACTCACAAGTTTAAGTAGAAATTTAGATACATAATTAACTTTTTTTAACCTTTTGCTAAAATGAAAACAATTTTTTAACGCTTTTGTCTAATAATTCTTTTTAATTTGAACAGGGTAAATAGCTAAATAGGAGGCTGAAATTTAGTGTTATGTAAGATTTAAACCTGTTGTATGTTAAATTATCAACTTGATAGCTTCATTTTCCAAGCATTTCTCAACTTAATATTAGTCAAGACACTACACCGAGTAAACCTTACTGGCTGCACAAAATACATAAATCAGCATTTAGTGTTATATTACTATGATTATGGATTTTTCGCAACTAAATCTTGCATTTTTGTATTAGTAAAAAGTAATTCCTTCAAGTAACTCAAATTACCTTGTCTTAAGAACAGGATGAGATATTTTCTTTTTGCTTATAGACAAGTAACATTCTTTCTAGGTGACTGCATATATTTATCAGACCACTCACTGTTTCTTTATATCAAGCAAATTTCTGAAGCCTAAAACTTTCCTTACTCATATTTTTGCAAAGCTAAAACTCAGGATAATATCTCATATCACTTTATTAGAAAAGCACAGTGCAACATCTAATATTTGCCAACTTGATTATTGGCTCTATTTTCACTTTCTGAGCTCATAGGATGTTACCATTATTGCACTGGTTATCTTGGAGTCTCTTATCTAGGATATAACTTCAATTCTGAATGTAGAAACAAATGAACTAAGAAACAAGCAAACAAAAAAAGACAAATGAAACATTTCCCATTTCGGGTTAGAAATTATTCTTAATATTTATGTTATATTTTCTTTGAATGCTGTTTTAGTTTTCCACCATTTTTTCCATCTTTTCCTTCCGTCCATAATTTATTTTTATTGGTTACAGTAAGACTGCAGGCTTTTCTACAGCTGAGCACAGCTGCTAGTATTTTGCTATTGATTCCACATGTTAGCTCAAAAGTGTATAGTAATCTGTTTTAATCGTTGCCTTTGGCTTTTCCTCTTCCCACTCTGAGCAGTGCCCTCTGCCTCTGGCCTGGCATGGCCATAACCAGAAACTGATCCTAATTACATCAAACCGGTCTCTTCCAAAATGCCCAAATATCCATAACATGTTTGGATAACAACTGCTGGGAGACAAAACTCCATACAGCTCCCTGGAAAATGCTTCAAATTATCAACTGTAGATGTGCTGACAGGAAGAAAATCTTGTGGGCATGGTAGGAGGCTAAGCTACCTCTGGTTCAAAAGGGAATGCCTCACCAATACTAATGTAATGCTATTTAAGCCCCCCCCGGCTTCAAATCCCTGCAGCTCTGAGGAAGCTCCAAATTATAACAGGACTCCTAAGGGGATGGCACATAATCAGACCTGCTGAAAACATGTTGAATAGCGCTACATAAATCCCAGTTCTAATTATGTTACTGAGCCTTCACGGGGACCGCACATCTGGAAGTGTCCCCAAAACCTCCTGTGGTGGTGCAGCAAGGCACAGTCAGCAGCTCAGAAGCCCTTGGTAGCTCAACAACTGTCTCCAGTCCTTTCACAGCATAGGACTAACCCACATTAAATTGCAGTTTACTTAATCTGACAAACTCTTCAGGGAGCATCTGGACTTGAATTCCCCTCTCAGATTGGAGGAGACAATTCACTCATTACTGTTGGGGCAGAGCTTTCAACCACTCTCACAAACAAAATCAATCCTTTCCCAAGCATTGACTCTATGTAAATGATAGAAGCAACTTGGGGCTCTCCCTTTAGAGGGTGATGTTTTGGCATTGCTGAAGTAAATGAGAGCATTGCTACTGGTTATCCCAAAGCTGTATTTCAGCTGTAGCACCTCATGATGCCACCAAGCATTGACGGGACTTATAGAAAGTGTTCAGCACCCTGCATGATGTCGTCTGCAGAAAATTGCTGTTTACTCTAAGGAACTGTAGTTCCTTATCCTGACACAAGTGGCGCTTTTATGAGTAGCCCTTTCTGCTACTGTGATTTTTAAGGGCTGATTCTGCAAACACTTGCTGTATGCTGTTATGAGCTGTCCCACTATCTGGCATCTGTGAAAATAGATTGTTTATGTTCCTGAATTCATTTATGTTTTTTGTGGTTTTCATCAGTGATACTGATGTACATCAGTAGAAGTGTATCACCAATAGCTTGCAAAAGCTATTTAAATCTATTTGAATTCCACGATACCTTTATTATTTTCTGCTTCTGGTATTTGATTAGTTGCCTGTCAGAAAAAGAAGATGACATACTAATTACTTTTGTAATTGTTATATCAATATACTGCTGATAGTCGATATTAATGTGGTCTACAGTCAGATTTTTCTACTACTATGTATTGTTATGCATCACCAATTCTTGATGACATATGAAATGAATATTACTCTTTTTTATTTTTTTTTTACCACCCCAAAGCAGCTGGGAAACTTCCTGAGTATGTAAATGCTAATTATGCAAACCACAGAGACAAATTCTTTCCTTTTTTCCTGAAGTGCATCCACTAGAAAACAGTAGAAATCAGAAACATTTGGATGGTCCACAGTACACAGTAACTTTATTTAGCATTAAGAACAGGTTATGGAGAGTATTATGTGTTGCTGAAGCTTTTAGAGAAAACACATAAATTTCTCTGTTCTGTGGGATAGACATTCTAGCTATTCTGGGATAAAAAATTCCTTTAAAGTTGTCCATAAGAAATCAGGTATTTGCATTGAAGTATGACTTGATATGGTATGATATGATATGATATAAGAAGAGATTAAATTTTGTGTCCTCTGATGCCTCTTAAAATTTATTAGATTTTATTTTTAGAGCCTAACTTTTCTTTTTCTATGTCTATTTTTATGAGTTATTAAATCTAAATATATTTGTTCCCTTTGCTTAGTATTACATGCTGACCCTGATATTAAAATTGATTTAATTTTTGTTTTAAAACATCAGAACTTACTAAGACTATGAAAAATAACTTGGAAGTCTTCCGTAGTTCTCCTATTATCACTTTAGCTGGTGATAAATTGGTAATCATTTGAAATAAGGAAGTGAAAATTCTGTTTGTCGAAACGATCTGAGAAAACACTCAAAATATGTTTAATGTCCTTTTCCATTAATTTTGTCTAACTGCATATTCCATAACATTAGTGTAAACCACAGGTTTCATGAATGACCAAAAGCTGCTTGATTACTATTATGTGCTCACCAAAAAAATTGCATTGCACAAAATATATCTTTCATCATTGAAGTGCTGATACCCCACCATGATCTTTTCCTTCTTGCAGCAACTCCTGGACAGCAAAAGGTAGTCAAGCTGGATGGTCTGAGCCCCTTCTTCCCCAGATGTTAATCCATTCACTGAGTCCTAGTGCATTTTTGCCATTGATACTTTATATAATTCTGTTTGAATCGTGTCTGATTAAACATCAACACTGAGTGCTCCTCAGAAATCATTTTCAAGTGAAAACCTGTGGCCTTCTTACTTGCCATTGGTGTTACTGATACAAGCTGTGATTCCATGATTCTATGATTCCAGCAGTAATATAGCACAATAATATAGTGAGATCCTAGCTATCTTCAGGGTCATATCACAATAGTTATTGCTCAAATAAACAGCTTGAGAGAGGGCCCAAAATGGGTGAAAATGGTGGTACACAGTGATATCCAAATCTTTCACAGTGCTGCTAATGGAAAAAGCATTACCATACAACCATAAGTTGTACTGCTGATAAGCTTATTGAATGAGGGAGTGATTGGAAGTGTTCGGGGGTTGTCACTGTGAATACTTATTCATCTCTCCTCGCTAATGCTCTGCTTCACAGCTGAGCTGAACTGACAGAAAGCTGAGGCCCTTGCAGGTCATCCCCTTGGAGGGGCAGACAAGGACTCCATTCCTCTCCTTCGGCTCACTGGTGTATGGGTGCTACCTTCCCTTAGGTGCCTGCAGAGTTCCTGCTTGCCAACTTTCCCCAAAGCAGAGAGAGAACCAGGCACAGGGAGCTGGCATCAAGGGGCACGGTGCCTCCCAGGGTGCTCCCCCTCTTCTGCTACTAGAGCCTCTGAAGTAGCACCCCGTTGAGCATTGGGGAACCATGGAGTGTTAGTGATGAGGTATGTGGTGACGAGACTCAAGGTGACAGTCTGCCCAAGCATCTCCCTGGGATGCTGAAGCCTGTTGGCAGTCACTTCTTTGGTCCCAGGGCTAATGCAAGACCTTCTGCACAGAGCCTCTCGTCTTATAAGGGGTTTACTTTGCAGTTAACTGCCTGTAAATTCCAACATTGAACTGACCATTGCCATTCAGGCGCAAGACCTTGGCCATATGTCACGTAGTTTTACTAGTTTGACACTAAACAGAATTTAAAAAAATGGTTGGCTGGAAATACTAGAAAATGAATAGAAATTAACAAGTGATCATCACACAGTACTTTTTTGCTTCTTTGTAAAGTCGTACTGAACCTGTATGCACAAATCTTGCCCCAGGATCTGGAAAGGGAGATATCAGAACTGGGAGGGAAAAGAAAAAAAAAAAAAAAAAAGGAGAGAGAGAAAAGGAGAGAGGGAGAGAGAAAGGTGATAAGGATGTTAGAGGTATGGAACAGCTTCAGTCTGAGAAATGCATAAGTAAACTAGGTCACTTCAGCCTAGAAAAGAGAGATTAGAGGGAAGTGTTTCAAATGAAAGGTGATGGTTCTCCACAAAGCAGACAGCAAAACACTGAAACTTTCTGTCACAAGATTGGGTGAATGCTGCATGTTGGCATGGGTTCGAGAATTTGATTCATAAACAAAATGTTCATGGACAATAACCATGACGATTTCGAAAGACCCACAAACCTCTTGAACTGCAGATTAATAGTCTGGGAGAGAATTTGGGGGAAGCACCTCTTTATGCATTTTTTTTCCTACTAGACACTTGCCTCAGAATACACTTTTGGCCATTACCAGACACAAGATACTGGGCCAAACTGACCTTCGGTCTGACACAGTCAAGCTGTTCTTAGGCCCATGTAGCCACGGTTTAATATAAATGCCTTAAATCACAGGAAGTCCACAAAATATTTGTGGAGCTGTTCAGAGAGGAAACCAACAGCATTTCTTTCCCACACTGCTGTGCTCGCCAGTGTGGCTTGTGCTATAAACCAGACATTCTTTTTTAAAGTGGCAACTCCTCACTGTTTGCATCATTCTTACTAGGTGATCAGAAAGGGCCTCATGCTGTTACCCACTTTGTTGAATAGAAGCTGATTTTACATTTAGGAGTGCATGGAGTGTATAGATGAAACAAATCACTCCTATAAACTTGGAAAGATGAATAGTTCCTGCTGAAAACTAGCAAGGAAGGCTGAATGCAAGATTAATATGCAGTTCCAAGTTATGCTTTCCACAAATTTTCTTGATTATTATAGAGTTTATTGACAGTTTCTGTTTGAGGTGCAAGAGGTCTAGAAGTTTTCCCTTGTCAATTCTATGCTGTTTCCTGGAAGTTCTCAAAATAAGCACAGAATTGATTAATTAACAGGTTTCTCCATACTAAAAGGTTAACCTGGGCAATAGGAAAGTTTCAGTCTTCTGGTGCCTCCTGGCTTTATTTCTGACACTGACTTGTATCTTTGAATAGATGACTCTCAATAAGCTTGTTGCAAAGGTGGGACAGTGAATGTTTGATATTTTCCATATTTTGAGGATTCTTTGTTTTGATAATAAATTGGCATGAAGAAATACTTCAAAGTGGTTGAGTGAGGAGTAGTCTGTTAGCGTAACAGAAACATATATTCATATACATTATATGAGGTTTTGCTGTTTGAAGATGATCCCAATGAAGTGTTAGAAATTACAAGCTCCTCTATTTTCCCTCCTCA
Organism: Tinamus guttatus; assembly: GCF_059628265.1. Taxonomy (NCBI): domain Eukaryota; kingdom Metazoa; phylum Chordata; class Aves; order Tinamiformes; family Tinamidae; genus Tinamus; species Tinamus guttatus. Next base: position 3,213,804 of record NW_028288665.1, on the reverse strand, counting down.
GTACCCTTAGTTCCCCTCCTAGAGGTGTGGTGACAATTTATCCTATCTCTGTAATCTCTCCTCCTAGACAAATTATTTCCTTCTGCTATATTGAACTTAACCTGCTGAAGATACTTGATTTCTGAGTTTTAGGAGCTTTTTCATCTAAAATCTTACAAAACAATGTCAGTTATCTCGTTTAACAGAGAGAATGACATTTTCTTCTCCTCTACCACAGCTAATAAGAAATACAGTTATGAGAAGTACATTTGCTAGTGTAATTATGATTTTTTTTTATTACCATGAATGCTTTCAAAATTATTGTTGCCTGGATGCAAGCGCAAAGTTCTGACCAAATTATGAATCTATAGCACACCATCTAAAGGGTGTGAAAAATTATATACTATAAGGTCCAATGCTTTGTATTGATCTTACAGAGAGACAAATCTCATGGGTCAAAGTTGAAGTGATACGGACAAGCAAAATCAATAACAATTTTTAAAATAGACATTTTTCCTTTTCTTTTGCTAATTCATGAAAAATATAAAAGCATCATAAGACTAGAACATTATTGATGTTTCACAGATCGCTACTGTATTTTAATTAATTACATTTCAAAAAATATTTTTGACAATATCCAGTTGGCAAAATCCAGTTCAGAAATGTGTTTTCAAAGCTGGATTCATGCATTTTTGTCAGAATAGATCTGGCTTCTGCTGTGGCAGAGCTGGGCAAAGATTTTTGCTATGGGAACACATAAAGAATTACAGCCTTCCCTCTTTCTTCAACAACAATCACAAGTGCCTATGACATGATATAGGGACCTCTGGCATCTTGCAGTGAACCTCAGTGAATGGTTACTGCCTTCAGCTGTTTTTGTCTTCTCCCTTCCCTCATGCCCTGTAGAGGAAAGATCAAAAGGAACAGCTATCTGTCCCGTTCTCAGTCTGGTGTAATATCATAGTCCCATCTTCAACACTGTATTATGTAAAATTGAGTGAAACAGGCCAATACATTCTTTTCTTCAACTGCTCCTGGCAGTGGTAGAAATGAAAAGTACTATTGGAGAAGTCAGGCAGACCTCTGGAGGTGGCAACCTTATAACCAGCAATGCCCAGAAGTTTACTAAGAAGTCTACCAGAAAATACCTTTTCTGCTACAGACCTGCCCATATTGCCTAGGTGCTTATGCTGACTCTTACTTGCTAACCCTTACTCCATGTGGACATGGAAAGATATATATTTTTCTTTTTTTCTAGCAACATAGAAAAAGTTCTTCTTTACTGGACCTGAACAGCTTTCCACTATTGATTTAATTGAAGCGGATTTAGAACAAAGCTGATTGATTGCTTGGAAAACCTTGAAGTTATTGAGGCTCTTGATCAGATGTCTGGCTGCTGGGTATAGGATAGGATGCACACTGTCGTAACTGCCCCTAAATAGAATCAAAATCTAGGGGAAATCCCACTGCTTGAAAACAATCCAGAACTTCTGTTTTGGATTTGATTGTTTCAGGTTTCAGTATGAAAATTTCTTGTAGCTTTACCCCTCTGTGCCAGCACACAGAGATTTAGTTGAGAGATGGTTAGCTTTTTGTTTTCTCTTTAGAAAAAAAACAAACTATTGCGGATTTCTACCTTGTACAAATAAACCTCCCCTACAAATTAGAGGTCCCTCAGTAGTGACCCACTACTTATCAGTGTCCACCTTCTTGAATACCTGCATGCTAACATGATCGCATCAGTGTCTTTGATGATGACTAAAATGGAGGATATCATTGTACAACATATGCCAGAAACATATTTATATCGGCTGGCATCCTGGAGACAGAGACCATTCATTTTGGAAAAGAATAATTATATACCTCATTTGAAATTTTTTTTTAAAATCTCAGGCAAATAGATTGATTCTGCCTCCTACCTTTCAGAAAATACTCCTTTTATCTTTTTTTCTTCCTATGGAATGCATTAAGGTATCTCACTTTAAGAGAGAGAGAGGGGGAAAAAAAAAAAGAAAAAAAGCTTAGACCAAGATGACTCTCTTCATTGGCAAGATTTTGACTTTCTGCTAAGTATTTTAATTTAAAGTGCCCACAGTGTGCTCTATATTGAACAGACCACCGAGAAAAAATATCAACCCTAAGAGTAATTTTGACTTCTCGTAAGAGTCCTATTGCAAAAAGAATACTTTCAGTTAGGTATACTTGATAACTTGATAACCCATGACCGTATGTGTGGGGCTGTAGGCAGAGGACGAGAATCCCACAACCACAATTAGAGCCTTTAGTATTACACATAATTTAGCAACCATTAAACAAACAATGGTTTTATTTCAAATCTCTTCTAATTAAACATTGGTCACAGACTCTCCCTCCTATTTGATGTTAAAAATCACAACTCTAAAAGATCTTACTTTAAAGATTCTGTCGTTAAGCAGCCAATTGGTTCAGGAATGTGAAAATCATTCTTTCCGAGGGACAGCAGAGGTGACTTCAGGTGGAGGGTTACACTAGTGTAGCCAGAGACAGAATCAAACCCATAGTACATATAAACTGCTGTCTACAAGCATTTAAAAAGTGTGATGGGAAGTGTACGGAAAGAGTGTAACAGAGCAGATTGAAGTAGAGAAAGAAAAACAATAGGTACAAATTTCTACCAGTTTCCTCAGGCATCCATAGCAGCTGCTTAATGATACATGTATCATTATATCTTGAAGTAGTTGGAGGGCAGAAGCAGACTTGATTACAGTACAGACAATTGTTTCACAATAATTCTGGACCATTTTTCATTAGCTGTCTCTCCTCACAGCAAAATGAGGGATAATTTTTTAGAAAAAAAACTTATACCTCTGGAAGGTTGTCTAACAGTTAAAGATTTTTAATAATTCATCATGCGAAACATCTTGAGCTAAATACTGAATTTCTCTGCAGTAACAACAAAAGATGAATGAAAGGAGCTGAGGTTAACTTGCTCTGATAGAAACAAAAGGGTAAATAAAAAGAGCAATGCTATCACTTTTCCATGATTTATCAGTACATTTTTATTACACCCTCTGCTTTGACACGTTTTGTCACTCAGTCTGTCGAGCTGAACCAGTTCATTCCAAGGAAGCTGATTAAATAACTGATTGAAACAAAGCAGCAGATTTGTCTGCCTATAATCATTTACTGTTACAGAAGCAATAGGTGGTAGGCCTTATTGGTAAGTGTGGCTGCTGATGTTACCTTTAGGAAAGACAGGGACATTTGGTTTGATCACCTGGCCTAGCTAATCAAGGTCAGCAGGTATTATGACTGTGGTGGTGTAAGCAGGAACATTTAAGGGAATTGCTGTGCTTTCTTGCTTTTGAACCACCTTTAAGAAAATTTAGCCATGGTAACGCACATTAAGTGCTGAATCCTTAAAATATTGAAATTACATGATATCCACTAGGTGTGGCAACATTCCCTACTTCGACTCCATTGTATTTTATTGGCTTCCAAATACTAGGGCACTGAAAGCTAGGCATGTTTCTTCAAATGTCTCTTTTTTAGCTATTTAGTGATTCTGCAGTCAAATATGTTTTGAAATACTGGGTTCTGCACTGTTCATTGCATTGCAATCTAAATAGATCTTTAATCTCACTCAATTTATCATTGTCTTGTTTGAGGATTACAGTTTCAGGAGATTTTCAGAGAAAATAAGATAGCTGCTAACTGTGAAACACAGCAAACTAAAATGTCTTTCCATATTCACTTCTCTGTTGCCCTGGCACTTAATTCTGTTGTTTTTCTTGCCCTGTGAGCTATAGCTTTACTAAAGTGCTGCCAGATGCAAGCAAGCAGGCCTCTGCTGGCACTGCAGAATGCCAATTCTTATCTGTTTTCTGTAGTCTGACATTTTCAGTAAGGCCTGGAAGGTTTGCGTAATAGGTTTGTCAAAAGAGAGCTGCAATATAAAACATTGAAATATGGAACGAGAGCAGAGCAGAGAACCTGTGTCACGTTAAATGTTACCAAAGCAATTTCTAGGAGACTAATTATTCACAATAGATAACTAAATTGTAAATCTCTATTACAAGTGGGGGATTGAATATGAAAGTTTCCTTGGAAAGAATTTCTGAATGTCTGCTACATTAATAGCTAATGCATGAGGAAAATAGCAGATGTGCCAGAGGCTTCTGAAGATAAGAGATCAAAAGATGAAAGGCCAATAACTTCCAATTTCATTCACTCTGCAAGTACCCAAATACACATTTGCGTTATTAGTATTGTTAGCATTAGTATAGTATTGTTTGTTTGTTTAAATCTAACATTGAAAGCATTACAGTAAAATAATTCCTCTGATTGTGGCTAACTGGAGAAAGGACTAGGGGACAGACTTCACAATATGGACATCTAGATATACGTGTGAGTACTTTGCTGGATTTTTGAAGAATAGGGAGAATTAGGCTCTTCCTAAAATTCCATAGCTTGTCTTTTCACTGCAAAGACCTTTGTGCACCACCGACATCTTCTACTAGTACTTATATTACTGTGAAATCTTGCCTCCTTTTCTTACTGAAAGAGTATGCTGTGGGCAGAAGAGGGTCTCCAAAGTATCATTTCAGAATAGTTCACACATCATTCCATGATTCTATTTCTTAAGTAGATCCCTGCTCACCCTTGTGGATGCCTTTGAATGTTGTTAAGTGATTCTCTGTATTGGGTTAAGTTTGCAAATTCCTTTATTCTTTGCCATAAGCATTAAAATGTTCTTTTTGCTTTTTCTATCAATGGCTACAGAGGTCTGTAAAAATGGCAAAGAGGAAAAAACATGCCTTTTAGTAAATTAGTAACTGTGATGATACTTTAAGACTTCTGTTTGTGATGACAGAGCATCCTGATATCCACAAGTACATTTGTACAGTCGATGAAGTGGAGTCACTTTGGGCGTTACGCAAGAACATGTCCATTTCCTGTTGCCTAAACTTGGGAATAATCTGAACCAAGGTGGGAGGAGCTGATGTTTAAACAGATTTTCAGCACTTCACTGGTGTGATGGATTTTCAAAATTGGATAATTCTGTCTCTGCTGCTGTTTATCTTGGATGTTACTATAGCAGGTTAATTAGAGCCACTATGCATGGGCTCTGCAGAACAGCCTGTGTGATAAGGAAGCATTGGACTATCTGCATGTGTCACACAGTCACTGTGCTTGTGCAACAGAGTTGACTTTTTCTTGATCTCACTTGTTGCTTCTGCATATCTCATTAAGACCTATGAATCCTAAGCACATCAGATTAATTTTGTTGTGCACCCTAAGCAGAAATTTTTATGTCCACAAAGTCATGAACAGAATGTTTTTGAATATGTTTTTGAATACCTGAGTCACTATTTCTTCCCAAATTACCAGCCAGTCCCATTGCATATAAATTTACTTAAATATATCACAGCTTTAATAAGCTTTTGCTCTTATTTTGTGCAAACGTCTGATACGTCTAGTACATTTATGATAAAAATCTCTTCTTAGGTCCAGCTGCCATGAGATTCATGAAACAACCCTTGTTTTTATGGAGTGTACTCTCATAAGGAATTAGCTACTGAAAATGGCGCAGAGATTTTCCTCCATCCTATTGCAACTGGTCTTTCTGAAGTTGCCAGTAATTCTGGACTCCAGCCATTCTGGACTTTTGTCATTCCTAAGGCATGCACCAAAATGCCTCAGTTGTAAGAATCACCTTTTCAGTAAAAGACACAGAGGAGAAGCTCATCACTGACCAGCTGGGAAATCTGTCTGGCACTGTTGCTCAGACAGCCCTTCATATTGTGATTTGTTTTAGTTTGCAAATCTGGGTTGCTCCATTTGGGAGTTGAATTCAATTTACTAGATAAAGGATCCAGACATATTTTTATATAGTGAGAAACTGGTATTTGATGGGGAGGCTGAAAGTAGGGGTTCTTCGCTAGGCCTTTTTGTAGCTGTTTTGGAGATAATGAGACCAGACCAAAAAAGAAGTCAAAGTGGCTTGGATGCCCTAATATACACTGGGTTTCAGCCACAGAGACGAATGCTGTAAGCATTCTGGATCCGGTTTGACATCTGTGGCAACTAGAAAAATAAATTTGTAAGTCTGAAATCAAAATTTTTCCTGGACTTTGGGGTAGTAAGGACTTTTTGTTTATTTTGTTCTTTTTTTTAAAAAAACAATTTTTATATGAATTTATAATTGCATTTAAATATAGCACTCTTTCAGGCATGATAGGGAATTTTTTTAGTGAGAATTGTTCTGCTTGAGATCTTTGAACTGGCTCAATTTTTATGCTTTGTTACAGAGATGGTTTCTTTTTATTCATTTACCTGACTGGATTCTTCAAGAGCTGCTACAATTTAACTGTCATGAAACTGCTCTCAAATCTTCGAGAAACTGATGCATCTTCTATTTAATAAAGTGTATTTTTTAGAAGATCTTGCTAAAACAAAGCTGCCTAGTAATGTGTTTGTAGGGGACTGGGGCAGGGTTAGGAGGGAAAGAAGGGGAGAAAAGGGTTATTGTGCCGATCTCTGCTTTGACTGATGCTTTTCTGAAGTCTACCTCAACTATCTCTACTTTTAGTGAGGAGTTTGTAGAGGAAAACAAATCCCCAGCAGTGAGAAGATATAAAGTGGGTAGTGGAACAAAATAATATTTCTAGCCATTATTCTTTCCTTCCTTCTAAGCACTTATTCAAGGACCTGTTAGTAGTTTGCTCAATTTTCCTCACAGATGTAACGATAGAAAAACGAAAGCTTCTCAGAGCTCTTTGCATTAACAATTATTTACTTCCCTGTAGAAAGCGTCATAAAGCAGCGAAATAAGCTTTTTGAAAAAGAGGTCCTCTAGTCATACAGGAGTTGTGGGATCAACTCATTCCATAAACATGATGGACTGTGCACTGGAGAGGTGAAGCCACCAGAGTTCTGCTGAGTGACCTCTTTCCAATATTAAAGATTGAAATTCATAGGAGCTTTTCCTAAATAGGGGCTGCCAGAACATCTTGTAAGCGATGGTGATGTCTTTTAAGACTGTCACATAATAACTTGTTCTGGTCATGTCCTTATATTATATGAGATTGATAAAATCTAGAATTATGAATTGTTCAGTTTGGTGTTATTATCCAAGCTAAATGATTTTTTGATACTTCAGAAAAGAGAACTAATATGCAATTAAGAAAATGCCATTGCTATCTCTTGCACAAACCACCTTTTAATACCATCAGCTATAGCAAATAAGTCGATTTTACTAGAGAATTACATATTTTAATTGATGGTTAAAGTTCATTCATTTTAATATATTTATTATAAACATGCAGGATGGTGAAATAGAATGAAGAGTGTACTAGGTTATTTTGTGCATGCTTTTTCATTATTCATGTTCATACTCTATTTTGAATATATTTAGTTGCAGAAACAGTAAAGTACCATTTAAATAATTTTTGCATGACATTAGAGGAAAAGGGGAGAAGGGTTTGAAGAGACGTTTACATTTTTACAAGAAATGACTCAGCAATTTGCATTTGCAAGGAAGCAATTGGTTTTCCTAAATAAACCATCATGTTCAAAGTTGATTTGTTCCAAGGAAAGAGCTGAAATTAGTTACTGACATGCAATAATTCATTTCTTATTTTACCAACAGTAATTAAATTGCCCGGAACTGTTGTCATTTAACAGCCTATTAATTGACTAATGTGCATTACTTGCATTCAGGCTATAGGTAAAATCCAGGGATTAAGGAAGGAAGAAGGAAGGAGAGCAAAAACCTCACTGAATCTCATAACCAGCATAGAAAATGATTAATTTATTTCAAAATGGAATGTAGTTTGTGCAAGAACCATTATGGTTAGCTTTTAAATATGCAATTTCATCCAACAATAGCCTAAAGAAAGAAATGGTAGTCATCTCCAGAATTCTTAGGAGGGGACAAAATGGCTAATCAGTTGTGCTTTCTCTCAACACTTTGATTATCTGATTCTTCCGTCCTTAAAACGAATAATTTCTGTCTGGAACAATATTTGCATTTTTAAATTCCATATTTTAATTATATAATTGTCCAAACATTCTGATATTTTCCTTCTTTTTCTTCCCTCAGTATCTAATGAAACTTTGTCATGCATGTTAGATAGTTTCAATCTAAATAGCACTACACACAAAAATAGATATAGCCAAGTTTATTAGCCTTGATTTTTGTCCAGTCAAATATGACACACTCCTGTGGTGCAGCAGTGAGTTATGTGGGGAAAAAGATCAATGAGGTCAGCATCTAGATCCCAGCTGAGAATAATCCACTTCATAAAAATAAACAAAAAAAGTCGCTGTCCTCACAGTAGACTCTAATTTATAGCGTTGCTGGCTCAATAGAGTTTGCTACTATATAAACAGACAAGCAAACAAAGGTCAGGTTTTTAAAAGGACAAGCATGAGATGGGATTTTCTAACTCACCTAACTGTTGAGGGACTGATAACAAGAACATCTCCAATGAACTGGGAAAGACCAGTTAGAAGAAATGAGAAGATAAATTAATTAGATATATTTAAAGTTGCTAGCTGTGGTAGCAGCACGGAAAAAGGAAATTCAGTTCAATGGTCTAGCAGTAAGTCATGGGTGTAAACTGGAAAATATTAAAGTCATTATATAAGGCAACTTAGGAGGGTCAAGGCATTACCTTGAAATATCTCTAGGGCAAGAGCCAGAAGTTGCTGTCCCTATTACTCAGTTTCCACACCAAGGTAGAAAGCCATACGGCCAAGCACAGGTATCAGTAGTGCCAGTGTCCCTGTCTGAGTTAGTTTCCTTGGCTTTCTTTTCATTTAAGTGAAGAAAAGCAGATGCTTCTTTGGACTGGTTTTCCTCATTTAAAATGGAACAGATAAAGCACATTCTACGAGTGTTTCTTCTTCTTCGTCCCCTACAAAAGCATCCAGGCATCAGGAGGGGAGGTGTAGATGCCTCCTCTGCAAACCCATGAAGTTAGAGAAGATGAAGCCAATGCTAATTGGGCGGCCTGTTATGACAGGGGACCAGGTCGGGCACTTCCTTCAAGTACTCTCAAGTTTCACTGAACCTGCACCAAGTCCTGAATACGCCTGAGGTTTTTGAGTCACCCTCATTTTTGTTACTCCAGAGCAGATCACAGGCAAGGTGAAGTCTTGTTCCTGGTGCAGTGCCACTCCTGTAGTCACAGTGCATAGCGAAGGAAGAGCATTAAGAATACAGCCAGGCTCCCGAGTGTTCGCTAAGCTTTCTTGCAAAATGCAACTTCACATAAGCCCATAACATGCTTGTTTTTATTTCAATAAAAAAGTAACTTAAACTAAAAATAAGTATGTCTGGAAGAATATATGGGAAGGCTATGAAACTATTAATAACGTGTGGACACCTCTTGCACTGTTTTAATGCATCACAAGTTAGCACAGTATTGATTCAGTATCAAAGTTCTGAGAAACAAGTCTCTTACCAATATCTAGGATCAGATGTTGTAATTGAACTAGAAAATGTTAGATTTCCAGCATTACTGTTGAGAATTCTTCCTAATAAGTGTGTGTTTTCCACTGGGGCTGAAATCACTGCAACTGCGAGTTTTAATTTTTTTCCTTTTGGTATTATTCCTATCATACAGGTTCATCTTCTCCCCTCTGTGTAAAATAAACATAATGGGACCAACTGTTGTATTTTAGTATTAGGACTTATGGGAAGATTTGAAATGGTTGCTTGAGAGGAGAAAAGATTTTGTGAAAGGATTAAAGTTTCGAGGAAGGAAAATGTGAGGATTTGGAAAATACCATTTAGAAAAACAGACCCAGCAGGAGCTGTGGACAGTAGAATCCTTCGTAAGGGTGTGAGGGAAAAAAGGAGAAAGAATAGAATAGAATAGAATAGAATAGAATAGAATAGAATAGAATAGAATAGAATAGAATAGAATAGAATAGAATAGAATAGAATAGAATAGGAATGGAATGGAATGGAATGGAATGGAATGGAATGGAATGAAATAGAAAAAGGGAGCCAAGGTTACGATACTGAAGGACAAGGAAGTTAAAAAGAGTTCATGTTTAAAGGAGAGAGGAAAATGTGAGTGAAGGAAAAGAATTGATAGAAGAACCATTCTGTATTTTCCTTTTAATTTTAAATTCGTTCTGAAATATCTAAGAAAATGTGACAGCTGTTTCACTTAAAGACCTTTCATTTCAGGGCTTTCCTCAGATTTCCATGTTCTTCTGCACTGCATCTTCCATCTGTGGCTATTAACCTCTGGAGTATGTCAGTTAAGTGCTGAACAAATGCAGAATACGCCTTTTTTTTTTCAAATTTTGATTTTCCTTATTAGGTCTAGGATCACATAAGCACACTTTCCTTCAGAAAAGATTACAAAGAAGATTGAAAAGGGAGGATTTTTTTTAATTCTTTGCCTTTGCTAAGTATTTGTGGTTGTTAATTTTTGCAGTGCATTGGCCTTTCCTCCTCTCACAGCATCCCGCCCTGGGAAGTGGTAAGCAATCCTCAGTCACGACATCCTACCTTGCAAAAGCACACTCACTTTTTACAGTTCTGTTGCTGGCCAGGTTGAGTCCCGCAAGAGAGAAATTTCAGTGGTCTGAAGTCAAACAGTGGTTTGTTCTGGACAAAATGTAGTGAGAAGATACAGACATGGCGAATTGTCTGGATAAGAAGTAATTCCAAAACCCAACTGACATATTGCCAGGCTATACACTTGTAGAGTTCACCTGCTATCTCATTTGACTGGCTGAGTCTGATTAACCTCATTCAAAAATACTATACATCTGAATACCTCTGAGATACTACAGACACCTCCATAGGAGCACAATGTACGTACACATGAATCTTTCAGAAAGAAATCCTAGATATTATGATAACTTCATGAGAAAAAATGTTCGAATAAGAACATTTTTATGTTCTTATGTTCTAGAGGTTATGTTTTTGTTGGCGATGGTTAATGTAACAGTACATTAAGTTTTAGAAGTAATCTTTTGTATCGATACCTGCACTTTTGTACTGACTAGTCTGAGATTTTAGACAGATTGTGAAACATGACCCAAAAATTCTGCTGATAGATCTGAATGTGTGAAACTTGAAATTATATAAAAGCTGTTTAAAATAATTTTGGAGCTTCAGACTGCGTTTGGCCAAAAAGCAGCAACTGATTAACACTCTGAGAGTTTACACCTTACAACTTCTCTATTCATAAGGTGTAGAACCATTATGTTTCTTGTTTGTTTGTTTCTTTGTTGATTTTTCCTGGTGGAAGTACTTCTGCATGAGAATTTACACACGTACCTATGTGAAACTGTCCCCTGAGTTCACAGCAATCCTTTGCTAGTTACCATCACCCTGAACCACTGCAGATACCTGCATTCGCATGTGCCTTTGGCTCTAGGACAGACTCCCTGGCCCTGCAGGCACCATCAGAGGTGCTCCCATTCCCCTCCAAACAGAGGGTGCATGTGGGCTGCACAGTTATTTAGAAGACAAGTCTCTAGTTGCTGATTTCTTAAACTCACATGGTCATAAGTCAACAAAGAGAAAAAAGAGAACACATAACATGGGATTCAGAAATAATTCATGATGACTTAGTTTAATTTGAGTTACTATAACCCTAAAGCTCCATTAAAACCTAAAATGAATGCTATTTCCTCCTGAGAGCAGAGAGCAATCTGTTAACTTTTGCCAAGATGAGAACTATTATGGTATACAGCATGAAGGTATATAAATTATAAGGTTTATATTTGTTGTTTTCCCTAATGTTAACTTTGACTGGCATGTCAAATTAAAAGCAAGAGGGAAAAACAATAAAAACCTGCATCAGATTAAGAAACATGTAAGGAAGTATAATTTCTAACTACAAAACACAAGACCTTCACACTTCAAACAATCCAAACAGGTTTTCTTTTAATGATTAAGTTTCATTTTTTCTCCCCCTTTATACTAGAAATGCATAGAAAACTACTGTAATATTTGGAAATAATTCAGTAAGCTGAGTATCTCCTTTTTTCACAACTTCAGTAACACTGGGGATGTTTTAGGTTTCCTACTGTTAATGTTTGGTGCTAGAAATACAGGAAAAAAATGAAAGTATATTGAAAATTCCAGTTTGAAACCAATATAGAAATCAAAGAATTTTTTATTTCTCAGGACATGACACTGAAATTGGTCTGAGTACACTTGTAATGACACTTGCAGCCTGGTGCAGGTAAACAAATAGAAAGTGGCTTTCCATTAAAGAAGACAGATGCTTCAGAGAGCTTGGGTCTCCCCAGAGCAGCTGCTCTATCTAAGATCCAAATAGGCCATTTAAGCCCTGATCCTACAATGAGAACTATTGGGTCAGAATGTGCCTATCCAGGGATTAAGTTGTGACCTGATAAAAGTGAAAAACTGGGATTTTTATATATATACACCTAAAACATGTTTTCAGAACATGAATATTTCAGTGAGTATTTTTCCTGCCTTTCTCTTTATATTTGATGCAAAAATCTTCAAATTGCTCATTTCAATTCAGCTGATTTTTGCTTCCATAGTTCAGCTCTTTTTTTTTTCTTTTTTTTTTTCATTCAGATAGTTTAATTTACCTACTCTTTTATACAAACAGCTACTGTGTTTATAGATACTGAAATGTTTTTCTATATGTCAAATGAGCTTTTTAAAAGTATTATACTCTGCAGGCACACGGGGGATAATGTTTAAACATAGCTTTTCCCTGCCTAGGCTAGCAGTCAATTGAATTTTGAACCTCCTATGAGCTAAAAAAAAGTTGATTATGGAACATTTTGAATAGGTTTGGAACATAATTATATCGCTATCTCTTGCTGTCTGTTACCAGAAGCATCCCCAAGTAATCAGCTCCACATTTTTCTTTGAAGCAGATTATTGGATAGAAAATCACTAAATATTTCTAATTTCCTGAAAAATATTTTGACTATCAGAAAATATCACTCTGGAAGAGTATATTAATTGGAATATGATCTTTTCTCTTTATTGAAGTTTAAAATGTGTTGACTTGTGGTTGGAAAGGCAACAACTATCCAACAAACAAGGGGAAGCTGAGGAAAGACAGGCAGAGACTGACTCAAGGCTCATCTTTGGTCTTGGCAGGGTTGATACTGGTGGGAGGGATGCAGGAAAGCTGACCTTCCACCACTCCTCGCCCTGCCTTGCTCTACGTGCCCACTTCTTTGGTGGAGGAGCAGCTAGCTTCACTTCTCAAAGATTTTGCGTGGGCTGTGGGGCCACTGCTGGTTTTTGCCATCCCCAGCTGCCTGATGCTTTAGGAAGAATCTAAAGTTGTCTTCACTATAGTTTTTGGCTGTGATGGCTAAACCACAGTTAGTAACCACTGCGATGCCAACAAGAGTGTAAATATCCTTTATCTGTGCAGAAAACTTTATAAGATGTCTCAGGTTTGTTTAGTGCTGGGGTTAAGAAAAGGCTGGATCAAAGTTGTAATTTTGCCTGTTTCCTAGTCCTGCTACTTCACTAATGCCTTAGCCTTTTCTCACTGAATAAAATAGGAATTATATTCCTTGCAGCTTTAGTTCTTTCCTTTTCATTGTGAGAAGAACTAACTTTTAATGTTTTCAGTGACTCTCTAAAATATTTTGCAAGTCTGTTAATTTCATAACTACTATTTCCAATTGCAAAGTCATCAATCTCAATTCTGTGACTGCTTTTGGCTTGCTCATTTTTTTTTCTTTTGCCTTTTGTAGCTTCAAATTCACTCTTTTATTGCTGAAAAACCCTACTATTTTTATTCCTGTTCTAAATCTGGCTGTTTCCAAATCCCCAGGGTTCCAAGTCAATATGTTTGGTAATGACTTCATACAAAGGAAAAGCAAAAGAAGCCAATTTGTGTTTTCCATTGCTGTGATAAATGCATATCTGAACTTTCAGCTGGTCTTGGCTTCAAAAAATAATCATCAGCTTTGTTGGGTGACATTGTGGTCTGAAGAGGAAACCATGTTATGAGGAGTACTCTGACACCCCATTTTTTTGTTTAATTTTCAGTGCTTAGGTGACTGATCCTCCACATCAGAAAGCAAAGGTCAGAGATCCAGGCGTAAAATAGAAACAGTGGATTGCTTTAAATCTGAAATTAGGAAAAGGTTCTTATAGGAGGCACTACATAAAATCCCACAGAGGAAGGTCATTCTCCTAAAGAGAAAACACAAGTTGACAGGCTGAAAAAGCATTTAAAAATAATGAGCAGAAATAATGAAATCAACATTTTCCTTGGGAAAAGACCAGATTTTATCTATTTTTTTTGTTGTGAGAGTTGTTGTTCATACACAGTTTGTTGCGCACCTTCAGTCAGAGATATTAATGTCTGAATTTTGCCATGATGCTCTAATTTTCCCCTGTTTCTTCATGCAACTGTTTTCTCCAAGAGATAAGTGATTATAAAGAGAACAGCCTTCCTCAACTCCCTTTTCTTGTAGTTGTAGTTTAAAAATTAGTATTAATTTCTGCTCTCTTAGGAGTTTTTGTGGATTTAGACCTGTGGAAATGAGATTAAACAGAACATATGCATGAGCATGAAACTGAAAAAAACAAGCAAAACTCCTAACTTTCATCTCCACTGCCACTGAAACTGTCAGCAATAAAGCTGTCTGTATCAAGATCCTCTTATCGCTTGCATGCGAAACTGCATAGTTGGACACACTGGTTTGGGGGCAAAGCTCCAATTCAGTGCAAATTTTGCATTCATTGCTTGCTGCAGCAGCCAGATCACCAGGAGTTTGGCCTGATCTGGTTGGCATGCAGCAAGCTCATGTATCTCTGCACCACAATGCAGTCACACAAAAGTGACATTAATGTAGATGTACTTAAGTAATAATATAATTCCAAATAGTGTCCTCAGAGGATGAATTGTACTGAGAGGCAGTACACTGATGCTAAATTGAGCACTAAATTGAAGGCTTAAAAATGAGGAAGCTAGTAAAAAAGATGTTAAGGTGAAAAGTGAGGAAATTAAAGTGTTGCAGCTCAGCATGGGGGCTACTTAAACATCCCATAAAAAGAGTAATAAATGACTTCCCCTAGGAAAAAAAAAAAAAAAAAAAAGGGAACAACTCAAGGAACAGGACTGCAAATTAATAGGTATAGGTAAAGAGTAAATTCTGGAAAAGCTGAACATATCTCTTTCAGGAAGGGAAGAAAGCACTCCCTGATTATAATTAATGCAGGTAAATATAAGACAGAAATGCAGGAATACTAGAAGACATTTTGCAAAACAAATAACCCAATGTCTATAAATAAATAACAAAGTATTGCTTAAATCTACCAAAAGCAGGAAGTCTGCTAAAGCAGACAGAGCCAGAGTCAGATAAAGGACAAAGCACTACAAGATGGGGTAGGATAGAAAACAGCTGTGTAGTAGCTCTTCTGGCTGCTTCTTCTGGCTGCGCTCTTTGCTGGCCTGGTGTCCCCACTCTAAATATTTCTCTTTCTTGCCACAGGCCTTCTCTTTTTTTTTTTTTTAAATCCTATTTTTGATTGGTCTGAAGACTTCCCTCCACCACAAGACACAGTCAATGACTTGTGCTTCCAGCTACCCCCAGGAGAAAGAGATATTTCCCCAGGATTATTTAAGTCTAGCAAGATTTTGAAAACGGAATGCCTGTAAAATCCCAGACCCAAAAGATCCTTCGGGAATTTAATCTCTATAAATGTTTTGTCAACATTTTCTTTTACCTCTTCTGTGACTTATATTGCAATGATTGAAATGTGGGAGCATATGGTATAACATAAGATATTAAAATGATAAAGAATACACAAAGCATCCTTGCAACAGCTTTGTGCATCTGCTTCAGTATCTTGGCTAAATTCCAACATGGGTTATTAGTTTCCTAAATTCCCTACTCTTTTAATTGTCTCTGTGATAGGGTCGAGTTACACGTCTTCCAGTGTCTTGTGCATCGGTGCCTCAGTTTCCCAGCTGTAGCATCCTCTGATTAAAGAGCTGATTTAAGATTAACCCTCAAGCCAAACAGATAAATCTTACTGTACCAAAATGGTCCTTGAGAGCAAATTAGTCTTTTTGGCCTCACTTCTGGGTTGTTGGTACTCTGCTGGTGTCTTTGGAGGGATGAAGTGGGTATTTCTTTCAACTCTCCATAAGTAACTTAAGTCCTAAACAGTGGGAGCTTTGCAAAGTTAGAGCCTAGAAGAGTAAGGTACACTGAGACAGTCTGCTGTCTTAAATGATGTGTTACTAGCAGCTCATTCCTCCCTAAGCTTGGCTAAGCAGAAAATTCCTTGCTGCATATGTGTAACACTTCACAAAGGATGTGTGCTCTATATCATGAGGAAAAATGCAATGCTGTACTGACTAAATAGTGTTCTTGTTCATATTCTCTTCAGGACAGAAGCTGTACTGTAGGACTGTGGAGGTTTCCTATGAAATTAGCAACACCCCTGTGGAATTACCCCAGCTTTGCTGCCCTGTGTAGTTCAGGTCTGACAATTTGGAAATGAAAGGGAAAAGAGGACCCATTGCTGTTTTAGACAGTTTAGATTTTATATGATTAATGTTCACCAACATTTTAGTATTGCAAAAATATTTGTCAAATTTGGAAGGAAACTGTAAATCAATGTAAATTTATGGTGTGTAACTAGTATTTTTCTACTTTGTTCATTGATAAATTCAGGAGTGATTAGTATTTAATAATTAGAATGCTGCCTTTAAGTATCTTCTTTGCCTTATGCTTTATGATATTATTTTGGGCATTGAAAGCCATGAAGTATTGTTAGTGAACAAAAAAAAATTGTTTTTGTAGATGAGGTAGCTACTGTAATATATAGATTTATGTTCTATATTGCACTATAGTTACAGTAAAGATGGATTTGGGGATGAATGAAGGGAAGTAGTCAGTAAAAATGATGATAGACCAATGATAGACTTCATGTAAATATGAAAATGATATATAGAATCTTTTCTCTTGTACAAATGGAAAAATAAGCTGTGGCTTTGAAGTGTAGCTTAAGGGAATGGCTGGTAAAAAACCTGCTGAAAAAAGTTAACGGTGTGTGCCAACAGTAACTGGCTGTGTTTGTTTTGATTTCTGTTAAAAGTCATTTTAAATTTGAAAAGTAAAAATTTAATTAGGGATTTTCATAGCATATGAAGCAAAACCTTTAGAATTTCCAGAGCCCTTGAGAAAAGTTGAGATTTTTATTACAAAGCATGTGTTTTAATAGCTTGAAATAATAACAAGTCTAACAGTGTGTACATATTCGTGTGAGAGAGAGAGATCCAGGGAAAGCAAGGGTAGGAGGAAGAGAACTTCCAATAACTCAGCAGTCATATAAAAACAAACAATAATCAGAGTAAGTTAAAATTTCACAACAGGAAATGTAGACAGCCAAGTCGTACTCCCTGTGCACCGCTCAAGTAACCGCATTGTGCTCCGGGGAGTCCTGAGGCCAAAGACTCTTCCCACCCAGATGTTCCACAGCTGCAGCACTGTAGACTGAAAATGCTGCTTCGTGGAGGAAAGCACGGTTATGCGGGGAAGGTGCTCAGCTGAGATTTACAAAGCCACAGAAGGGAGATGCTCAGGCCATTCAAACCAAGGTGGCCTGGAAAGGCCCAGGCTTATCTGATAGTTTTTGCTCTTCCACGTCAAAAGGAAACCAAATCTGTAACACGACTGAGGGTGGTCAGGAAGTAATGTGCCAAGCCTTTCTTTCAGACTTCTTCTTGTCCAGAGTGGTAATATAATCCCACAAATTTAATTTTTCCTACGTAAATACAGTTTAACATAAAGCTAGACCATAGACGACATTTTATTTGCATCTGACCTTCCCATGAATCAGGAGTGTTTGAAGATAGTTTGGAGATTCATTGGTGTAAGAAAAAAATACTTAGCTGTGCTTGTAGAATGTACACAGAATGGAAATGTTTATCTATGCTTATTATGCCACAGCATAGTTACATCTTCCCTCTTCCTTCTCCTATCTCCTGTGCGATTGCTAACGTAGACTGGGCGGCTCTGAATGCCCATGATAGAAGTCTTTTATATTTATATATATATATATATATATATCAATTTAGTGTGGCATAGCTAAAATAACTGCTAATAGAAAAAGAAAAAAACATTTATAGGAAGTACTTCTATTTCCTCAGCTCCTTTGTCTCATGCATTGGTGATTATAGCTGCTAACAAATCACTGGAGTATTTCTTCTGTATATATTATTTATAGCCTTGAATTTTCTCATAGAATTCATCAGTTCTGAGCTCTAGCAAATCTTAAGATGGGGAAAAATTGCGAGAATAAAGATCGCAAAGGAAATAGGTGGCAGAGGGGTATCACAGAGAAGAAGGCACAATGTTATGTACATATAACAGGACACATAAGTTATATCTTGGGCACAGTTTTTCTGTTTCATCTTATGTGCATCTTCTTGGTAGGTCTGTCTTAGTCACACGGATGCAAATTTGTCATCTCCTACACTATGCAGATCCTGTGTGGATCCTGATGGGAGCACCTCAGCCTGTGGCACTTGGTTCTGCTCCAGTATAAATGATGACATCATTCCTGTATGTTTGCAGCCTGAAACTACTTACCCTCGGTTATGCCAACCTTAGGGAGAGGGGTGGAAAGATTGTGATATCTCTATAGCTTGTACTTGGAAACCTGCAAGTCTGGGCTTGTTTCTCACATTGAACTTGCAGCAGAGCAGTTTGAAGAAATTTTAAACTCCAGTGTGTAAAAGTGAGGCTCCTGAATCGCTCTGGCATCTAAATTATGAGTTGGGCTCTCCAAGAAGCAAAGCATCTACAGGTCATGTTCCAGCAAGTGCTTTTCCTTCTCACTTCCATGGAGCCACAGGTCATCAGTGTCCCAGAAACTCATGCTACTTCTAATCAAGTAAAAAATGTTGGCTGCAAAGCAAATAAAACACTCCTAAGCACTTTACATTCTTTGTGTCACATTCTCACTCTCTTCACTATTTTTTCTTACAGGATCAGAGCCAATGAACATTTCCAACTTGACATTTTCTACCTGCCCCTTCTCCTTCACCATCCCCCCTACTTTTACCTTGAGATACTATGGCTAAAAGCAGCCAGACCTTTGAGAGGGCAGAAAGCATGGACCAACCCTGTAGAATTTGATCTGAGAGCCTACACACAACATGAGAGAGAGAGATGGATTTTGAGACTTTCTGACTGAGGAAGTGATCCATCTGGAACCCATTGTAAAGTGAATGTTGGTGAGAATTGGCTGATCTTTGCCTTCCTGGTGTTTCCTGACTTACAATCTATGGGCAATGTACCTGCAAACATGAGGATACTTGTGGGATCCCAGAGTCATTTGGTCAAATGTTCAAAAATAAACACATTTTTGCCAGTGCTGCTAATGCTTTTCTGCAGATTTCAAAACCATTTCTCAGCCTTATACTGTAAAAAAGTTCTGATAATTTATGTTACCCAGATGTTTTAAAATTCAACAGCTTTCACTACCCATAAATTTAATAGAATTAAACACCTGCTGGCTCAGAGTAGCAGTTCTTGCCAAAAAGAAAAGCAGGAGCAGAGAGATACACTACTAATATGCTCTATTCCTTACAAGCAGAATTAGGGCTGTGAGCTGAAGCCCAGCACAGCACTACCCCATACAGAGCAAGTTTTTCTGCCTCTTTGCTTCAGAATAGAGGACTCTCAACAACTCTTGGCTGCCAAAAATATATATATATATATTTTGGTAAGTGAGGAAGTAGACTTTTCTTATGCTCTTACTGAAACTCAAAAACATTGATACCAAAAGCCACATAAGCATATATGGTGAAACATCCAAGTCTGTGGACTAGCTTTTGGCTGGGTGAAGGGCACTTGTACCATTGAGGGTTGTCCTGTGGTGCTGGAGGAGCAGGAATGTTCTGGCTGCAGCAGATGGGCAGGAGATGAGCTTTGAAAGGACCAATCACAAAATATGTGATTTTAGGCTGAAAGGAAAAGCAAAATGCTTGAACACTTGAATGAATTTGGAAGTCGTTTGAGAGTAGTTTTGGAAGTGATACTTGTAAGCTAAAGAGAGAGCAAATAACAGAGAATAGAAACCAGGCTTGACTGAATATAGCAAATAAAAGTACTCATTAATCATAGAATCATAGAATCATAGAATGCTCAAGGTTGGAAGGGACCTCTAGAGATCATCTAGTCCAACCCCCCTGCACACACAGGGTCACCTAGAGCACGTGGCACAGGACTGCATCCAAGCGAGTTTTGAAGATCTCCAGAGAAGGAGACTCCACAACCTCTCTGGGCAGCCTGTTCCAGTGCTCTGTCACCCTCACTGTTAAGAAATTTTTCCTTAAGTTCCTATGGAATTTTTGATGTTTCAGTTTCCGGCCATTTCCTCTAGTCCTATCAGTGGCCACCACTGAAAAGAGACCATCACCGTCCTCTGCACTCCCTCCCTTGAGGTACTTATAGACACTGATTAGATCCCCTCTCAGCCTTCTCTTCTCCAGGCTGAACAGGCCCAGCTCCCTCAGCCTCTCCTCATAGGGCAGATGTTCCAGGCCCCTGATCATCCTTGTAGCCCTGCGCTGGACTCTCTCCAGCAGCTCCACATCCCTCTTGTACTGTGGAGCCCAGAACTGGACACAATACTCCAGATGCGGCCTCACCAGGGCTGAGTAGAGGGGCAGGATCACCTCCCTCGACCTGCTAGAGATGCTCTTCTTAATGCAGCCCAGGATTCCATTGGCCTTCTTGGCCACGAGGGCACACTGCTGCCTCATGGTCAACTTATCATCCACCATGACACCCAGGTCTTTCTCCGCAGAGCTGCTCTCCACAAGCTCGGTCCCCAGCCTGTACTGGTGTCTGGGGTTATTCCTCCCCAGGTGCAGGACCTTGCACTTGGCCTTGTTGAATTGCATGAGGTTTTTCACCGCCCAGTTGTCCAGTCTGTCCAGGTCCCTCTGGATGGCAGCACAGCCCTCTGGGGTATCAGCTACTCCTCCCAGTTTGGTATCATCAGCAAACTTGCTGAGGGAGCACTCTGTGCCTTCATCCAGGTCATTGATGAATAAATTGAACAGGCCTGGACCAAGGATTGACCCCTGGGGGACCCCACTAGCCACAGGCCTCCAACTAGACTCTGCACCGCTGATCACCACTCTCTGGGCCCTGCCATCCAGCCAGTTCCTAATCCATCTCACTGTCCACTCATCTATCCCACACTTCCGGAGCTTGCCCAGGAGGATGTTGTGAGGGACGGTGTCAAAAGCCTTGGTGAAGTCAAGATAGATGACATCCACCGCTCTCCCCTCGTCTATCCAGCCGGTCATTTCATCATAGAAGGCTATCAGGTTAGTCAGGCAAGATTTCCCCTTGGTGAATCCATGCTGACTACTCTTGAGCACCTTCTTGTCCTCCATGTGCCTGGAGACTATGGCCAGTATGAGGCGTTCCATCACTTTTCCGGGGACGGAGGTGAGGCTGACTGGCCTGTAGTTGCCTGGGTCCTCCTTCTTGCCTTTTTTGAAGACTGGCGTGACATTGGCCTTCTTCCAGTCTTCCGGCACCTCCCCCGTTCTCCAGGATCTTTCAAAGATGATGGAGAGCGGCTTAGCTATGGCATCTGCCAGCTCCCACAGCACTCTGGGGTGCATCCCATCCGGGCCCATGGATTTGTGGGTATCGAGGTTCCTTAGGTGCTCTCTGACCCAATCTTCCTCTACTCAGGGCAAGTCTTCCTCTCCACCAGCTTCTTCTCTTGTCTCTAGGGCCTGGGGCTCTAAAGGGCTGCCCTTGGTAAACATTGAAGCAAAGAAGGCATTGAGCAACTCTGCTTTTTCTGTGTTATTTGTAACCAAGGTGCCCATCCCGTCCTCCAGCGGACCCACGTTTTCCCTGATCTTCCTTTTGCTGTTAATGTATTTGAAGAATTTTTTTTTGTTATTTTTAACGTCCCTTGCCAGCTTGCCTTCCAGACGTGCCTTAGACTTACCCTTGTCCTTTCAAAGAGAATCTTCAGCTTGGCGTCACCAGTTTTACAAGTCCTTTATGTTCTTTTTAATGAGCATTTGAGTGGATTTTTATTTATAACCAAATTGTTGGAAATAAAGAGCATAAACAGGGCTTTAGAGCAGGGTGAGTACTACCAGATTGCTGTGGGTAAGTTGCTGATGAAGAAATTGAGCATCCTAGGAAGATAAGAAAAAGAAAGGAGGATTCTGTGATTGATGGCCTGGTGAATGTGTGTGAGAAAAGAGAGCAGCTGCTGTGGCAAATTTCAGATGCTGGCAGCCAGGGAGCAGAGCAGGCTTTTTGGAGCAATTTTTGTAGGCATTGCTGTGCTATTTTGGAGGAATGATATTAGACCTAGTGCTCAGGCTGTTTGCAAGATGGAATTAATAAATAAAATGAATAGAAATGTTTAGAATCAAAGCTCTGACAGAATAAGCAGTCTTCTCTGTTGGATGGCTGTGAAACTATAACAACCAACAAAGTGCAAGGTTCAGCCACTGCAAACAGCTTCAAGTGTGCTTGTGGTCACCTCCTGCTCCCAACAGGGTGTAATATATAGAGCCAGGCTCTTTCATACATCTCTTCCTGAAGAAGGACCGAACTGAAACAGCAGCACTTTTAGAAACAGCTGACAAGCAAATCAGTGGGAGCCACACACCTCAAACCTAGCAATTTATGTGAATGTTTTTTTGCAATATAGCTTATGCTGGTCTTGTGTTTGTATGTCTATAAATATTGTATCTTTGTTTAATTTGTGTACAGGAATAGTTTTGAGGTTTTTCTTTCAAGAAAAATCTCCAGATAGAAGCTATAATAATAGTGTTTCACAAATAGAAGTCAGTTTACTTGAGGTTTCTACTCCAGGAACAAACCAATAATGTACCTCAGACTCCAAAGGGAAATGTATTGTTAATGGAAAGATTGTCTTCATCCCCTCTTTCTATTTAAGGCAACATTTGCTGCCAGTTTATCAT
The DNA here is from genome assembly GCF_059628265.1 of Tinamus guttatus. Classification (NCBI taxonomy): domain Eukaryota; kingdom Metazoa; phylum Chordata; class Aves; order Tinamiformes; family Tinamidae; genus Tinamus; species Tinamus guttatus. The sequence goes on along the minus strand of NW_028288665.1, from coordinate 3,190,864 downwards.
GAACTCATAAAGGTCTAATGCAATACGGATTAGAAAGTAAAAAAGTAGAACAACAGCAAGAACTCCAGATGTTCATTAGTAGAGTGGCTATTGTAAAAGGCACTGAGGAACTTCATCTGTTCTGTTCCTGCAAAGCTTTCCAGCCATTAAATAATTTTCAAGGGACTCATATCAGCAGAACCTATTGTTTTATAAACCCTTTCCTTTTGAACACTGTGGGCTAAATTTGCCACTGGCATCAGATAAACAGTTCACTGCAGTTGTACCCACTTAACACTAGTGGCAAATTTAGCTTCTGCCTTTGCAAGCTCATACTGCAAAGGCTAGTCAGGTGCCATGACAGACTGAGGCCTTAAAATTTTATTGCCCTATCTCTAGAAAGGTAAGTAATGGTCAATTTTGCATTGCTCAAACATTGTTAAAAATAAATCAGGTTCTTGGATTGTATTATTTCATGCTTACATTTTTAATAAAGTATAGCAAGCAACAACCTTAAAGCCACATTTATAGGTTTTAATTTTCCACTTTATATAGAGAAAGCCATTTTTTTCTCTGAACAAGGTGCATTTATGCTTGCATTTGCAATGAGCTTTAGTCCAAAACCTTCTCTTGTTTTCTATTGTAATGTACGCTATGGAGAAACACCACATCTACAGAGAGAGAAATCCAAGGTTGATCTTGTTCAGAATGTCAGAATAGCTTTAGTCACAGTCAAGTAAAAGGCTTCTTTCTTTGGTTTGCTGGTTCTGTCCATTTGCTTATGTGGGAGATTTAGGGGGTGGTTTATCAACTTAAGTAGATGAATGAATACTCCTCTGGGTCACCTGAAGATACTCCTTTGCTCCCTTTCTCCAAGTCTATTTCTCTTTTTCTCCTCCTGCCCTCACCATCAGTTCCTTACTACTGTACTAATCTTGTCCCTATTTTTCACAGTTTCTTATGCGGTAGATGTACAAAGGACATTTTATATGTGCAGTTTAGGGACAGTTTCTTACAGGGGGGCAATATGTGTTTTATAGTTCTGATTCATCAAAGCGTTTTACTTTAAGGATATGAATAATAGCATAGCTCTTAGTAAGTATATAAAGGAAGACTACATATTGTAAAAGTTATTTACTTCGGTTGTTATTTCCTTTCCATTTCTGAAGCTGCCTGTTCTGTTTAAGGTCAGTGAAGCTCTTATTTGTAAAGTCACAAAGACAAAATGTTATGCTGGCTACACCACTGTGTAGTCTTCAAATACAAACTCTTCCAGAAATAGGAAGAATTCAGTAATTATCCTTGTCTCTTGATATCCTTGTCTCTTTCATTGTGTAGGTATTCAAAAGTCAGACTGTTCAGCTAGGAGAGGAAGCTAGAAAATTCCCTCAAAACAATTGTAGTAGACCCTACTTGTGTTAGTAGAAGATCTCATCCATAAAGTGAGGTTATTACCTAGCTCATTCAGGGTGGATCAATTCCACACTTCTCTTCATTATGTAATGAAATTGCAGTCCTGACAAGAAGGCATATTCTTGGAAAGTATATACATGAAACTTAATCAATAACTGCATTATTATAAATTATTTCCTAATTAGCTGCATATGTTTATGTAGATAAATAGAATGGGGTTGCATAGAGCCGGCTTCTAATTTTAAGACTGTTGGTACCATAACTAATTTTATCCTAAGTAGAATTCTCAAATCAGTTGTCAATTTACTTTTACTTCCCTATATTCAAACCTTTATGACATCAGTTATCTGTTTAGGGACACTTATAATCCTCACTGATCTCAGAAGGAAATGTGAGTTCATTGCGCTTTCAGAAACAACAACAACAACAACTACAACAACAACAACAAAACAGAACTTTTTGAAAGCAGAAAATCTTCTGTTTTATGCTGTATGTGCCACCCTAAAGGTACAAAACTGGCATATTTGTGAAAACTTGGAGTAGGTAGCTGCTGGTACTTAACAATTCTTGGTAGATTTGCAATGTCTCCCATTAAAAGGATTTAGAATTACTAGAAGAAAGAACTACTAGGAGAAAGGGCGTTTCCAAGACTCACAGGTATGTTATCCCTAAATAAGGCTCTTTACTGTATGAGCTAGTGCTAACGTTCTAATGGCAGAAATCTGGAGACAACATCAACACTCTCGTGTAGCACATAGGATCTGTGAAGCTAAGTGAACATTTAGAAAGGATTATTTTTCCTTTTTTGATCATCTTGTTTGTCTGGTTGATTTATTTTCCTGCCCTCCTTACACAGTCTACACTTTAATCTCTTTCTGGTTTATGAGAACTATAAAAAGTCTTTTACAATGAGAGATTTTCTTTATTTGAATGCAAATTAAAACTATTATCTTTCAGTTACAGGCCAGAGATTGCAAAATAATACTTGTTTATAACTTGAAAAACTAATCTTTTTTTCTCCCCACAATGTCATATAAAGTGTTCAGTTAAAATAGAAATGTACAGTTCATTTTTGCCATGTATTTTACATGTTAATTTTCTGAAGAAGATCATGAGACAAAGAGAGATAGATCTGAATAATATGCAACTATAATATCCTTTGCTGATGATGGCTGTACATAAAAGCACAATGTTTGGCTATACCTCTTCGTGGTATTTCCACTGAAATCAAAGAATCCAGACCAGTTGTGTACCCACTGGTTGTATGGCTCATGTTTTTAAAGATAGTGACTACAAGGAGACAAAAGCAGTACAAAAACCTCAGAATGTATGGAAAGTCTACCAAGAGAGAGAGAAAAAGAAGAACATATGTTACCTTTACATATTCATGATAAAAAAGATTATATTTTGAAGGGAGTGAAAGAAACAAAAGGATATCTCCAGCATGTTGACGCTGATCTTATGTGGGTATTCTGTCTATAAGAAATTGCTGATTTGGACCCTAATGGCCCAGCAAATAGATATGGGGTGTGCTGATGTGCAGTTCTTGAAAAGCATGTGGTAAATTACTCTATGTCACATAATATGTGCCCTAGAATAACAGGACTCAAGTTTTTTTTATGAAGGCTTTTTAGGTTTCTCAATATGTACATGGAGTTTTAGGGACTGTTTTTGAAACCAACACCAAGCAAAAACTCCCAACTCTTTTGTACCTGACTTATAGATCTTAATGTGGACCCATACTAAACTGTCTTGTCATTCTCAACACCAGGAGGTTTTGCTTTTCTTTTGCACTGCTAGTGAGAGGACTCAGACACAGGAACAAAGAATGCTACACTGAATAATGATGTATAAACAATAACATTACATCTATTTATCATTGATTGTCTTTTATGAAGACAAAAAATTGCTAAATAGTTCCTAGAAGACCTGCCATCATGCATGAACAGGTTATGGTATAAGGGATTTTGAAGGGACAGGGCACTAAGGCAGAAGAACGGACAGACACCTCAGGACAGTTTTGTTTCTGTTTAGGCATAATAGTCCATGATAAGGAGTCAGTAATCTCCTAAAACTGTAATTGCTGTGAGGTGCATCACTCCCTGACACTGAAGTTCAACAACAGCATGTCCTGCAGCTTCTCCAGAAGGTCTGAACAGCTCTCAGCTGACTAATAGGATGGTTGGACCACTAAGGTGGTGCTTGACCTAAGAAAGAAGTCCTAAACCAGTGCTGTCACATTTCCCTTCATAGTTCACTGTCTCTCAGGGCCAAAAAAAAAAAAAAAAAAAAAAAGTGCTGATTTCACTTGTGGCATGAACTCCCAGATATTCACTGGGCATGTTTATGGATCTGACCTAAGTAATTTGGTAAGTATCTGATAGCATGTGAGTGCCAGAGCCAATAGTGGGAATCCAACTTCAGAGTCTCAAATCCTGAAAGGCTTTGTTCCTGCCTTACAGTTGTCATGTCGTTTTGAAAAAAAAAAAAAAAAAGAAAAAAGTTGTGTAAGTAATTTTCTTCCAACTTTATTCTTCAGGTCACTAAACAGACTGTGAGGTACCTGTCCTCCAGAGTGGAACTACACTCCTTTTCTGCTGGAGATGAAACTATCTCTGTGCTTCAATCTTACTGCGTGGACTCTGTGGGTACAATGCTCGTGTCTTGTCTTTTCATTACAACACATACCTGGGATTGCATCTGTGGAGAAAGAGGTAGCCACCACAGAGTTTCCCTAAATTATATTCATTCCTGCTATTGGCAGTCAGAGTTGAGCTAGAAATCTTATGTCCAAGTGAAGGAAAAACTGGAATATCTGAAAATTCCCCAGCTGATCTGGGAATAAATAATTATTAGTACTTGAGTGGATATGCATATCAGAAGAGGAAAAGGGAGAAAAAAGCTACAATCTTTAATTTTTCTTGGGAAAGGTCTTTTAGATTGGTCACACCTTGGGCAGAGGCCACAGCACAAGGAAAAAGACACTAGGATTTCATGTTGCCTGAATGGAGGAGGTGTAAATAAGGGGAGTGTCTGTTCACTCACATACTGACAAATTAATGAGCAGTCAAGGCCATGCTGGTAACTGTGACTTGACCTATTTTTTCAGGGCCGACCAAACCAAACTGATACAGAAGAGAAGACATTTGTAAAGGTAAGCCACCTCCAAATCACATCTTTATTTCCTGTGCTGTAATTAGCTGACATTGAACAGTTTTGGAGTTGGATATAGAAGGTCTGGAGGACAGTGAGCAGAGAACATTCCAATTTTTGCTAGGTCAAAACTTCTTACATTTTATTTGAATGCATTTGGTAACTTCATTCACAGGACATTAAAGTCGATGGTGAAAAAGACAAATCAGAAACTGTAGAATGAAATACTGAATGCACCATCTCCTTTCTTGTTGTCCTGATTGTGTCCTGTTTTCCTAAATTTAGTCAAAAATAATATTTAAACTGAAAGTATATAGAGTTTTTATTTACAAAGAAAAAATATAGTGAAATCATAATGATTCCCAATGCCTCTTGGAATATACAGAAATCTATTCCAGATTATTCTTTTCTTGTGAAAAATTATCTTGCTAAAAAATGTGTTCATAACCAAAATTCAAAAGAAAAGTCAATTTTGCTGACAATTTTAAAGCATTCTAACATGAAATTTAGAAGAAAATATGTTTATTTATACTTTTGCTTGGAAAAGAATAAGTCTGTATAGATTTATAGTGTCATTTAATAATACTATTTTAAAATACCAGAAATGGTGTTCAGTGGTAATGTTGATTCAGTGTTATCAACAATTATTTCAATTTGTAGAAATCTTCTGTGCACAAGTTGACCTTTTCCTGAAAAATATCTAAGATTTTTCAGGTAAAATTTCTTATTGAAAGAACTGTGGTTTGTAAATAATTTCTGCTGGAGTTTTTCTTGATCACTGCTTTACAGACACTCATGTCATTCTTTAATAATTTGAGGAGTTGGGAGGCAGACTGGGAAAATAGAGATACAATCTTAAAATATTGTTTCTGCTAGTGCAAGGAGAAGTTGCTTGCATTTTGACTAATATACTTTTATGCTCTGTTTTGAAATACTTTAATTTGGAGCTTCTGCTAGTGCAAGGAGAAGTTGCTTGCATTTTGACTAATATACTTTTATGCTCTGTTTTGAAATACTTTAATTTGGAGCTTGAACTGTGAAATAACAGGACTAAAGGAATTTCCCTTCTGTTTTTTACTGCTTCCCCAAATAAGTCATATGGGTAAAGATCTTAAAATCCGGTGCCAGTGTGTGGCTTTACTAATAGTATCTGTGCGATCATGTCATTCTGAGAAAAGCACATTTCAAATAAAAAGGAAATATCAACCTTGAGTATTTTTTATTAAATCTCTTTTTTTTTTCTTGCCTTCAAGTTCAGCCTTGCTGACCACTTCCTCTGTCTGGTTTATTTTTATTAGAAATGAGCAGATTCATTAACTGTGCAACTCGGTGGTCAGGCAGTGACTGGATATGTCCAATAATGGGTAATAGTTGTATTTTTCATTGGGAGACCAATGTTTGCTTTGGAGATGGCCTGGGGAACAGATGTAATCTGAGACCGCTCTGTGTTTACTTCTTGTTTCACTGATAGGCTAGCATGTTTGAAACCAGTGAGAAAGAAAAATAAACATTTCGGAATAAAGTACCTGCATGCACTCACTGTTTCCCCAGACTGCTTTCCTGGGCTCCAGGCAGAAACTCTACAAATATGACTGCACACACATGTGCACATGCACACACAGAGACATGCGTACACATATATGAATTTCATAATATATGCAGGCCTCCAGCTGATACTGTGTGTACAAAAACACCTGATGAATCACTTGTGAATTAATGCTACCACTCTGAATCAATGTCTACTACTCTGAAAGCCTTTTTGACATGCAGTAGGAATCATTCTTTTTCTTTCCTGCTTGTGCTTTATTTCTTCTCTTTCCTGAAGTAGCCAGTTCTGACATGGATATTCATTGGTAGTCAAGGTCATTCAAAGTATTGTCACACAGGTGACCCAGATGAAATAAAACAATTTGAGGAACAAGAACAGAAGTATTGCAATGCTACACACATAACATTGAAATACTGAGATTCCCATCTCGCTGTGCTTTATTCAGTATTATTTTCCATGTCAAAAGGACTGAATTTCAGATTGCAGTTTGCATGCAGGCAATAAGAAGCACTAATCTTTGGTAGAGAAGCAGAAAGTGCGTGGGGTCTGACAGCAATTCATATTGCCGATTTCCTCAAGCTATTTCATTACTCTTTAATTGTCTCTTTTGCCAAGCACTCCTACTGTAGCAGCAGCATATAACATTGATCCAAGCTTTGCACCGTTGCCAGAATATATACTTTAGTTCAAAATTACTTGTTAGAAATTGCTCTAAATTTACATTATTTGAGTCTTTGTCTACTGGCCTTTGATAACTATACAGTAAAGCAGTCAGCGTGTTTCTTTTGTGTGGTTGTAGTAGGTACTGGTCTTGTTTAATATGTCATACATGCAAAAAGCAGCAGTGACTTGCCATGAGGGCTGTTCAAAGTTTACAGGGTTAGTTTGTAAAATGTTTTTTTAAATTAAACTCTCTAATGAGTTTGCAGTAGTTGGTAACAAACTGCATTTTTCAGGAGAAATTTTCCCAGGAGTATTCTACTAGTGCAGGAGTTTCTACTAGTGCAAGATAGAGTGAGATGAAAGGAGAAAAGCCATCTCAAAGGACAGTGATTCATCCTCAACTATAGACAGGTAGATAAAACTGTCAAAGACCAACCTCTCACTGGATCGCTCGGTGACACTCCTGAGTTGTTTTCAGATCCCCGACTGGGGAGAAGATAATGGGTTTGCTGGAGAAATAGGCAAGAGATGTTGCTGAGTAAGCACCTGTTATTCTACTTATCAAACTTTGTTATTATTCTGATGTGAAACCAGTGTAGACTGTGTTCTGGGCATGATTGGTGGAGAGTAGGCTGCAGACCTGGTTATCTTTGAATCTAATATTCGCTTCAAGTGGCATACATTACAGATCACATTCATGTCAGCTTGAGGCAAAAAGAGTGCATAGCACTGTGATTCTTCTTCCTCTCATTTTTTTTTCTCTTTGGGAATCTCACACATCTCAGAGTCCCTACATATTGGCACAGGGGGTGTGCTTTTGGTAGTGTGCTGTTTTGGCATAATATAAGTGCCTTTGTGATGAGCTGTTTGTTAAAGAAGCTTTTATGGAGATACCGTATGTGTCTGTAACATCACTATCAAGTTTGATGTGGTATGCACTAACCATGAAAACATGAAAACTAAGCACTGAAGAGGTACATGGGACTGCAGCCTGTATTTTTCTCCTGCAGCCCGAGAAACAAATTAACAGAGTAGATGTCAGGCCATCATTGCAGATGACCTGGAGGAGTAGAGGAGATTGGAAGCATGTCTGCTAGTCTACCATCAAGCAATTCTTAGCCAATGACACATTACATAGGTTCTTGCCTTTCCATCCTCTTCTATTGTTGAAATTTTCTATGTTTTACAAGAAAGTATACCTAATAGATTACTTTCATGTTACAGCCTTTCTCATATTCAGTTTGATTGACTGCTCTTTTGTCATGTTAAAATGACTGATTGATCTTTGCAATATAGCAGTGCTTCCAGTGGACACAAATTTACTTGTGGAAATAAGTTGATTCTTGAATATCGAACTCCTCTTCACATTTCCTTAAGGTGAAAAATGAACATAAAAAAAATGATATTCAGATAAAGGTTTTGTGCTGAAGCCACCTGAGCCCTAAATTCTCTCTGTCAACTCTGTTGTATGAGGGATTACAAATGGAGCAAAGAGTCATCTTTTGAAGCTTGTTGGTATTTGGATGATATCTGATAATTTTATGGCTTTCTAGAAGAAGACTTTCTAGGCAAAAAATTGCCTTATGTCGTATATGAAATCATTGCCATATTTAGATTTGGAAACAAGAGATGAAAAAACTTTTGCAAAAAAAAAAGAAAGAATATGATGAAACAGAGTCCAGGTGATAATTATAATAATTACAACAATTAAATAAATGCACAGTGCAGCACAATATTAAATTGCAGCTGCATTTCTTTACAGCTAAGTTTTTGTCAGTTTCAATTTAAAACCAAGGTCAAATTTCTACTCTGACTTACATCCCAAGTGGTTTCATTAAATCCAGAATGGTTCCATGGCATGTAACTCGGCACTGAAATTAGTTTTCAGTACATGGTTTTATGGTTCAGGTGCAAAATACTGCACTGGCCTGCATACATCTAAAGGTTATTATATCTTAGATTATATTTCTTTGTTTCAAAATTTAGCAGATTAGCTAAACTGTTAATTTTCTTAATTCCCCTCTGCTCCTTCCCCTTAATTCCTCTTTTATTGAAAACAGGTTCATTAAAAATACTGATTGTTAGCCTAGAATCAGGACTAAGGTCAGCTGGCAATTTTAGAAAATTAAATCATGCAAATGAATCACCTTTTCAGATTGGCTACTTGAGCATTCATGGATATTTGATGATCTTTTTTTTTTTAGTGTGTAAGTCAGTAATAGCAATGCGATAGCTTCTATTCTTGCAACGGCAGTAGGAAGAGAAAGGAAATTCTTTTTTTTTTTTTTTTTTTTCTCTACAGAATACAATGGTGAAAATACTTAAAGTAAAACTGATAAATGTTCTGGATCAGTAGGTATCTTTCAATTAAGAACTTCTCAATACATTTCTTGGTGCCAAACAATAACTTCTGTTCTGTTATAACAATAATATTAAGTACATACATATGAGAACACTTGGTCCATGAAATATCAGCTCTGTAGTTCACATAGGCACAGGATCACATAATGCCAAACCTATAATACACATCAACAGGTTGTTTTATGTGGTTATGTTCTTCTATATTAATTAAGGTTGTTCTGACCTCTCTTGCTTGTAGTTAAATGAACTTTAAAAGACTCTTATTATGCTAATAATGATTCTGGATTTGTTCTTTTATTTTTCTACAAGGTTGCTGATATATTATTAAAAAAGATGAACACCTAAATAATTTCTCATGGTGCTTGAATGCTTAGTACTCAGTTTTGGAATGTGCAGTTAATAATAATAATAATAATAATAATAATGTTTTCTGTTTTCATTTAGTTTTTCAACATTGGATGACCTCAAGAAACATTCTGGTCTAAAACCATGCCAAATATAATTTTAAACTTGTCTAAACATTTGTCTGAAGAAATTTTTATGAAAGCAACATGCAGCATTAGTACCTAATGGGTCATAAAACAACTTGGACTATAATTCTGTCCAAGGAAAAAAGCTGGACAGTTAAACAAGACAGGATGGATTGCCTCCCTACTTTTGCATTGCATCCTCAAGAATAGTACAGTAACATAGAAAAGACACCTGCTAAAATTTTTTAACCACTTGCTCAAGTAATTATTTCAACACTGCTTCCCAGGACTTGGTCCTGCTCCAACTGAAGTCATTGGGAACATTGTTCTGTTTTCACTGGTAGCAGGGCTGGATGATGAAGGGGATCTTTTAGTTAAACAACTTTCTGAGGCATTTTGACTGCACATTAAGCATATGTCATATGGACAATGAAAGAAAGTTTGAAGGAACAAGCAGCTCCTTAGTTAGAAAAACTCATCAAGACCGCAAGTTGCAGAACTAGGGTGCAAATACCTGAAAATTCCCTTTCTTTTGGATTTTCCAATGCTTTGTGCTTCTAGTTAAATGAAGAATGCCGAGTACGTGCACTGCTCTGTGATATCCCTGTTATTTTCTACCCGAAACTAAGGAAGAGATGTTTTTATTTAAAAGAAAGTAAACTACCTGAATAGTACAACATGTGAGGCCTGGTTTGCAATAGCTTTGATTTTGGTTTAATCCAGACCTAACAAGATATAGCCGTGGTCTCTTTATCCACAGTGGACATATTCATAACACCTTTCCTCTCCTTTTTTCATTCTTTAATCTATCTGTTGATGTTGATGGTTTGAGAGCAAAGCTGCTATCTTCACACCTTAAGCCTACTGATAGCTTTTGCATGAGAATGACCAACATGTTGAGAAAAGACTGACAAAAGAGCAGATACAAAGAAAGCGTGTTCCCAAGAGTGTTATTCCTTAGGAAGTCAGAATAAGCTTGTATAACTATTTAATATAGATATCATTTTTTGGTTGAATTAGTTTATTTGTATGTTGCCACAGAACAAGGCAGTAAGGGAGTCTGACCTCATAGCTGATCCTCTTTTGAGCAGAAGGTTGGACTAGATCCTTTCTAACCTGAACTCACCTATGATCCTAAGATCTATGATCCTAAGTCTAATGGTCAATTTCTCTTTCTAATTCCTACTGGTCTTCTTCCTATGTCAAGGATATGAACTGGTGAAACAGAGATTTAACAGCCTGACCTGAAATGACTCTCTGACATGTGAAAATGTCTCTTTATCTCATGTATTTGGAGCTGTTCTCATTGCGATTGTAATGTCCCCTTGCTACTTAATTGTATCCATCTGTCTGACAGAACTATGTGCTATGGACAGCACCTATCACCCAGCTGCTATCAGAGGATCGCTTATATGACTTAAGAAAATTGCACTCCTGATTATATTAATGATAAGAATTAGGATGATAAGGAACCTGAACTTGTAGTAATGATGAGTAATATGGTTGAGGGATCAGCTAAGCAGAAAAAGGAGAAAATTAAGTCACCCAAGAGATTTTTTTTTCTTTTGACTGAGTTCTCTTAAGTCCATGTGTTTTCATTAGTCCTGTTGGGACTGAGGTTCAGCCCATTATTTATTCAAAGTCACTTCAGTGGCTGATTGTTATTAATTACCATCCTGAATTCTTTGCATGTCAAGTTGGACTCCAAATGACGGTTATTTTCCAAGGTAATTAGGAATTCATATTGCAGTGAGTGTTGCCTGTTGTATTTTGCTCTTGCAATAACTTTGAAAAACTTGCTCATTTCTTCAAACACCACTAAATCTTTCTGTAAACTTGGGGAAAATATTAGCAGTATACTAGAAAAGAGAAAGGCCTTCCTCAATCCTATTCATGCTCGACTGGATAAAAGAATAAAAGAAAAAAAATCAAAGAATAAAAATAGCATTTTCTTTATTCTGCTACTTTGTTTGTGTAAGAGTCTTAACCAAAAATAGGATTTAAGTTTGAACACAGCATACATTGTGTTAGGTAATTTAGAACAGAAAATCTGCAGCATAGCTTCCTTTCAGAATGTATTAAAGAGATGCTCACCACTGTTCTGAAATCTGGTTTCAGATTTTCAATATGTGACTGCTTAACTACTTTGCTAGCCGACATCTTCCAATCCTGTTTCTGTGTGCAAGAAAAAATAGTGAATTGACAAGAGTTGGTGCTTTTTTGACTAATTGAATGATTACAGGAATAAATATCTGATAACAGATTTTCATGTTTTTCTGAAAATTTTCATTTTTACAGAATTTACTCCTTTTTTTTTAACTGAAAAATTGTAGCCTTTTACATGTGCTCATGTTTGTGGACTACGTACTCAGGTAAAATGTTTTGATGGAAAGGACAAGAATGGAGACAGGATAGCTCTCAAAAGCACTGCTCTCAGTGAGCTTTATGCATCCAGTCCATTTCCAGCAAAATGCCACTTTTCCATAATTAATCTGTCATTACCCTTTTGCATGCACTCAGGTGCAAGGCTATCATATGAGTATTTTCTATCCAGGCTTACAGACTAACTAAGCTGATTTATTCCTGACAGAAAGTATGTGATTTTCTCCTCTAGTCTTTGTTGTACTTTTATAAATGCTGCAAAAAATGATAACCAGAAGGAGAATTTTAGTGTTCATAATATACTTCTAGCTGGTGCTGTTACTTAACATGCTAAGTTGTGACTTTGCAGCTGAGTGCTGTGTCAAAGGTTGCAGGAAAAAATGCAGTGACCTTCTGGCCTTTCCTTACCCATTTCCTGCAAGAGAGCAACCTTTCAACAAACTGTGAGTCTCTTCAGAAAAGCTGTTGTGGTCTGGTGTCTAAAACTCCAGTAAGATCTTTCAGTGAAAAAATTTGGAGGTGTGCTTACCCTGTAAGGGTATCACTTGAGATCATAAGATTAAGATCCTACTTTTGCTAAACATTTACTATTTATCAGCTGTGACAGTTTTTAGTCTCCCAAGGACAGTGTGTTGTAAGACAACACACATACATTGCTTAGAAAACACAATGCCTATTTAAGAGTTGAAAATGTAGACCTTCCCAGAAATACAAATTATGCATGGTAATACATAGTGGTAAAAACATAACAGTGAGTGTCTGTGACAACTTCACACACGTATTTTAATATTGGTACCTTCACAGGAAGCACTGTTTGAAAAGGTGCTACAAAATGTTTAAGAGGTGGAATCCTATTTCTTCATTGTGTTCTTTCGCTCTGAGAGCTTTGGTAACTACCTGAAGCGAACATCTCTCTTTAGGTTCTATTCCAAACCAGTTGCCCTATAACTATCACTAATAATATGACGGCTCTTCAGGTTCACTAGATTGGTGCTACAAGCAGTGCTATGAAGCCCCTGACAGCCATTTAACATGTAATCTATTCTTTACATTATAGGGCTCTGAGCTATGCACACCGGGAGAGCTTATTCCTGGTGTCCCTGTTGTGTTATTTACCTCTGCTCTAAGCAGTTAAGTCCACCACAGCCATTTAGTAAATTATCAGTTTTCTTATTGGCCCTAAATTGTGCCTAATTAAAAATCTGACCTCCGCAAAATAGTCCTCTTCCTAAAGAGACAGAACATAAACAGGAAAAATCAGCTAATTGCTGCAAAAACTGCTTTTGTGGCACTGTAATTGGACCTCAGTGAAATGAATGGACCCACTGGGGATTCCCTAATGAATGTTTAACTGCAAACAGTAGTCGGGCACTTAAGCAGCTAGTCTGATGGTCCCTAATGAAATCAAATAAAATCAAATAAAAGAATTTGGCGTTTTACTAACCAGATTTCTTGGCATTGAGACATAAAATAATATAATTCTGGGTAAGTAAACTGTAAAGAAAAGTTATTATTAAATGCGATGAAAACTTAACCAGTGCTGTTTGGATTCTGCTTTTTCTACCGAAGAAAAAACCTCAGAAAACTCAACATATTGTGTTGAATCTTTTGGGAAAGAGATTTCTCACATTTTCTTCTTCTCTACTTACATAAAACTAAGACCTTTTCTGTTTTCTGTTAAAAACATCTTCTGACTTTATTTTGCAAAAATATTTTCAAAGGCTAGCCTTAGAACTGCATGATGTAGGCAATTGATTAAGATTCTTTCTGTCTCTCAAATTGTATTAGAGAGCCAAATTCCAATGACCTTAGTAATTTTTGCTGTGTTTTGCTTCCAATTGTCCATTTAACTCAATGGCTAAAATCCTGGTCTTACTTGTATCAGATGTGCAACTTGAATTCAAAAAGCATGTCATTGCATACACTTCAAAATTGTATTAATGCATAAAGCATGACACTGAAAGAACCAGGCACATGACATCATCACATACCTTTATTTATAATTTACGTTTATGTTCAATTGCAAAGTGATATGACCTTACGCATGATTTAGAATGTGCATTATGCATCTTACCAAATTTCAAAAAGTTTTTCTGCTTTATTTAAATGGCTATTAAAAAGACTTCATAATATTCCACTGATCAGCCTGTAACTCTGTTAACATGAGAATACGGCAAACTGCATTTTCTTTTGTATCTCACACTTTTTAAGTCTTCAGTGAAATTTAGTGATATTGCTTATTGCAATTTAACCAACTAGGAATTAAACAAATTCAATTTAATCATGCACTTATAATTGTATTTAAATAGAGAAAAGTTTAAAAGCTTAAATTATCACTGTCTTCCTATGCCTAAAGTTTATTAGATGGAGGAAATAAAAAGGCCATTGCAATAAATTTTCCTGTTTGATTTATATTATCTCTGGTTGTTTCTGGATGTATATGATAAATGGACTTACAAAATTTATATTAACAACAGGTGGTGTTATCATTACTTACTATTGCAAATGAAAATGTTTTTCATGAGCAATTAATCTGAATGAAATGAAGTTTACAGTAAGATTTAATTTCTAAACTTCATAGTCAGATCATTATAAATCTTCATTCTTATGTGTTAGATGTAGCTTAATAGAGCCATACTGCTGAAAACTGTGCAACATAAATACATGAACATAAATATATATGTATATATGTTGCAGAGAGGAAGAGATGAATAACAGCATTGCGTGCTGAATGAAGCATCCTATACAGAAGAGACCAAGTAAACATTATTCATTGCTAAATAGCTGTTGCTAAGATTTGAACAGTTAATACATTTAGTAAACTGATTATTTTTTTAAAGAATAATCATTGAAACTGAATGGTGAAAATAAAGAAGATAGATTGCAACTAGTAAGGGACCGGAGTGTTGCAGAATGCACAAAGCAATTTGGAATATAAATATAGAAAGGTGTTTATTTTAACATTATTCTGTTCTTGCCAGGCATGGAATATAAGAGTTCAAGATCAAGATCAAGACATGATCATATAAGTTTGGGTGCAGTGTTAGAACTAATGTTTCATATTCTGGTATGGAAAGAAATGAAAATGTATATTGGTAGCATCATTTATTACCATCTTCTGGTTGTTACTCATTGGTACAGTTAGCACATAGTACAGCCCTATCTAAGTTTGTCCTACAGATCCAAAAATGCTGTCCAGAGTACGCTGGCAGTACTGAACCTGGAAAAGAAAAAAGTCTCTTAAACTTCTGTGGCTAAAGTATAGTTGTTGTTTGCAATCAAGCAATCAAGACTGCTCAAGAACTCATGATTTCAGGAAGTTGTCAAGAATAATTAAAATAAATCAAAGATATCAACTGTTACCTATTTTAGGATTAATGAAACATAAAAACGAGTATAGCCTGAATGAGAATTCTTAAGAAATTAAGACAAAAAAACATAGAGACATTTATTTCATGATAGGGTAAATCATAGTTATGAAACAAATTCCTCATTCTTCAAGGAGAGAGTTTCTTTAAGACTGTAAATGCTGAAAAGTGCTATGCTGAAGTCTGCAATGAAGAAAAATAATGCTTCTTGTAGATGAAATGTACCCATACGATTGGCTAATTTGCAATGTCAATACTTTTCAGCATTTAGAAGGAATGTTCAGAAATGAGAATACATCTGTGTGTCTTTGACATTCTTGTTCAATATATTGATGCTAACCCACAACACACCATACTTCATCTTCACATGTTGGCACAAGAGTTTCGTCTATGAAGATACACAGATTAATAGCTGAGTATAGAAAAACATAAGAATGTTCAATAACGATAATCACCTCCAAATTTGTAGGTATTTGTCATCACTTCAAGAACAAATGTCATTGTCTCTCTATATTTAGCTTTTTGTTGGCAGATCATATGCCTTTAAGATGCATTGTTCAGTTGTATTATTTTTGTCAGCACCTATAACATTGCATGGTACCGCTTCTGGGTTCCTCAAGTAGCATCTTACAAATAGCCTCTGTCTTAAGCAGGATAACTTTAAATGTTCTCGTATCTTTTTAAAAGATAGTGGGGAGCACTTACTAGCTTTACATGTTTCTTCTGGTTTCTGTGTCATGAGCACAGAGATACTATAGAAACATCTATAGAAATAACTCGTTTCTTTATTTTATACTTCAAGATTTCATGAATGAGCTATTTGAGTACTATGTCCATGAAAGTTAAACACTATTCAGCTCCTTTTTCTTGTGCACAGCTGAAGAGGGGAAGTAATGTTATTAGAGAAAACTTGGGGGATATTAGCTGACAGAACTTGCTTCACTTCCTTTGAGACTAGACAGCAAAGTTGAATAGGCAATAATAAAATCAGTGGTATTATGTGATGAGAGAGGTTATTTCAGGTCACTTACTATAGTAATCAATCAATAGTATAGAATAATGAAGTTTAAATATGTACATTCAAATGGTCTGACTCTGTCAAAGACCAATTCAGGATGGAGGTCCAACAGATAATTGTGCAGAGCAGTCAGAGTCTCCACAGCAGGGCTGTGTTTAGTCCACATGCCAGCACAGGAGCTAACTTGATCTATGAATCAGGAACTTCAATGGTGAAAACAGTGTTTTCCATATCCTGACATAAAAAAGTAAAAAATATTGAAAACATTTGAATAGCATTTTGTAAACGAAGAACACTTTAAATGATTATTAAAGTTGTCTTAGCCAGATTCATCTATTTATTTAATGAGTCTCATGAAAATAAACAAGTTTTTTAGGAAAATGCAAAGTTGATTACTTGATTCAGAAACCAAGATGAAAAATTTGTGCGTATCTCCTCAGCAACAAAGCTGATAAAGCGTCTGGAGCATAGACCTTAGAAGGAGCAGCTGAGGGAACTGGAGTTATTTCGTCTGTAGAAGAGGAGGCTCGGGGAGACCTTATCACTCTCTACAGCTAGCTGAAAGGAGATTGTAGTGAGACAGGGTCAGTCTCTTCTCCAGAATAACTACTGATAGGACAACAGGAAATGGCCTCAAGTTGCACCAGGGGAGGTTGAGGTTAGATATGAGGAAAAATTTCTACATGGAAAGAGTGGTGAAGCATTGGAACAGGCTGCCCAGGGAAGTGGTGGAGTTACCATCCCCGGCAGTGTTCAAGAAACGTGTAGAGGAGGCACTTAGAGACATGGTTTAGCAGGGATGGTGGAAATGGGTTTACAGTTGGAATTGATGATTAAAGATTTTTTCCTGCCACAATTATTCTATGATATGCATTTTTTTTTCTAGAGAAGAAATTGTAATATGAAGTAGTTGCATCCCGAAAAGTGATGTTATTCATCTTGTCTTGCATCAAAAATGGCCCCTTCCGGATCTGTGGCCTAGTACAGCACCAAAGGGCCACTGAAGCAGTGGAGAGGGTTTTGTACAGAGCAGACAACAACACTGGCATGGTTGAGATCTTTGGCATTCAGTTCACAAGGCAGGAGACAGCTTTATAGGACTCAGCCTCCTCAAGAATATTTTATTTCTTGTGAACAAAGTGGAGGCATTCTCCTCCTATAAAGGAAGTTTAATTTAGACTGTCAGCTGCTGTTTTTGTAGCTATTTATAATTTATACAGGATAAGTTTTCATAATTTTCTACAAACACAGGCAATGTCAAAGGTGAAATTCATTCTTGTGGGCAAATTAATGAATCAGGTATGAATGTGCACATAACTGTAAATTTCCATTTTTGTGTATACTGTGCAGAAACTACTTATCTAGGAGAAAAGAAAAAGTTCATAATCCTTTTTCTCCTTTCTTCTTTCTCCTTTTTTTCCATTTTTAAGTCTTTTACCAGTTTGATGACTGATTGATAAGGTTTTTTTTTCATGTATTTTTTAAAAAGAAACTGAGAAACTAATTTACAGGTCTTCATCTTCAACAATACTTCATCTGTCACCATAACCCACTACATGCTCCTTACTTTTTACTTTCTTCATCATGAAGTAGGATTCCACTGAGCTGGAAAAGCTCAGTGTTGTCTCTTTATAATTGTTTCTGCATATGACTTTTTTTTTTTTTTAAAAAAAAAGGATGGCTGTTTTGAAAAAAAAAAAAAAAACATGAACTACTACTCTGGTCCTGTGCCTGCTTCCAAGAAACTCCACAGCAAAACTATTGTTTTCATCAGGATTGTCAGAATTAGGCTTTACATGGGCAAGCCACATATGTAAGCACAAAAAAAAGGATTGTATGTTGCTGGAAAACAGGAGAAACACACAGTAATAGTAGTCTGTCTCCTTCTGTCTCACATGCAAAACTGTAGCCCTCATTTTTTAACTTCAAATTCTATTATTTCATTTGTAGCCAAGAAAACCAGAATATTTCATCATTTCCAGTCAAGGAGAAAGAGATTTTTTTTTTTCTTTGATTGTCCTTAATGTGTATAAAGACAAATCTTAAAAATAGAATTTTAAAAAATCTTGCCACACCAGTAGAAGTAATTTAGCTATTTTGCATTCAAAATTATATATATCTAAGAATACATGTGCATATATCGCTATACAAAACATATATATAAGATCTATATATATATGCATACAAAGTTATATGTGTATGAACTAGCTGGTGATCTGAGAGCTGGTAGTATGTGGATACCATTTGGTTTGACTGTGATGTGAACAGAGCTTGCAGGTAGTCTTGTGTGATCTATTTACCATGAAAGCTTAGAGTTAGACTCCTCAGTATCGAAGAAGTGGAAGATCTTTAGTAGAATATGTAACACAAGAGTCTTAAATGCTTAAAAGTAGAGCTTGTGGATGTAGACGGAAGGGAACCTCAAACATATACCTTTTATGGGACTGGATGTAGGATAGCGTGTGCAGGGGTTGCACCAAGACCAGGGTGTTTAACATGAGCTGTGAATTAAGTCATGAGCTCTGCAGTTCAGGCACCTTGCAATGTTTGTCACCTTCTTCTTCGACTTTCAGGGCCAGCAGTGTTCAACCTTGATGGCTCGAGCATGACTCTGCAGCTTGCATGGCTGCTTTTCTCATCCTTGGTCATGAGTGAGGGGGGAAAAGGCAATTTCACCAAAGGTTTGTTACACTTTTCATTGACTGAAATGACGTGTTTCTGACGCAATCCTTTACTATAATCCCAGCAGTGAATCACTGTTCTAGATTTCTCATAGCACGACTGAGAGTCCCTTCCATCCAATGTGTCACTACCAAAACGCTGAAAAGCCATCAATAATTCCATTTGTGATTTGTATATTTACAGGGAAAAATATGTATTGATTACTAATCTCTAAATTGTTCTTTATTCTGAAAGACATATTATAAAGAATAATAATAACTGGGGAAAAGGAAATATAATAAAACATCTCCTGTATGGTTTGTCTTGCTCTACTTGAATGCAAACAGCACTGTATGTAAGGATCTGCAGCTTTGTCAATATTATATTAATTTTATTTACTATCAAGAAAAGGAAATAGAAGAGATTATAATAGAAGAGATAATTATTCATCAATATACCATCTGGAAATAATAACAAAAGGAAGTATTTTGGTTGATGCCATAATCAATGCACTGCCGGTGACTTATTCAAAAAAAAAAAAAAAAAAAAAAAAAAAAGCTTATCTACAATGTGGGGAGACTGCACTAAGAAACTGAATAGCAAACACATATACACATTAACAGGAAAGGAGGAAAATATGTATTTTTCTTCTTCTTCATTTTAGGCTTCTGAGATTAATAAGCAAAAGGGAACTTGAGAGCTAATTTTTTTTTATGTTAAAAGGCTCATTTGCAGAAAGACAAAGTAAATGGAAGAAAAATAATTTATGCAGTGAACTGCTAATCCAGCTGTTTTGCTTCTGGGCTTAATTGGATTTACCTAGAATTGATATTTGGTGTCAGCATGTGTTATATCGTCAACACAAGCAATAGTTACCAAACATAAAGAATCCTATCTAAGGCAAAATATTAATTTATTTGACTCATACTTATTGTAATTGCTTTTTATTCATGTATGTTACTACTTAATATTTCGACTTGATGCTATCTAATATAAATTCTCTAGACTTAGTTATTCTATCTTAATATCTGAAACAGTTCAGCAATGTGGAAGACTCACAGCCCAATAAAATGGGCTAGGAAATGGTTATTCATCTCCTGTTCTGCCTCCAAGGCAGCTGTGCTGACTATAAAAAGGTGTGCATTGTGCCTAATGGCAAGGGGGTGACATCTGAATTCTCAAGTAAGACATATACTGTAGCGTACAGTACCTTTAGCAATGAGAACTTTACTGGTTCAGGCTGGAAATGCGGAGTTATCCTCAGCAACTAAGCAAGATTTGTCAGCTGTGAAACCCCACTTGCATATAAATGTGAAACCAAATCAGTCCAGTAAAACAGGGAAATAGTACTCTTTTTTGAAGCACAGGCTGCAAATAGGGTGTACAAAATAAGACTTTTCACATGTCAAAGATTCATTAGGATGGCAAGTCAAATGTTTTCACTGAGTTAGCTGACAAATATAGTATTTGTCCCCGTTGCGAGGTAACAGTGATTCATGCTATGTAGGTATTCAATACATATTTAAATGTTCTCTCCTGGCCTATAGGTTTCTGCTGATGAGTTCACTTGCCGCATTTGCCGTTACTGGTTTCCTCAGTAACAGTTTGTTCTGCTGTGTGCTCTAGTGATGAAAAATCTTTAAAAAAGCAGAATAATTAATGTAGCAAGTGATGAATAATGCAACGTGGATAGTGTACACTCCTGCTCATGAAGGGATGTCCCTGTTTGACTGTGAGTGCAAGAATCCCCGCCGATACCCCCAAATACTTGTTCAAACCACTCGTTACACTGCATTCAGGTGCCGAGTGCTGGGCCAATGGTGTCTCCCCAAACCATGGCACGGTATGGTTGATGCCCTGCAGCACAGAGGTTATATTTTTTTAACAGAAGGGTGAGAGCGTGGCTCAGCATTTGGCCAGCTGTGCTTATGAACTAGGCTGTGAATATGGACTGATACCACATCTTAGAAAAAGAGACTGTTGCATTATTCCCCAACATCTCCCTGTGCTTCTCTTTCACACTGTCGTGCTTGTTCTGCTCCCTGCACCTTGGCTGTCGCCACACGATGGCTGTGGCCTCATGCACAAGCTTTACCTCAGCACAGGGATGTGAGGAGAAGGCTGTTCCCTTGCGACATGCAACCAGCTGGCCCTCTTCCAAGCCTCCCGACAAAGCATTCCGTTCGGTATGGGCAGCGCAATCTGAGGTGAGGTCGTAGAGACGGGTTTGAGTAAAATGCAAGCAGAATAATTCTGAAAGCAATAAGAGATTATCGCACATGGTTATGTTGTGAGCTGGCAAATAGGAGAACCCAGAAGGCCCATCTTTTAGATTTTCTATCACCAAACAAGCTGGGCTGCCACTCCTTATTAAGCTCCCTTGGTAAATCTGTCTGCCTTACCGGGGTGCAGTGAAGGAGGCACTCAGATGTTTGCTGCTACTCATTGGCCTTTAGCCATTTTCTCCCCTCTGAAGAGAAGGCGGCCGGATGTGTGTTTGGGAGATGAAAGTTGAACACGGGAGGCCAAGTTTTTAGAGGCAGCCCTTGCCTTTGAGCTCTCTCCAGAAGTGTCACAATCTTTGACCTTGTGCGGAGTTTTCTCTAGGAGGTAAACTTGAACTTCATTTAGAGCCTTATTTTGTTTATGATGCCTTAGTTTGCTGATGCAAACCTTGTCCTGGAGAATGACCTGCAGAGGGGACAAATATTCAGCAACTCAGTCCACTGATGCTTATGCTCAAGGGGTGCTTTTTCCTGCCAGAATAAGTGCCACTCTGCATTGTCAATATGGTGCATAGAGATGAGGAACATCAACAGAGTAAGTGGCTGGAAGAAGTCAAAGTGGGAGAGCACATTGAATTTCCTGGAGGTGGCTTTGCTCATTGTTGGGATAATAAAAATCCGATAGCATTGAGTTCTTTAGGCAGAAGAAGAGATAGTGAAAGCAAATGTTTTGCTAGGTACCTTGCTGCTGTCTATCAGAGTGGCACTATTGGCTTGGTTTTAGTTTTGGTTCTCCTGATGCACGCATGTATAATATTTTAAAGTTTGAAACACCTTTTTTAAGGATAGTAAGTAGAGCTAAATGAGATAATTGTGATCAGTTCCTTATTTATTTGGTCATTTTAATAACGCAGTCAAGAGTATGCTTGGGGATGTGAACATGAGGAATGTCAGGAGGTATTTGGGCCTGTGTGTTCTGAATTCAGGGAGACAGGGCAGATGAAAGAGGGCAATGCTCCCTTCCCTCCCCGCACCAAATACTCCCTCACAAAACAAAACACAAGAAAGTCTTGGTCATATGTTGTGGTAGATAACTGCCAATGCTGCTCATACATCCAAGAAATCGTTGTGGTAGAATCTAGTGCCAACTTCATGTTATAGCTAAAGCTGTAATTTATATTCCTTTTTATTGCCCAAGAACTGCTTCATTTACTGAACTAACCACGTTGTGAGGTAATCAGCCCGGTGGTTTCCCTTGACATTCTCGCAGAAAGCAATATCCACCTAACCTCCATAGATGGCAGCATTTCACAAAGAACTCAATGATCCGTCTTTCCTTCCTTCCTTTTGCTTCCTATAATTTTTCCTTAATCTTTTCCTTCCCTTCCCTTCCCTTCCCTTCCCTTCCCTTCCCCCTTCCCTTCCTAGCTTTCCTGTCAAAACAATTCCATAATCTGTTGACAGGATTAAGAATTCCTGTTGTTTTACAGGAAGTAAATAAATCCTTTTGGTATTCTGGAAACCTCTGAAGTGTATCAGAGTACTTAAAAATGTTTATACTATGGCAGGGGTATCAAATGAATATTTATATCATTTAAAACATTACCTCAGCTTAGTGTGGACTAGTGGGTCTCCGAGACAAGACTGTTTGCATTATCCACTTTCAAAGTATTTTGTCAGGTTCTTGTGTGGTGGGACTATACTTTAAGAGAACACTTTTTTCCTCTTCTACATATATTTTCTTGAGATAAAGCAAGTACCAGAACCGAGAGTATGTCAAAAATAGATTAGAAAGATATCAAAGGAACAAAGCCTCCACTGAATTGATCCAAGAGAAATATTCACATTATTTCTGCATAATTAATATATCATACATGACCTTCACAGTTTCGTGACACAAATCTTATAATTTTGGTTACATATGAGGAGATATCTGAAAGAATGTTATAAATTTTCCCCAAAATTAACGTTTAGACTGAAGTGCGTCTTTTTATTCACAGTATTTTTGCCACTTCTTTAAATTTAAAAAGAGAACAATGAATCTATTTTTGAGTTATCCAAGCATCAAGAAAATGATATTAAAAATACAAATATTGTCAAGTCATAATTGAATATTGGAATTGTAAACCGAACTGTTTTAGCACATAATTAGTTCTCTGAAAGGACAACGTGTTTTGATCAGATGGAAAAAAAGAAGTGAGAAAAAATGGAACATAAGTTGTTGGTATCAAATATACAATTCCTTAGTGACAAAAGCATTTGACGAATGCAATTATTCAGTTGTTTTTACAAAGGTTTTGAACTTATGTGAGCAAATGTTTCTGTAGCTGGGTATCTCCCCAAGAACCAGTTGGGATTGGAGTCTAGACTGTTACATTTACACTAATCCCTGTGGATACTACCAAATTGTTCAAACTATAGGAATTCAATCTAAGCATGCCAGACAAATATGGCCTACTTTCCATTGGATCTTGATTGTAATATTTTGTGTGCTCTGCTGGTAAAAAACTTACTGATAAATTTGAATGGAATCTTAGATATATTCAAAGTGGTTCCTTCTGAAGTTCTTGGATGCTTATAAGTTTGTTTAATGTGAAAAGGCAGCATATAACTGGGAATATGCATATATATATATATATATATATATGTAAGATCAGGATGCAGTTGATGTTCAGTGTAATTCTGCATTAAAAAATGCTTATCCCTTATTTTCAAATGTTTGTATAGCTATACAGTCTGTCTTTCTCTTGCTATCTTGATAAATGGTCAATTATTCAAACAATATTGCAGGATTCTCAGTAGAGTCTTTGAACTAGCTGAGAATAGCTCTGGTTAGGACACTCAGTGGAAAAATGGCAGACCACTGGTAAAATCCCCTATTGCCTGTTTCAGACATTTAAATTTGATCTCCCATATATTCAGGTATGTGGAAGACTGGTGACTAATCACCAGTTTATTAGATCTTTTGATGTTTGTGCATTCCTCTTGTCTCATAGCCTACTGTGGACATCTAAAAGCTCTCTAATAAAAGTGCTAGATTTGACTGAATCTTTCCCTACCAACTATATGCAGAACACGTGGGTTCAAATCCTTGCTCTGACACAAATTTCTCCTGTAACCTCAGGCAAGACAATTTAGCTGCCTAAAAATTAGGCACCTAATCTCAGCTAGTCATCTAGACTCCCTCTGTAGTCAACGGTGAGAGATAGGCACCTCCAGAAGGCAGCTCATCCTTCCTATTTTAGACCCCTATCTTTGAAGAAGATGAATCACCCCCTGCAGGTGCCTTGCTCTGCAACCATTGATACTGTGGGAGTCTAGGTGTCTAGTCTAAACTAGTTGCTTCACTTTTAAGTAGTAAAAGACAGATAAAATGCATTTTGCTGTATTTTTACCTCATTTTTCTGTGTGCACTGAGGAGAAATCATTTGCATGTGAGAGTGCGTGATACAGATCCATGTTCTGTTGGTTTGAAGATCTCCGATTTGTCAACATCACAAACTTTTCCTTCTCAATATATAGGAATCTACTGGACAATTTGGCCTTCAGATATTGAAATACACCTTTTTATTTGTAAGAGGAAGCACTTTGACTGACTGTTAGTCCTATAGCTAAAGATGTAGAGGAGAATTAAATATAGACACTCAGCTGTGTTTAATCTAAAGTATGCTTTCTGGCTTTGAATGCATTTAAAGAAATTAGTGATCTAAGTATACTTGGATTGGATATTAAATGACATTAAATGTGAGCACTGACATTTGCGTTCAGATCTTTTATGCAAACAAACCAATTCTGAATCTTTTCATTCTTCCTGAACAAGAAGGACTATATAAATATTTTCTGTTTAAGCCCTTAACCATCTTTAAGAGAGAGAAAAAAAAAGACATCTATTTGGCAGTGAAGTGAATATGTGAATGGAATATGTGAACATCTACCTGATGTTCTCAATTAGATCTGATCTCCCAGCCCAGTTCTGAGTAGACCCACGATAGGCTGAATTGCAGGTGGGAAGTCCTGCAGTTTTAGGCAAAGTGTGTGGAATAGTTATAAAAGATTGTCTGCTCATGGCTCTAAGAAAATCACAGTCAGTGGGAAGGGATATGTTTCTCAGTACAAGAAAGAGAATAATATAGTCTTGCACTATAGTCTAGTACCATAAACTGAGGCTGCAGCGTGTAACGGGCAGGAAGGCAACGTTACCCTTCCTTTAGGCGTTTATTGCAGGGAGACACAGAGATATTTGTTCTTCTTGTGCATATGCATGACACAAGTAGGGAAGTAGAGTTGGATAGGGAATCGGGGAACAACTTTTCTCTTTTCCACTGCAATTCATTCTCTCTCTTTTTGTCTAGTCTGGAAGATGGAGAAGTGGGTACTTTTCATGCCTATGAAAATACATGAATATACGCAAAAAAAAACATATAAATCAAATTGGGATTACGCATGTTTGAAAATTATCCTTTTTATAAGCATGGTATCACTTACATGTATAGTAAAATTTTTGACTTCTATATAGAAGTAGAGAGAATATTTCCATTTGCATTCGTTGCATGGACAATGGACATATGCTTCTATTGTAAATAGATACTTATAAAGGTCATGCAGCAGAACCACTTGCTTAGATGTTGAAATATATATTTATTTTCAAAAAGAAAGATGTAGCTGAGTCACTTATTCTTTTATCAGGCCAAAGGTCTGGAATAAAAACACTTGGCTACTCACCTTTTAGATAGGGAACTTTGATCACATGCTTGACTATGAAGATTGTTTGGTGGAAGTAAAGAACAATCTGCTGACTTAAGCGTACTTGTTTTTCTCATACTATTAAATGAAAATTTGTGATTATGAAGAGTCGATTTGTAGGTGTCCTTTGTCTGTCTCTGTCTTTCTTTTCATCTGCAGTAAAATAACGTAAAAATGGAAAAGGGAAAGATAGTATACGGACTGTTATAGAGAGAAAAACAATTTATTTCATTACAAAACAAGGCTGCTGTTTCAAATGACATTTTTGGTTTTGACAAAATTGTCAAAAGAGATTTAACTCCTCTTTTCCCAGATCATAGGATTTATGTGAAAGCAACAGAGCCCAGCAAAGAAATTCCTCTGACTATTATTAAAGACAGATCTGATTTTGCAAACTCTGTGTTATTTAGAGATAAGAAAATTGCACAGAAATAAACAACTTGACATTTTACTTCCTCTTTACACTCTGCCTAAGATGGAAACCACATGAGTGTAGGCATATTGGTTTGGAAATATGAAACATAACAAATCATTGTTTTGCTTTGTTTTTAAACTTGAAACCAAAGAAATTGCACACTTTGCGAATTAGACAGGTTTCCCTGGGTAACCTATGGTGCTTCAAAATCTATTTAAGTGTTTTAAAAAACTGTTAAGCTGGTATAGTAATTGTTTATTAGTCCTCAGTGTACAGTTCAAGCCAGATAATTAAAAACATGACCATTCTTATATCATTTTAAAACTACCAATCATTAATGCAGACTACTTCCTTTTAGAGAAAAAGATATACATTCTTATTGAATTGGACAGTGAGTGATAGAAAGGGTGAGCCTATTGAAGTCAATGGAAGCATTGCTTTTGACTTGTTTTGTCCATGATTTGGGATACAGTTCCACTCCCCTGACATGTTAGATCCATTAGTCTAGAGTTTATCTGCACTACAGTCTCTAGTAGAAGCAGGGTGTCAGAGTTAAACACATGGGATGTTCCAGCTCCAAAGCATGCACTGGTTTTGCTTTCAAAGATTGATTTCGAAAGAAGAGAAGAAGGAAATTTTGATGGAAAGATGCGAGGCAACCTGGAGTTGGAGGCTCTCATGTTTTCATGAGTTAGCCTTCCAACTTTGGTCTTTACTTTCCATCAGCTAATTTTTGTATAAGTGAATCAAACTCCTTGTTATTCCATTCGCAGGATTTTCTGCCAGGCTAAAACATTTTTTTTAAAAAAGTTAGATATGCATTAGATGTTATGCTATTATGAACTGTATATCCAGGAAAAATTGTAAGTTATTTCTGGGTGAAGGTTCCTAACCTTTTTAAATTTGTTATTGGTTGGTGTAGTGCTCTGTGATTGGAATAATAAATGAAAAACCTCCTATGCATATATACTAAAAAGTGCTCTGCTTATTTCTGAAAGTAGCTAGGTAATTTCTGAGGAGCAGGGAGATGAGTGTGAGTGAGTTAGACTTCAGAACTGGAAATGCAGCATATCACACAGGTTATTTACCACTGATGGTAAAATTCAAGAATTGTACTGTAAATCGTCTCAGAGGCTGAGTTTAGAATCACTCCAGAATTGACGCCATTCCTAATTCTCTACACAAAGTCCCTATGAACTTAATCTAGCAGCTTTAGTGGGTTTTTTACACGTATGAAAAAATAAGTTAATTCACACTCCGAGGCTTGATTAGTTAATATTCAGATCATATTTGGTAAACAGTAAATATAACATCATGGAAAACTATGCTGAAATAGCACTGAAGATTATGAAAAAAACAACTGCATGATATAGAGAACTACTTCACTAGACTTCTGGAAAAACAGGCAGGCTGATACTGAAGAGGCATGCCGATGGAAGCTATAAGCTGTATAAGAACAACAACAAAAAAAAAACAACAAACAAAACATCTAAAACTACTATATTCTGTGCAGTGTACATTTTAAATATCTGAATAATATAGGACAAAAGTTCCATTTTTAGAATAAGTAAGATATAGGATGAAGAGAAAGTAGCATTTGTTGACGATGGTAATATTTGCTGAGTGACTGTGGTTTGTGGAATTGCAGAGATATCTGTGAAAAAACTTTTCAAGTAATCCACAGAGTCTTTTGAGAAAAATAGAAATGCAATTATTTTGACTTTTTGAAATATTTAAAACATGCTTATTGTTTTTATCAGTTTTATTATCTATTTCATGATGAATCACGATATTTTATAGTATCCAATCACTCTATATATAATCTATATAAACCTGTCAGGATATTTTCCAGCAGAAAATCATATGATTTTCTGATAGAAAATCCAGTGTCCTGCAAAATTAAATTTTCCTTTGGGAAAATTTCAGATTTTTTAAAGATGCTGGAAACATATATTTTTTCATTCAGGAATATTCATTTTATTATTTGACCAGAATTAAATGAAGAATTCAGACACAATCTTCTTGTTACAAATGACAACTTAGGTCTGCAGTCTGTCCTGTAAACTAGTTCTTGAATATTCATTAGCCTTCTCGTAATCCAGTGAAGATTGGAGTTAATTCAGGTTTATGTCACGGGTGTCATAAACCTCTGAGTACCATACAGATTATAGAGTCTGGATTGGGAAGCCAGGCTTAAAGTATTTGTTTAAATTAAAACTAATATTGAAATAAAAGCTATTGTTATTTCCATAACTTTTTTTTTTCTTAATTTACTTTCTCTAAAAATGTTTGCAGTTCTCAAGTACTGAAAAGTTGCCTCTTTCATCTAAAATGAGAAGGAGAATGCAGAAATGACCGAGTTAAGAGTTTCGTAACAGTGAAAGTTTTGTATTTTGTCCACGTCTCCTAATATAATACATGTATTTCTCTATATATGGCTTTACTTAATGCAAATAGTCCTTACTGATCTCTGTGGTAATTGACTCAGTGATGCAAACAGTGTCTAAAATGTCTACACAGACAACACAGTGTCTACAGCCTGAACAGAGATAAATGGCCCCAGGTACAAATGCCTCTAGTGAGAAGCAGACCAGTGCATTCTGCAGCCAACATTTAGGTCATGTTCATAGATTCTTGGGATTGGACAAAAGGCAGAGGAGGAGGGGAACTGCTCTCCATTTGACCCTATGCAAATCACTTCAGCTTTTATGCTACCTGTCCTCTCATTTGGAAAATGTGCTGAAACTTCCCTCCTCTGAGAAGCGTTTTGAGAGCTACAGGTTAAAATGTGATCTCCAAAGGGGGCTAAAGAGTGATATTGTGCAACTTTTAGACATCCACATAAATTGCTAAAAGTGGGCTAGAGGCTTAGCTTTGTATGGCTAGAAGGGGTTCTTTTCATCTGAGACTCACTGAATACTTCACTATTTTATATTAGGCTGTCACTAGAGCAGGAACTGGAATGGAATCTCCCCTCTCCCAAGTGAATGCCTTCATGACTAAAATATAATCCTTTGTAGATCTAGTGCAATATCCTCCCTTTCTTTCATAATCTTCAAAACTAGTTGTGTGCAAGAATGCTTTCATTTTCAAGAAATGGGTCTGATGGTACAGGGATAATCTTAGTGCATAGTGGTGTGGTTTAAGATTATAATCTATAGTAGCAAATAAAAAAAAATCAATTTTGTAATCACGATGTGTAATGAAGAGCATGTTAGCAAACAGAGGCAACTGAACATGCATTATCCAGACCTGCTTTCCTGTAAAACAAGGATAATTTTGCCATTGTCTTTGATGGGAGCAGGATATTTTTTCCTGATACTGTGAGTGTAAGAGAGGATTTTCAGTGGTAGTGGACCAAGACACAATGAATTAATTACAGAAAGAAATCACTGCTAGGTCTAGTTAGCATCTCTTGCATCTTAACCATGTGCTCTAGAGAGAAAGAGAGACACTTGCATGTTAATCATTTATTGTGTCTGATGGCAAAAGCAAAATGGAAAGTAATGGCAGCATTGTATTTTGTTTCTTCCAGATTTACTTGTTATTTCTGTTGCTATAACATTTCTATGCATACTAATCAGCCATATTTTCCAGATTTTCTGCTATCATTTGCTAAATCGAGAGACAAATTCCACTGTTTTTTAGCCTCTTTGTGAGTCAACGAATTTTTGAAAAAAATACATCATGCAACTTATCATACTATTCTGAAAGACTGGCTTTTCCCATGCATTCCAATGGTGATCTCCATTTCCTCTGCTCTAATCAACACCATCAGCACAGGAAAAAAAAAATCTGCTTCCTATTTGATTTTAAAGTTTGCTATATTTTTATATATCTAACTTTGAAAAAGTTTTTTAATGCCAAGCCATCTAACAAACCCTTACTCCCGTGAATGATTCCTTTCCACAGGAATATTTTCATTGCCTTGAATTTTGCTCTTGGACTGGAATAAATATGATGGGAGAAAATTGCTCCATCAACTTGAGTGAGATTGGACCCTAGAGTAAAGACTGCTCATCTGGTGCAGTGTGTCAGGATTAAAGTCTCATACTGCGTTTCAAACAGGTTTTAGCTTATCTTTCTTTTTTTTTTTTCCTGATAAATAGCTTTCTCAGCATTCATCCTCTTGAGACTTGATGTCTGCACTTTGCTCTCCTGAATTGGAGCACTTTTTATTTGGGGTGGTGGCCCTGGGAAGTGCTTAACCCACAGGACCTCCTCGATGGCTGAGACTCACAGTACTTACAGGCCATGACTGTTTGTAGGCTCAGTTATATAGGCTGAAATTAGGCAGATATTCCACTAAAAAAACGTGCATAAATAGATACTGTAAGTCATGCAAGACTTACTGTCTTGCATGAGTCCTTCCTTACTTTTTTGCCATTAAGTGCACTTGATCTTATTCAATTGCCTTGTTTGTACTGCGGTAGAACTGAAATAGAATAGAGGGTCATATTGCCGAACCATATTATGGTCACGGTCTCTCCTCTGACTATTTGCAAATGAGCATTTCACTAACAGGGGAAGCATATGCTAGATTAAAAACAGGCAGGTTAGGGAGGTTTGAGGGTTTTTTTCTTTTTTTAAAGAAAGATGGAAATGGCAAAAAATATGCTCTTCAATTTCATTGTGAAATATCTCCTTCTCTGGGAAATATGTTTTTTGGATGGATTACCACCTGCAGAGTATACTATACATCTTTGTTAAATTATTTTCTATCTTTGTAGAAATAGCAATTGAGTTTTGTAGTATTTTTAAACAAAATGACTGAGCATTTAGCACAATTATGTTCGACACTATAATTTTTTTTCTTCTTTTGTAGAGTCATCTTTAAACAGGGAATAAAAAATGAGACACACTGTAAGCTATTTTGCATAAATGAATAATTATGATTGCCACATATTGCCAGTTGTAATTAGAGTTAATAATACTAGATTTTGGAGCTTTTACTCATGCAGTGCTTTCCAAGCAAAACAGAACTTTTGTAACATTCATCCAGTAAAGCGAAGAGATTTTTTTTCCTCTTACCAAGGATACATATATGAGCTTTTTTTTCCCTTCATTTTTTCCAAAGGTAGCCTTAATTAGTTGTAAGTAAATAAGTAAATAAAAGATGCACTATAAATAGTAAGCTCTTAGCAAAATTAGAGGCACATTAAAGATAACACACTTTTGGGACTTGCAGATCAGTTAGCGAGTCGTCTGAGCGTTAGGGTAAAACTGGCAGCTGCTTACAGTCAGCAACCAAAAATGCTGTAGGTAGCGTATGCATGTGCAGATCATTTAAAGGCTCGGTTTGCCTTATTTACATTCCAGCACCTTTGGGATATGAAGAAGGGATGTGTTTTTTTGAGGGGGGAGGGGTTACTGCTTCATGAAAAGTGCTGAACTAAAAACCAATTTTGGACACACCTTCTCACAGAGCAAGTGGCTTATTGCTGTGGTGGTAAAAGCTGCTGTTTATAGTGGTCTCCGATGCTGTGTATCTCCCTCAACAGGAGAACTTGGCATGGCACTAGACTGCAAAACATTGCTGTTTAATCAGGTGTGGAGTGCTGGCTTATTACTTTCGCCAGCAGCTTTGTTTTCCTTGGACTGTGTAGCCTTGTAAGAATTCAAAGCCATCGCAATATTGCTGAAGAAGCTTTCTGAGATGTGTAACTAACGACAAAGCAGTATCTCCGGGGTACTGAGTGAATGCTGCAAACATACTGTACTTTGCAACTGTCTCATTTTCCTACGGAAAAAAGACCAACTTGTGGAATTGTTGCTCAGCTCCCAGTCTCAGCGGGAGTCCTGTCTGAGACGAAGGCTGAGACAATGAGTATTAAGCCTGCCCCCTTCATCTCAGGATCTCACAGTTCTTTTAGGAATGTTAGCAAATTAAGGCTCAACCCCCGCCCTGCAAAATAATACTGCTCCTTCTCTACAGATGGGCAAACAAGATCATGGATCAGTGATGGTAACAAGAGCTACAGAAGAGCAATCTGTCTCTGGAGCAGGCTTCTCCTCTGGTGTCTTTATTGATTACTTTGCACAGATCACTTACTTAGATCTCAATTTCCTCACTAGATTTCTCCAGCGTTTTCCTAACTGCGGTGGAGGATGTTTTGACATGATTTTCTGCATGGATTATTTGATGCATTTTCTTCATTCTGCGTATCCCAACTTGACTTTGTCACTTAAACCCTATTTGGAAGGGTTGCAACCACTACAGGTTACAAATCCTGCTGATTTGCCTACCACAGAATGATTTAAATGTGAACATAATCTCTGTTCCTTGCCCTGCAGAAGCTTTCATGTGGCAGCACATCTCACAATTAGGCCACACCTAGCTGAGATCTCCCCAAGGACTGCTGCAGAAACTATTATCCTCTTTAGGGATTGGTAACCTGGCATAGATAAAAGTAGGGAAAAAGAGGCCCAATACTCACTTTAAAAGTGCACTGGATTTTTTATGAGATTTGAAAATAATTGGACTGTTGTGGCTGTTTTCTTTCCTGGTACTACTAGACAGAAGATATATCAAAATGCTTTCGAAGTACTTTTTCTTTATACAATGTGTAGCTTAATTTTCCTTAAAGCAGAAGCTTTAGAATACTTTCACACACTAGACAATTCCTTGGAGTTTTTACAATGTGCATGCATTTTCACTTCCCCCCACCATTCAATATCTTGCAGCAAGGCTATGGCATTAGCAGCCACAGCTTTTGAAGAAAGTAATTTTAGAAAAATACTTAGTATACTTTATTTACTTTAATGTGATGTATTTATTATATATACAAATTCCTCCTCTCTTTTCTATTTCCATCCTTTATGTTGTTCTCCACTCTCTACTCCCCCATCTTCTTTTATCCTTTCCCAGGCACACACTACCCTGAAACATCGATCCTTTCTTTTTTTCTTATCTGAATATTCTGCACCATTCCTTTGTATTGCTCTCTCCTTTGTAATCCACAAAGAACCACAACATGGCCATCTTTCACTTGGTCCTGCCTCTTGAGAGACTTCATTCAGGTTTTACCTAAATTTGCTGATTTTATTTCCCCTCTGTAACAAAGTCACGGGCTTATCTTCACTCTTTGTAAAGCTACAACAGTTGTCCAGGCTCTTATCATAAGATGATTTAATATATATATATATATATTTTTTTCCCCCTCTGGAAAAAACACACCACTGTGCTGCTACAGCTTTTCAGAGAATGCCACAATTATCAATTTCCTTCTTCTTTAACTGAACTATAACACCTATTTGCATTGCTTGCACAGGTATGGCTTCATTTTCAAGGTTTCATATACCATCTTTCACTGCTTTTGTGCTAATTTTTAAACAGTACTGCTGTACTCTGTCTAAAAGAAATTCCACATAGACACTCATGGCATGCTACTTCCCAGCTTCCATAGATCCCTTTAAAATTGGCCTTGCCTATCTAGACTTCCCCAAATCTGATCACTTTTAGGCTTTTGACCACTGCATATCTTTCTGAGCAATGTTTTCTCCTTATTTCTTATTTCTTCTTATTCATTGGCTCTCCACTCTTATCCATCCATATTGTCCTTTGTAGTGCCATTGCAAGGTCTTGCAACTCTAACCATCTTTTAAATATTTATACAGTGCTGATGGCCATGGAGATCTAGGTCTTCATCTCTTCAGCATTGTGGTAACACGTCAAAGGCAATACCATTGCAACGTATTGTCCTACACTCTGCTTCTCATGGTTTTAAGTTAGATACATTACCAAACATCTGGATATTTCTCTATCCCAAAATATCAAATGTATAGAGTTGATTCAATCTCCTTTCACTTCTTATATGCAGTATGACAAAATCACACAAAGTTGCCTCAATGAACTCAAATCCTAATTAGTCAAGCTAACTGTTCTTCTTTTGACACCACATGTAAAATTCCTGGCCAAATAATTCCTGGTGGAGTTGAAGACTGCATGTGACATGAAGAACAGGGCAAAGGGAGTGAGGTGGTCACAGTGACCTCTGGTCCCTATCCTCATTTTAGGCCGCTCTTTGCCATGCAGCTCACTGCTCAGCTAAATTAATTGGTTTGGATATGGAGAACTTGGAAGTACAGGAAGAAAAGGGGAGAATATGTCAAATAAGGTATCAGCTTGTGCTAGAGGCTCTGTCAAGGGAAAAGTGAATCAGGAGTGACATCAGGTTACAATTAGATTGAGATTGGAGCAGTTTGACTTTGCAGTGTGTTGGATGATTGGAGAAAGGAGGGAAAATAATTTGGGTCAACACAAGGGAAAAATATTTCATTTTCCTCACCCAAAAAAGAATTAATTTTAGGTTAAATGGCATGTTTTGTGTGTTGAAAAGTATAATTTACTTTGGTTTCAATATTTCTTCTTTTTTAATTCAAAAAAATCTTGTAACCATTTTAGCTTAATCTCAAAAAGAAGCATCATTTCAAAATGATGAAATATCACTACACTATTGTACCAGTGGAACTATATGATACAGATGGAACTTCCATCTTAAAAATATATATTTTCAAGTGAAACAGTAGGACTACACAAATTTGTGCATAGCTTTTATCAAGCCAAATCATTTTCAAAAAAAAAAAATATATATATATATATTTTGTAGTTGTTTTTCTATAGGCTGCAGTTTTCGTGGCTTTTCTCTGCTATATTGGTATGATCTATATATAACTTTAATAACTTACTACAATTACTCCTGGTAACAGGGTGCAACTTTATTTATGGAGATTCTTTAGATTGTAAGATCATCATGACATCATCAAATAGGCTAGTCTTCTCCTTGTCTAGAATTGCATTTAGGTTACATATTCATATATCACTCTTGTTATTATTAATGAGTTTGAGGCTTCTAACATTCATAACAAAAATCATTAATAATTTTTATTATAAGTAAAAATTATTTAAAATTATTTTCATTGTTAGGGAAAAAAGGCATTATGATTTTTGCAAAGTGTGGAAAAATAAGCACCATATTGAAAAAAAGGAGAAACTTTTGCCTGTTTATATTATTACATCCTTTAATTAAAATATATCTTTCATTTTCATTTTCTAGCTGTCTTGATAAACACAAGTAAAAGATAGTGTTAGAGAAGATACTTATGTTTGCCTTTACTGTTGTCATCTTAAATTAAATTAGAAAAATCTCCCCAT
Source organism: Tinamus guttatus (assembly GCF_059628265.1). NCBI lineage: Eukaryota > Metazoa > Chordata > Aves > Tinamiformes > Tinamidae > Tinamus > Tinamus guttatus. Next base: position 3,155,310 of record NW_028288665.1, on the reverse strand, counting down.
AAAATATGAATTCACTACCTTTCTTTTCTTTTTTTCTGGTTAGCTATATTTTTTGCCTGCTAACAAAGGCATGAAAAAAGACAGCAATCCCCTTGCTCATGCGATATAATTCCACACTGAGTGTGAATCCTGGCAGATCAGCAGAATGAGCCATCTGCAAGCTATAAGCTGTGTCTTTGCATGAGTAGATTTAGGATTTAAAAAAAAAAAAAAACGGTCTGACCTGGAAGCCAAACATTACTTGGCATCTTTACTGGAGATCCCTGTGAGGCCAGTCACCGCTTGATCTGAATTAGTGTCCTTTCTAAAATATATGTCCCTCCCTCTTGCCATCATGTTTTATAGTACATGTACATAGGCACACACACACGCAGGCTGGATGACGGGCCACCTCAGAGATGCTATACTGCAGTATAATGAATATCAGACTTCATAGTTAGTCTCCATCGAATCGCTGTGCTGGTGAGTAATGAATATCATACCGCTGGGTTAATCCCAAGTGGCTAGTTTTCTGGTTTTAATGGGCTGGGTGTTAGTCCTGAAATACTTGTAAATGTCTACAGTTCGTGCATTGAACTCTGTAGGAACATACACCTCTAAATCTTCACCTTATTCGCTTCCCCACTGAAGTCAGTGGGGACAAACAAGCAGGACAAGGAGGATTTGTTCCGATAGTCTTCCTCCACTCCCAAAGTGCTGAAGTCCCACCTCAAATGGAAGTCTTATGCACGCTGCCAATTTTTACTTTTCATGAGTTGCTTTCTCTTTTCTAAGCCTGATCTGCTGACTCTGATATCCTGTTCTTCTGAATTACAGCTTGCGCCTTCAACTAATGAAGTCATTGGCAAAATTCCCATTGACTTCATTCAGAGAATGATCCAGCTAAATAATGCTGACTCCTGAGGGCTTCTGAGCCCTTGTGGAATAAATGTGAGTTGCAGATCCATAGGTTTATAAAGATTTGGCCCTACATTATAAAATGCTTGAAGCAGATGGAGTCTGTCTTTTTAAATGGCTTGTGAAGTGCCATTTTCACTAGAAGTACTCTAGAAATGATTAAGTGACAGTAACACTTGTCAGATGACACACAAAATGAAACTTATGGTGGGAGCAGGGAGGTTAGAGTAGCCATTTGCATTCACTTGTGGAGATGCATGTAGGAATGAATTTATGCAGAAATAAATTATTTCTTTTCTCTTGTTTCTCTCTTTCTCACTCTTGCATATTTCTCCCCTTCTGGCTGAATTAGAATCTGATAAAATCTTCTTAGTTGTTCTAGATAAAGTTAATGCTTGGTTAGACTACTTTTTCTATATACTTGTGCTTACTTTTAACAAGAGTTGCTTTGAACTGTGTTGTATTTTTTTCTCCCATTAACTTCAGTGGCGGCAAAACCGGATTAAAATAAAGACAAATGGAAAAAGAAAACCTCTTTCTCCTTAAAAGGCAAACATGTTTGTTTAACCTGAAATCCTTTCTGCAAGTGTGGCATTTAGGGAGTAATAGGCGCAAAACCATTGCAGTGAGGCTCTGCGGTGACTTGAAAGGGGGAAGAACAACTTTTCCTGCTTTTCTGACTATTACACAGCCCAAGGTGCTTTGCCGAAGAGTGAGTGAGAGGCAGTGTAAGGGATGCTGAGAATCCTCCCGAGGTAAACCAAAGGATTCCTATGGTCTGCATATTGCTAGCTAACTCCATTAAAGAATCAGATGGTGCTTTCAGATCAGAGATGTAGATGAAAAGCCACCTTTACTCACCTATCTGAGCTCCAGATAATTCTGTTGTCTTCATGTCAGATAACCAGGCCCTTAAAAACATGGGAAGAGTGGTAGCAAGTGTGGGAGTAAGAGTTGCTTTTTGTTGGTTTGTTTGTTTGTTTGTGGAACAGGCCTCCACTTTCTAACTGAGAATTGTTGAAGATAGGAGGAAAAAAAAAAAAAGCTTGAGAAATAGGGGCCCCTTCCCCTCCTCTGTCCTACAAAAGCCACAGCGGGTGTTGGGAGGAAAATATCAAGCATCTATGAGCATGTTGGATACGGAGAAAAAACTACAAAAAGAGGTTTAATGCTGTCCAATTATACAGTAACTGTGAATCCACAATAGGAAAAGGGTATTATTTTGAAGGATGATACTAGTGGATTTGATACCTTTTAGTGTGTATCTGGGAAAATAATGAGTGTGGAAAAGAGCTCATAGGGGATTCTGAATAGAGAAGGTCGATCCCATGTACTTAATAGATATAAACTGAAGCTATGTGGATTTAAGGAAAGGAGTAAGATGCTATATTTAAGAAGGTTGGCTGTAGACTTCTGGAACAGAAATTGTAAGAAGGTGAAGTGTTTTCCATTCCTTATAGGCTTTACGTAAAGACTGGATATCTGTCTAAAATGTGCATCATCCTTAAAGAGAAATCATAAACTTAACAAAAATTTTCTGTTTGGTGCAGAAATCTGCACCAAACTGTTGGTGCAAAAGATCTAATTATGACCTTAGAGACTGCCATGTCTGGGATGACAAAATTGTCCTCTTCCTGTCAAAATCCCACTTTATTTCCAGGGGGCTGCACATCCCTGTAATATGCTATTTCCCATTTGATGTATTTTCATATGCTTTCGAGAGAGGTGCTACTTCTCTAATTTTCTGTCTCTTTCCGGAAACATGAAGCTTTTTATTTAACGAGAATAGGAAATATTCAAGCTTTTTTTCAATATTTGGCCTTGGCTGTCAGTCAGTTTGTGAACAAACCATATAGACTATCAGTATTGTAAAACGGTAACTTTGAGAGTTCCTGATCCTGAAGTTTGAGGGCAGTCATTGCATTTCAGTGCTTGGGATCAGGTAAGAATGAGACTTATGAAGTTCGAAAAATGTTGAAGAGGCAAGTAACTACTGATCTTTTCTGTATGTGGTCAGTCTACCCTGCATTTTATTTCTCTTCTCCATTCTTTTCCTCTTTCCATATTTTACAATGACTTCAATGATTTCCCTTTCAAGCTGAGTGTACTATTGACCATTTATAGAATGAGGACTCTACTCTGCCCATGCTGGTACTCACGCAACATCCATCTTTGTGTTTCACGTCATTTAAATGACTGAGTGCTGGACTGTGGCTGCCCTCTAGAATTTGGGGGTCATGATTTGAGAGAAAACCTGCCAATTGCTTTATTTAGAGAGTGTTAGTGGAAATATTACAACAGAGGCAGTGACATTAAAAAGTATGTGCCAGGCCCCAAACAGCTCTAAGTGTCTAATGCTAAGCAAGCTAAGGTCTCTGTGTGGACACCTTGCTTCCATTCTGCTTCCATTACTCACCTTTTCCCTTCCACAAAGAGTTAAAGATGCAGATGTTTAACAATAACAGTGTCCACTGGTGCCTTGCAGCAAAGAGGTTTGAAACTACCAGGTACAAGGTTTTTGAAAACAGACGCCAGAAATCAGATATCTGAGTAGGTGTTTGACTCTGTGTTCACTGTGCTGGTTTCCTAAAGAGTTTAATTCTAGCCTTCGAGTTTGAGGTCCAGCAGTAGGGCAGGAGAGGTAGCTACTTCAAGAGTCAAGGGACATCTGGACTCCTGCCCATTCCTTGACTCTTGAGTTTCAGGCACTGTTCCCAAAGAGTTGAGAAAACTTATTCAGAATAGGAGCTACAGTAGAGGTGTTGGCTTTTGAGCAAGGAGATCTGCAGAACAAGAAAATTGCCCCAAAGCCCATGTTTTGTGAGAAACCTTTTTGTGAGGAACCTTTCTGTGTGTGTCTCTCTTGTGTGCCTTGTGTGCCTTTTTCTTTTTCTTTTTTTTTTTTTTAATTAAACTGAGCTTTAGGGAAGTGCCTTAAGCATTTGGGATGATGTTAGTCCTCCTGGGTTGGGGAAACATGACACAGCCTCACAGGCAATGGACTCTTTAATCACATTTTTTGGTATCTAGAGGAAAAAAAATACTAGGTGTCTAAGTGTCCTTAAGAACCTAAATCCCACTTCAATGTCACTTAGAGAAAGTGAGCCTAAAAAGCAGAGAGCTCAGAATTTTAAAGGCGTCTAGATTAAATTTAAATTCCTGGTCCTGTGCCATTTCGGATCCAGGACTTTTGCTCCACATGACATTGTCCTGTTTGAAAATATCAACTTTGATTTTCAATGCTGCTTGGATGCCCAGAACTGTAACTGAGCTCAGTGGATTTCACAGATACTCGGAGCTTTTAAAGACTTTTTAAAGCACGCAACTCTGGATTCACCTATTTGAATATAGGCTTCCCTCTCAAGACTTAGGTCAAAATATAAACACAGTGAACGATATACCATTTCTCTGTTCAGTGACTCTCTTGAATCACAAATCTGGCTCTGGTCCAAAGAAAAGGCTATGTTTCCTTCTGCAGCTGATAGTCCTACTCCACCCTTACTGAGAAAGTCTAACCAACCTACAGGGACTCTTTGGAGGTCTTCAAAACTTCGAAAACACTTTAAAGGACTTTCAGGAACATGAGCTGTGTAATGGTCAGAAAAACGGGAAAAGTTGTTGAATGAAGAGAACTGAGAGGCTGAGTACACTTATCAGGGTGCTCTAGTTCCCTCCTACCTGTTCTTCCTTACAAATCATTCTTTCACAAGAAAATTAGAAGTTACTGAACTCACTTAATGAACTTACCCCAGAAGTTTGATCCCAAAAGAGAAAGTTAGTTGAGACTCAAGTTTCCATGAACTCCACTAAGAAGTTTGTTCTTCCTGTAGCTCTGTTTGAGGTTGTTGGAGCAGGGGTTGTTTCAAAAGTGCAGAGTGGTGACAGTGGGTTAGGATTTATTGAATTTGTTGAAAGATATCCACATTTCAACTTTTCTCTTTGCTCAGCTGAATTTAAGAGTCAGCAAATTTGCAAAAGGAAAGAGTTTACATACATATAGATGGGCTTAAATGTCTTAAATCACTATAAAATGGTGACGGCACATTAAATAATATAATAGTAATGTTGAATTTATTTATGTCCCAAAATATGTAAAGGGCCCTGTGTGCAAAGGCCAGCTAAGTTACTGGGAATGTAAAAGGAAAATCTTAGTATTTTCATTAAACCTGGAGTTCAGCAGTTGTTCTGACTTGCAGGAGAAATACAACTCAGTCATATATAGTTCCTAATTTAAAACTTTTCCTAATTACCAGGAAGTGCGAGAAATGAAATCACTTTTTGAAATAAAAACATTGGAAAAAAAATAGAAAACGAGGTGAAATCCCTATTAGTAGGCCTTATTACAGGGTTCCTATCCAGTGAAAACAATAAACTAATCTGCTAGAGGAATTCTTTGATGAGACAAAAGGAAACTGAAATGGCAAAGCATGCAGTGCCACCACAGAAATTTAGAGCATGTTTTTGAAAAAGGGAACTTCTCTATATCTCTTTTATGACTTCAAAACAGGCACACATTTAATGATGGGAGCAGAAAATCTAACGCATTAGTAGCTGTTTCTAAAATTTATTTAATTTGCACTTGCATTTGAAATAATTGTTTAAAAGCAAATTACATTGCCTATGCCTTTAGTGACTAGTACCTGTAGGAAAATTAGACATGTTCTGACCACAGCTCCAAACTGTTAACGTGTGTGGCAGGAGAGGGGAGAAGGAAGCTGACAGGCAGCTACTGATTCAGACAGAGCATAAAATTCCAACACAATTAAGAAAGAACGGGAGTGGTGGCAGAGAAGAAAGCAAACTGTGCTGGGTGTATTGAGATGGGGCAATATCAGGTTATCATATTGTAGTTAAGCCAGGAGCAGCTGCTGCCAACAAAACCAAACCTCGCTTTCTCCTTGGCTGAAAACTTAAATATCAACACCCTTTAATTATGCATAAAACGATACACAAAGCTTGCAGCTTTAAAGTAATGTTATTAATTGCACCAAATGTTAGTGAAAGATTGAATTATTCATAGTTCTCAGGAGTTTCTTGATTAAGGAAAATAAGGAGAATTTGATGTGAATATCTTATTTCACATAGCCTTCTCAGTTTGCCTAATCCAAGAAACAGGGATATATTTTATGTGTCAGACCTGCTAGTTCCTTAGCAACCTTCTGGGATATGCCTGCATCTACTCCCATAAGCCCTGCATATCAGAAATCATCTCCAGTGGGCTTCCAGGGATCAATGGATTTTACCACACTAATAATACCTTTCATGTTCACAGTTATAGTAAATCACTTTACTTACAGGATCATTGCTGTTTCTTTGTGGTTTTTTTTAATGCTTCAGAAGAAAAATAATATGTAAATACATTTTATTGAGATCTCTCCGTATGAATGAAGAGGGCTATCAGTACTAGCCATACATGTATTTTTAAAAACTGGAAGAAAAATCATGCTCATTCAAAAATACAGTTGTACTCATCATAATCCTGGTCCTCCTTCCTCTCTTGGTTTTAGGTAGCAGTAGCAGCTAAAATTAGCACTAATTTCAGGAAAAGAAGATTTGCAAATAACATTCTTTTCTTATAGTTTCTGCATTTTCCCCTTCAGAAAGACAAAGTATTCCCTTTTCAGTTATCCTCACTGCATCTCTGCCCATGGTTTATCACTATGATGCAGTTTATAGGCAATCTGAACCTTATCAAACAAGGCTGTACTTTGTTATGTTGCATATGGTAACAGAGAGTAGACAGATCACCTGTTTGGTGAGAGTGGCAAATCACCCTATTTGTGTCTGATCCGGTGGCTCACATAACTCTCATGGAAGTCTTAACTGAATCTAACTGAATTATTTATATTCAGGTCACTTGTATGTTTTCTCGGTAGTGTTTTGATACTGAATATATTCTGATACTGGTATTTAGTGTACACAAGACACTTTCAAGGGTAGGACCTACCTGATTGTGGACTGGCTTTCTCCTACTAAAGTTCATGGAGTTTTGCCTCTTTATAGTGAGCAAGGACCTCGTCAATTAGTGGTAATAAACAACTAGAAAAAATCCTGTCCTTTGAAGTCACTGAAGGTTTTATTGTTGCTCTCACAGAGACAAATCAACATGTATTTTTACATTTTTATTACAGATGAGAAAGAAATGCACATTTATGTTCATTTTACCCTACAAGCTAATGGTGTAGTTTAAGTCCTGTCTAAGTATGTGAAGATTTGCAAAGTTGTGCAAAAAACAGATAGATCTGATGTGTAAATCCATGTATAAATAAATATAGAGATTGTCTACACAGATAGATATAATGTATGTATATATTAAGTGTATATAAAATATATATAATGTGTACCCATTTACATAGTTATAAAAAAGACACATGTATATAGAAATGTGTATAATTCATCTAATTTTTAACGTGATGAAGTTCTAGCTTTCCTCTAACACTTTTGAGTAATAAGCATTCTTACTTTCCTTATTGCATATTGAAAAGTTAATTTAATAGCAGGTAAATATGCCCATACCTTGTATGTGACAAGTCTTGTACAAAAATAGTAGATTTAGTCTAAGGGTTGTCTACTGTCTTGACCCTGTAAAAGGGTATTTCAAAGCTGTGTGTGACTAGAATCCCAAGACACATCCCTGAGAGGGAGAAACAACCTGATGTAGTTTAAAAGCAAAAGATGACAAGAATTTCCAAGAGAGTTCCTTATGTGATGCCGCTGGGCTGGGCATGGACTGGGCACAGAGCTAGGCCTCAAGGCAGACTAATCATTACAAAACCTGATAGCTCTCTTCAACAAGAGCTGTAACCCTGTTGATCCTATTGACTAACCCAACTTACTCTTGATCACCTGTAGTCTAGCAACTACTCCAGAAGACAAATCTCCTTAAAAGATGCGAAACCACAAATAACTGAAGTAGGCTTAGGGAGCAAAGGACAAATATGAGTTATGGAAATGTTTTGTGTATTTTGATATGTGGTTAGGTTATGCTTTATGGGCCCATACTCCTCCATGTCCTTTCCTTTTCACTGCCCGTTAGGGCTTCTCACTCAGATAAGACCATCTCTTCAATTCAATGTTGTGCCAGCCTGTTCCACATGGTCTTCTTTGGCATTTCCACACTATGCAATGATGTGGTGCGGAGATGTTGGAATTAATTCTGTCCTGAGCTTTCACATCCAAACTGCATTGCAGTGTCATGCAAAAATAATGTCTTGAGTTCCAAAAATAGTCCATTGCATCATGACTGCATCGTCTGCAGTTCCCCATCAGCTCTGATATCTCTTCCCTGTGTTACGTATGACAGACTTGATATTCGTTACTCACATCTGAACCCCAGAAATGGGGCCCCTCCAAGTGTCTGTAATGGGGCAGAGATGAAAAAAAACATGCCCAGTTTGAGTGAGGTCCAAGTCTGATGTTGTATCTGTGGTATTCGGAATATTTTGCTCATTCGTTTTGTGATGGGCAATGTTTCTGATTTCTGAACATTTCAGCAAGTATCTTCCATTTTAGTGGCATCATTGGATCTTGATGGGACCTGTTAAAGGTCTCCAAAAAATTAAAAAAGGTCCATACTGCGGTACAGATCAGGAAAATAAGAACCTGTAAAAATATACTTTGGTACTTGTGTCATATGCAGAAAAGGTGTGTGGCTGTAAGCTTTTAGGTGTAAGAATGTATTGTCATGTCTGGCTCCCAGCCCATGAGTCTCCCTCTTCTTTAATCCTACTATAGTGCAAATTACAGCAACAACAAAAACAATAACTTAGTACTACACTGGGATTTACTGATGCTCTGAAATATAATGGGATCAATATACAGCTCTTTTCCCAAAGGCAAATTCAGGCCAGCCGATACTCTTCTGCTAGTGTCAGGGTACCAAAGGAAATGGGGATTGAGACAATCCTTAACAAAATCCAAGATCTACATCAGTACTCAGAAAAGCAGAAAAGTTAGCCAGAAATGTGGTTGGCAGTACAAATGCTGTGGATTGTTTGAATTAGAGTTTCTCCTGATTGTATTTTTGCATTTTTTGCATTGTTGCATTCAGACAAAAAAAGAATCCTATTACACAATTACTGTTTCTAGCTGGATCACTGGAGCTCATTGCTTCCAAGGATCATATGGTTTCAGGACAGATAGCCTCAGAAGAGGTTTCAGCTAAGTGGAGACATCCCACGTGCTCCCACAGAAATCAACCACAGACTTGTGCTGCTGCACTGGGGAACCGATATGGGATTTATTGACCAGCATTGCCCTTAACGGGGATAATCATTTGCTTCTTAAACTTCCATCTAATGCTTTGGCAAGCAGAAAGCCTGCACTGGTGCCAAATCTGTAATTACTTTACTAACAGTGTTGATATGTATGCCTGTTCTGTGCGATCCCATTTTGCTGCTTCTGTTGTTGGCTACAAACGACTCGATACTGCAAATAATAGGAGCCTCATCCCTGCATCTGTCTCTCAGCAGGGTGAGCTTTAACCTAGGCTTTGAGCAGTTTTAAAGAGAAAGGGGAAAATACATTAAAGCAAAAAAGAGGAAAAATATATAAACAGGCACTGACTTTGCAGATCCTGAAAAAAAAAAAAAAAAAAAAAAAGAACAGCTTGTGCTCTCCAAGGATAATAAAGACCACATTACTGTGGTGGGATCCATTGCTATTTTTGCTATGAAAACCTGCCACAGTGTCTCACTAAGCTGTTAATAAATAGGGATTGTGCCACATGACATAGTGATAATCTGCCCATGAGTGTCTGACTTCTGTCATCATGTTCTTGACTCAGTTCAGTTCGATTCTTTACCACCACAGCATTTAAGGAATAGATGAAAAGACTAAAACTTAGGCATAAGTCTTTCTTTTCCGCTGTCTTCTAGGAATAGAGTTATTATGTAGAGTGGTATTTTATTTTAGGAGGCATTCATATCTTTCTTTCACTTTTGCTGATTTTAAAAAAATGCATAGAGCGTGTTCATGATTTACAGATAGAATATCAAAAATGACTTTTTTTCCTATGTTTGATTTTATTTTGATTACAATTAAAAGGAGTCATTGATAATCCAATTAGGCTCACTGCTTCATTCTATTTTTTGATACCCCTACTTCAATGTTTGTGCATGCGTGTATACATCTGTACAGGCAGACAAATGGACACACACTTACTTAATGGATCAAGTTAGCTAAGATATTCATTCTCATGTATGAAAAGGACGAGTGACCCATAAGTGCTATGTCTAAGTTATTTAAAATTCACTCTGTGTTTATCTAGGATATTTTCTCACCTGCTTTATTTGCTAAAATTCACCATTTAAATGGCCAAGCAGGGAATATATATGTCTTTTTTTTCTGAAAACTTTTTTTCCTTCTATGCAGCAGCAGCTGCCTGCCATGTTATTGTTTTTTGTCGCTGGCAGGGTTTTTGGGTGCATGCCAGTGATTTGGGTGCGTGCCAGTGGGGAGTGGGTCGATTTGCATCTGAATGGTGAATGGCAGGGCTGGGTGTGGGTGTATTCATCCACACCAGGTGAGGTAGAACAGCCGCTTCCAGCTCACCTGGAGTAATTAATTCAATAAAAAGTTAATTACAACGAAAGAGAAAAAACAAACTTCCATATAGCAGATGGCACATTTTTAGCGGGATGGAAGCTAAAAAGACTTTTTAAAAATACCTCTATGGTATGCCCTGAATGGTATACACAAATCTTTCTTCTTGGTATCTGCTTAAACAATATGCCATTTCTATACACTGGTTCTGCTGAATGTTTTGATACATATTTGCTGCAGCCTCTGATACTTATGTTTTTAAACATAAAACTTTTTGTTAGTACGTAGTTTGTTTGCCAGATTGCATTTGTGACTTAGTTCTGTAAGGAGTTGCAAGTCCTGTGTGTGTGCGTTGTGCCTCCTTTTCCAGAAACTCTTAACCCTAGGAGTCAGGATGTCAGCCAAATTGTACCAAGGAACAGGGGCCGTGTGAAAACTAATGCTGGGTAGCATGAGCAACCCTGCCATTTCTTCTATCCAGAATAAAAAAGCATGGCAAGTTTAGCTCTTTTCCAAAGTATTTGGCTGGGCTATAGGCAAGAAGCAGAGCCCAGCTGGCTAGTCAATGTGCAAATAGATATTGACCAGTTTACAGATAGAACTGGCCACACGTGTCTGCCTCTGCTTAGCTGATAAGCTTCAGTGAAGATAGGGATAAGAGAGAGAAAAATATCCTGAAGGTAGGCATGAAAGACACGGATTTGATTTAGGCATGCATAGTGATGGTGGGGTCATAAAAGGTTAGGGGCAGAGAGGGGGGATTAGCGGACAGGAGTGCAAGGGAACTGGAAGATGACTTGAGAAGCCAGTTTTCATTAGTTATGGTGCTTGTAGCTTAAATTCTTTCATACTAAAGGGAAATTTGGGCTACAACATAAAACTGAATCATAGCAAAATTAAAAAAAAAATCAAAATTTCTTGCTATTGCATAAGCTATCCACCTATTTTTAATAATGATTAGCTGTTCAAACTTTCAGAAATGAGAAATGTGTATGAATATTCAGTATGGCATATCTTAGAGGGATCCTGATTGTTCTAAAATATTAAGTACCTACCAGTGAAAAAAACTGACGCATTGCCCTCAGTTGTTTCTAAAGTAGTGCTTCTGTGCTCAGTATCAACTGTTACAATTGATCCATGACTTAAAGTATTTAAAAAGGAGAATGCTATGGAGATTGAAAAAAAAAATCCATTTCTAGGTAAAAAAAAAAAAAAGCCCCAGTCATTTCTTATGATTTTTTCTATTAATCTTCTTTCACTGACTTGAGTAGGAGGTGAGTTTTTTTAATCTGCTGGTATCAGACTAAACAAAACTATGTCTTTGAGTGGGCAGAAGAAAAACACTACTGCTCTTAGTGATGGGTCTGAACTTAAATGCATTTAATGCTTACCATTTGGCTAGTGTATATAGAACACGTGATCAGAATTTTAGAAGTGTGTTTTAGATGGCTATTATTGTGTGGATTTGTTCAAAATGGAAGATTTGCTGATCTATTCAAAATTTTGACAAAATCTGCATCATTTTTAGGACTGGGCTCACAGTACGAGACTTAGAAAATCCTGGACTGGCTGTCATCAGTGCTCAAACTTAGTCACCTCTAGTGGGTAAGGGCAAAAGAAAGGGAGGGGGTGATTCATTCTACAAGACAGCAACTTCCATACATACTCTCACCCCTTCTGCAGGTAATTAAATGTTGCCACCGTAGTTCATCATGCTGATAGTGAAGACAGACTCACTGATTGACAGGTGTGCAAAGCTGTAGCAAGATACTGTGGTGCTAGGCCACCGCAGCAGCCTATGTGTATGTGTCACCCTCCTGTGGATCGATCCCCCTTCCTCCTGCCCTGCTGAGGCTCCAAGCATCTCTGATGGCCAGGGGACACTGAGGTTTAAGACTGTTCTGGCTAACAGAGAGGGTGCACTGCTGTCTAAAAATTACTAGATATAGAGGCATTTCATGGCAAAAGCACATGTTGAGGCTTCTCTGCAAACTGCATGCAAAAAAATTTTGATGTAACTATGTTGCTGCTTGATACAATAAAAAACTGGTGACATGCTGCATTCTGCCCTCTGCAATGCAAACCTTCTGCTCTGCAGAAGATGGGGCTTCGGGAAACCTCACACAGCGCTGTTCCTTTTGTATGCACCATAGCTGGCCATTCTCATTGCCACTATTCTGCCCTAGATTTACTCAACATCATTGTTTGTTTTTTTCTGCTGAAACAAATAAATCTGTCAGGATTTTAGCTTCAGCTTGTTTCAAATGCCTCAGTTAACATTCCTCAAGTCTCTGCTTTTGGCCTTGTATTTGGAAGCTCACTTCATAATTATAGGTGGGGCTGGGAAGGCTTGTTATTATTTGGTTTACTCAGAGCATGGGATGGGCCTATTCTGGACCTGAGTCAGGGTTGTGAAATGGAGAAGAGGGTTGTCTGAGCGACCCTTGCATGGCAGCTTATCTGAAGGATATAGGTACATAGGGAATGGGGTTGAAGGAAGAAGAGGTTGCATTCGTAATAAAGGCAGTTAAACATTGTCGTATTTGGTTGAATTTCTTCTTTACCCTTACCAGAGATTCTCATACGACATCAGAGAAGCCATTTTTCACAGATGGTTTTTGACTATGTTCCTTTTCTTTTTTTTTTTTGTCTGCCCAAGGTAAGAAGATAGTAACAGGCCAGAAAAAAAAATATTGTGTGCTTGGAGATGTAAGCAGAAGTGCTCTGCCCTTGAAAACATCTACAAAAACATGTGGCATCAGATCGGGCATCTAGAGTGAGGTTACGCTTTTGGTCTCAGTCTTTCTGTGCCCAAACTCTTTGTTTGGAAAATGGTGATACTTGATTGTTATCTCACTGTGATACTGTGAAAATAAATGCATTGATACTTGCAAAGCACAAGGACACAATAATGATGAAGATAGATACAGGAAAGACTGTGAAGAAATTATTTGGAGATCTGAAGGGAGACAATGATAGAGCTGGGGACCACACACTGAGTAATAAGGAGCAACTAATGAGGAAAAAGTATTGCAAAGTCACTCATTAACTGAGCACCATCCAGTCTGCTCTGGATAAGATGAAATTCACTTGACAATAATAGTCTTTAATTACTCACAGACTGCCATAACACATACAAACAGTGTGGCTGGCTTAGATCTGCAAAGACAATCTGAACTTCCTAATTTGTGAATGCTTGATTTTGCAACCCAAACAATGCTGTTTTGGCACAAGGAGAGAGAAGGAGGTGTTTGGTTTTTTCTTTTCTTTTTTTTTTTTTGGTAATAAAATGTAGGTTCATATAATCCTATCTACTGTTTCTGTTCTCTATTTTTCCCCCCACACTCCTAGGATTGTAAGTGGTTAGAACAAGGAGAAAATAGCCTCTTGGTCATTTAGTTTAAAATACTGTAAAAGGGAATGAAATTATACTCAGATCGTACATTTTTAATATGATAAGAACACATTTTAGAAACACCCCTAGGATCCCTTGAAAAGTATCATTAGAAATTTGATGTTAGCCATTATATTTATTTTATTATGAATAATCATTTGTGTTACAGAACTACCTGGAGGCGCTAATCAAAAACCAGTCTCTATTCAGCAGGGCACCATGCAGATATACAACAGAGGGCAATCCTTGCTCCAAAGGACCTTTGAACTAAATAATACATATTCTGAGCTGGTAGAAAGGCAGTTGCTCAAAAGGCTATCACATCCCTATGCTCTGTGGAGAACAAGATGACTAATTCAATGCACATATCTACATAGCACCACACAGCCTTGTTGGGCTAACTCTACCCACAAAGTCAGTCCACCAGCATGACTGGGGCTCAGCAGCCATGCTTAGTACCTGCAGCTTCCTAGGTACAGCTCAGGCTTGGGCACTGGGTTGGGAAGGGGCTGTCCTGATGCAACAGGAATGAAGAAGGTAAAGAAGCAGGGCGGGAATGGAGGCGTCTAGCAGACCCAGCATACTGCTCCTGTATCGTCCAAAGGGACATGGGATGGGTTGGCAAGAGAGAAGGAAATGACAACTGTTGCTGGGAAGGAGGTCATAATGTGCTGGAAATGCCATGCAACCTGACTCTGCCTTCACTGGCTACAGCAGCAGCAGCAGCCTGCATTTCCAGAGACTGAGGAAATAGGCGATATAGGTAGTCATTGTCCTGGCTGCTGCAGCCTGCTGCTTTAGACAGCTATAGATGTTGCTGTCACAGCAGCACCAAGCGAAAGTTGTCTGAACAGAGCTGGGTTTTGATCCCTGGGCTAGGTTGTCCAGTGTGAATCCGTGTAGCTCTAGCCTGACTCCTTTCACTTGTACAGCTTAAATAGTACCTTCTCCGAAAACCCTCCTTGTGGCCCTCTCCATTCAAAAGAGAGAGTTCTTGGGTAAGTATTCCCTGCAATGGGAATTTTGCAGGCTGAAGCTGCCTCCCACAGCCCTAGCTGAGGTAAATTGTCCTTTGTTTCTGTTTTGGTTTTATTAAGCTGCTTTGCCCAGCAATCTTATCAGTGTTTATGAAACTTTAACTTGCATTTGTTTCTGCATAAATGCTTTTTTTTTGCAAAATCCCATTTTGTTTCTGCTGCTCAAAATTATATTTAACAGTACCCAAGCTAAATTTATGCACACACATTTAAAGAAGGAGCCCTAGATATAATGCATTTTTAACCATGTGAAATATATTAGTAACGGTACTTACAGAAGGAAAAGAAAAATGATTTTGGCTTGCATTAGTTCCATCTTTGCAGTATGCAGATAAGTACCATACCTTTGACAGTATAACTACATTAGGTTTGCCTCAAAGTTAGCAGTCAACAAGCCTGGTGCACAACAGCCCTAACAGGTGTCTTGCGTAAGAGATGTTATTCCAGCAGAAGTTTCACATAGTCCTCAGCATATCATCTCTCGTAATAATGATCCGTAAGAAAATAGGAGAGACAGAGCATGCTCAGCATCACCCTGACTGTAACACTTGAGCAATGGGTTAGAGTTGCTATTAGCAGCCCTTGTGAAAAGAGAGGGGGATATTAAAATAGAACCTTGACCTTTCCCAGTCCCACACACAGAGGATTGTCTGAGAAAAGGAGTGAATATTATTTTTTTCCTTCTCACATGCTTTCTGTGTTATAATGGAAGCAGCTGAAGACAGAACAGCATCTAAGGGTGGTTGAGAAAAATGTTAAGGAAACAAAGACTTCTTAGAGTGTCATAACAGTAATGGTAATGAGAAAGGATGTGGTAACCTCTCAAACAGATGACTGTTATTAAATGCAACCCAACCAGCAATCAGGTGTGGGGCTGGCAGACTTTGCTAAAAATAAACAAGCCATTGTTTTTCTGTTTTTCCTACCAAGAAAGGGTTCAAACCCTTCTAACAGCATGGATTGAAAAATGAAGCATTGCGCTGGCAAACCAGATGACGCTTTGCAAGGCACTGCTGTGCCGGGCGTCAGAGGCCATGATAGCTTGTCCGTCAGTGCTGCCTGCCCCAGGAGGAGCCAGCCAAGCAGGGTGCCTCAAAAATGCAACAGGGAGCACACGCAGAGGAGGAGCCCCCTCATGCCTTTGGGAGCTGCTTGTATGGTGCCCCTTGTACTCAGCTGGATCTTGCTGTCCAGGATAGGCTTCGGGGGCTGTTGTGTGAGGAGGGAGCCTGTGTGCCATTTCCTGTGTCGTGAGGCCTCTGGCAAGCTGTCTGAGACCACTTTGAAGCCCAAGCTGTCTGTTCATGTAGTCTCTAAACTCCAAGGATGCTTTGCTATGTATTTTAACTGCCTCCAGATGCCAATGGATCAGGCTTTGCTCACTGTCACGAGTGCCTCAGCCTTCCCAGGAAGCCTACATCTAACTCCAATGGGAGGTCAGGAATTAAATGTTCTACTAGTTAAGTTCCCTCAGTGGCCAGACCAACAGTTGTACATGAAGTAGTGATAGGGAAGGTCCTCAAAACCGAGTCTGGAGCCCAGGACTGTCTTTCCACAGCTGGTGCCCCAATGTCAAGCTACCGAGCCATGTGGTTTTTGGCCTAGGGCTCCTTCAGTGTGTTGCAGTGTGTGGAACAGTAGGAACCCAAGGTCCCAGCCTCCCTGCCCTTTGCCTGTCAGAAAACCACTGGGCTGCTGTGTAGTCTGTGAGGAGGTGGCACGTGCGAGCTCAAGTCCCCTCAGGCAATGGAAGGAATTGAAGCAAGATCTCTTGTGCACTGGACAAGTGGTTCAGCAGCTACATGGACACATAAATCCTGGCAGCAAAACTACCATGATGACAACTTTGTGTCATTAAAAAAAAAAAAAAAAAAAGAAAAGAAAAGCTCCAGTCCTGCTCCATTTTTGAGTGAAATGTGAGCTGCCCGCGGTCAGCAGAAAGATCTGTGTGCTGCCAGGTGAGAGCCTGAGCACAGGAGACATTGCCATGGAAAGCTGGAGGTGGTGTTGAGGAGAGACTTCTGTCCCTACTTCTGTCCTGAAAGATTTCCTCCTGGGCTGAGTTTGCTGAGGGCAGACAGTTCCCCTTCAGTGGACTCAATGTTTTCAGTGCCATTCTGAGGTATCTGGAATAAGGAAAAGGATGGAGGGACACCTTGAACTGCCTAATTATAGGCATGTACCTTAGCTCTGAATTGAATATGAGATATCTGTTAGTGAGATATCACATCTGAGATACGTGAACTTATCTGAGATACGTGCCTGAGGACTCCCTCCTGTGTGTTACTCAGCTCAATACAGGGAGCTTGGGTGACTGCCAAGAGTTGAACCAGGCCAAAGACCAGGCTGCTGCAGGACTGCAGTCTTAGGCACCTTTGTTCTTTCTTTTCAGCCTAATGCTTATTTTACTTATTTCAGGCTGCCATTGATATAACATGGGTAACTGTGTGTGTCCCTGTCCCAGAGGCATCTTCTGAGAATAAGTACAATTAGGATTGTGAAGCATGTGGGTTTTGCGGAGAGAGGAGGCAGAGCACAAGAGATACTGCAGACCGAGCTACACATTTCCTTCCATCTCAGAAAATACTACTTCCACTTAACATAAGACAGTATAATTCTCCAAGCAGATAGTTTCCCCCTGAGAAAATATAAAGCTATAAAAATGGCCGTCAAAAATATAAGGTCCAGACTGAGCCAAAACACTTGCCAATGACAGACTTTACATGCTTGAGTACAGTAAGCTGAGATCCAGGGCTTACTTTGAAAGATTTCTTGTGCAGAAGAGTGTTTTTAAAATCCACCGAGTCTAGTTTGTCACTGTTTCAAAGAGAAAAAGCTGGATTCCAGCACATTTTATCAACACAAGATCATATGTAGTCAGCAGTATGATTTTTTTTTTATTGCTTTACATCATCTCTGGGGAAAGTATTTACCTCAAGAACTATTTTGCCAGATGATGAGTAGTACTTGTACTTATTTTGGTTGTGTCCAAGCCATAACTTTGCCTCATTTGCATCTACCCGCTAAATGGTTTAATTAATTTCACATTGTGATTACTGACTAGTTTTAATTAGCAGTTAAATCAGTTCAGTTAACGAAAAAATGTAGGTGTTTACATGAATGCAAATCGTGATGGGTTCTCAGGGCTCAATTGGAAAAACAGTTCCACATCACTGGTGCTGAATTTCTGCAGGCTTTGTTCAGGAATGGCACACTTTCCCTCCACAACAACGTGTAGGGTTTTATGATTCATTAACTGGCCCATGCTTGCTTTCTTTTTCATAACTGATGTGTAGAAGGAGGAATGGAGCCAGATAAAATGGAGCTTCCATGTTTCCTTCTCAGTACATACACTCAATGCACATGCAAAAGGGCCTGGAAAGAGTGTCTTTGGGTTAGTGTGTGCGACTGTGTCTCCCTCCAGTGTCCGGTTCCAGCCATTATTACATCTTGCACTATTTTTGACCAAAGCACCTCTCTGTTGGCTGGGTGTTTACTTACGATGGGGCAGGTTGGAAGTGATGAAAAATGAATTTTATGAAGACAAACTTCTACGTCTCACTGTTATCTCAGCTCTGGTAATACAGACACAATACTGTGAACATGATATATGTTTGCATTTCCTTTGTTACTGGTCTTGTGTACTCCAAATGGAATTTATTTTGGAGAAGCACTGCTTCTGGAGGCAGATACCAATAGTGACTTCAGTGACTTTTGAATGAGGGGTGTTGAACAAATCAAGAGCAACATGATCTTATCTCCACATACAAGTCATGCACAAATCAAAGGAAAATCTGATCATTGATATAAAAGCTGTCATTTGCCTGTGCTTTAACATCCATGTTTGGCTCATCTTCTCTGAGTCATTATGTTGAGCTCTTCCCCACTGGGAATAACAAAGTCTCTGTGCTGCATCAGATTTAAATGCAAGCTACAATAGACAAGGAAAAATCTGTCCTGAGACTACAGTTACCTTCCTCAGCTTTCCTAATAACTTTACCCAAAAGGGAAGATCAGAGACAAGAAGATAATTGGTGAGATCATCAAGAAATGACTTCATAAGCTGAGGCCTTTCATTTGAAGGAAGCTGGCACCCTGCCCTTCTAGAAGGTGTTATTCCACTAGTAACTACAGATCAAAGTTAACAAGGGTAATTATTTAAGGAGTTAAGTAGGTAATCAGTTTGGGAAACAACCTTCCCCCCTCAGTCCTTGGAGCCTAGAGAAATATTAGCTGGAATGCTTGCCGTCTGTAGTTTTATTCTAAAATTAAATTTAATTTCATAAATGTAATTGCACAAGCTATTCATCAGATGTCTTGTTGAGCGACCCTGTGCCAAGCACATGGGACAGAACTCTCTTCCCAAGCCTTGGAAGGAAAATAGCTCTTACATGTTGGTCCCTGTGCTTTACCTGTCTCATGGAGATTCAGCCCAATCCTCACAGGCCTCATTCATGGGCACTCTGCCTGCAGATCCAAACAGAACAAGATTAGACTTCCTTGTTGAAGATTCCAGTCTCTAGTGCCACCCATTGTTTTGTAGTGCTAAAACTTGCCAAAGTCATGAAGAGAAAATGAGGTCATAACAAAAACAAACCTGTTTCTCTGCAATTTTGACAAAACATGTATTGCTTGTCATATTAGCTCAAAAATGTAACTGTTTTGAGGATGCAGGGACATTTAAACTGAGTGCACAGACACCTGTGGGCTGTCTTCTGATGTTCTCCCAATGCTAACTGCTTTTTCCTTTAATACTGTCCTGTTACATATTCCTCTAACACAGGCATAGATATTAATCAAAAGGTGACATGAAGCATCAATGCCTCTCCAATGCAGAATCCACTGTAATCACAACCCTCTTCATGCCAGGCTTGAAATATAAAGCTAAGTCATTAAAAAAAAAAAAAAAAAGTGCTTCAGCTAAAAGTGGAAAGCCAGGAATTAACGGCCCTAGTTCTGGTCCGTTCATTTTAATGGGGTGTCTTGTCTGATAGAGGAAAAGTAGTCCACTAACCTTTGGATCTTTAAAGTTTTTGTATTTGTCAGTTTAATAGTTTAAGGGTCTAGTGAACGTGCAAGCGAAATGTTGTCTCTTTCTCTTCAGGATGTAAATAGACACCTTTTGGAACTGTTGCTTTTTTCAAACCTGATTTCTTATAGGGCTTTGCAAACATCCTTATACTGTATAACTGATAATGGGTAATGCATCTCAGAGCAGAAATGTGTCACGTGGTTCTCAGAATTTTTCTGGTGCTACAATGCAAGCTTGTTGTCCAGGCTGTATCACATGAGGGCACTGCATAACATCATTTACAGCAATGCAGGAAGTTGAAAAGAAAGGCTTAATCAACTTCCAAAGCTAGCAGGACTTTAATAGGCCAGCCTTTCATTAAGTGAATTCCTAAATGTTGACCAAATTCTTTCAGATGAAGGCAGCTAATGGTTCAGGATGCATGTGATGCACTTGTCATTATACAGACGTAGATAAAAATCCTTGAAGCTGCTGTGTTTTTTTTCCCCCCAGAAAGTTCACATGTGGGGCGGGGGGGATACGAAAAGAGACTTCTCTTCAGTGGTTTCTTTCATGTCACAAGAAGGAAGGTCATGTGTTTTAGTTTAACTGATACATTCCAATAAAATGATTTTCAAAGGGACAGGACAAATAATGGGCATTTTACATATGGTGGCTGGTGCACATCAGATGGAGCTAATTTTCTCATACACAATATATTTGTTATTTTGCAAGCTGGTTATAATTCATTTAAAGTCTTGTTTTTATTTAATTTTACCTAATAAACTAATATAATGGCCCAGTGAAGCTTTTATGGTTGGTGAAATTTTGGTGAATGATTTTAGTCGCCATTTCCATTAGGATGACAAAATCCATGTTATTCTCCCATGCAATTTTTATTCGCTCGAAAAAAAAGATACCTAAAAACTGTATTATCTGGTCTTGGCCACAATGTATTTCTGTAAAGCTATATATCAAGATAACAACTGGAAGAGACTGATATTTCACTTATGCAGGATATTTTAATTTGTTTGCATACAGTTACTTGCAATTAGTTCTGTGTAATGCATATACTTTTGTTCCTAACATAAAAATATGCTGCCACATTAACCCAATGTTCTTTAGGCCTGATATTTGCATAGGTTGATAAAGTTGTCTGTCCTTTACGGAGTCTCTTAAAATGAGGTTCTTCTTGCTGTCTAGTCAGTAGAGATTTTCATTAGTGTCCAGACACTTTGTCTCTCAAGTTAGTGCATTTATCACCTTCCTTGTCTTCAGAAAGGTGATATGACATCTTTGCCACTGAGCAAAGTGACAAAATGACAAACGAAGCATCCAGCTGGCCTTTGTATCGCAGGGGATTGGGAAGGAGGAGGGAAGATGAAGCAAAACCCCCAAAACAAAGAAAAGTTTGGCATTTTGCTGCTTAATTATCAGCCAGAGTAGAGAAGCTTAATAGTAGAGCAATGGGTGGAAGGAGCTTCTCAGCATCACAGGAAACAGTATGCAATTAGTCAGGGTCAGAATGGCCAGGATCAGATTTGCTTAAGGCTAAAGAGACACAGAGCAAGGCTATGGCAGTGTCACAGTCTGCAGCCCCGTTGTCTCCTGGCGGCAGAATGCCTTTCACTGCGGTTCCTAATTAAACAGCCAGGCAGCCGAGCGTGTCCACTACTGGCTCTCTTGTGTACAGCTTGTTTTCCATACAAAGACCTGGAGTGTTTGGGAGGATATTTACTAAAGCAGGAGATTAAGCTACAAATATCATTATTAAAAGCAGTGGATGTAATGAATAGGCGAGTTTATAGTAAGAAATCCTGATTTAGATCCATCCGGTTTCACTAGCTTTGAACTGTTAAGAGTTCCCAGAGGTGTATAAATCTGGGCAAGACTTTCTTCTTAGGACAATATAAGTGTGACTGTCTCTTACTGTGGTTGGTAACAGAAGCTGGGGGAACAAGTGTGACAACGAGGTGAGTGCAGAGCAATATTGCCTCTGGTAAAGCCTTCCAGGTAAAGCCTTCCCTTCAAGGACTTCCTGGGCTGGATATTGTATTTCTGTCTTTGTGTTCAACACACCCCAATGGACCTTTCCTTCATGAATATGTCTAGCGTTTTCCTTTGTGAATATGTCTAACGTTTTGAGCTTATTTATACTTTTGACATGCTGCACATCCTACTGGTATGACGATGCCTCTTGTGAACAGGCACTTTCTTTCATTTGTTCTAAGCTTGCTGCCTGTTGCTTTCAGTTGTGGTCCCTAGTTCTTGGGTTATGAAAAAGAAGTACACACACATATATAATACATGTGATTTACATAAAATGAAAATAATCCCTGTTCATTTTTTCATGGCATCCATGATTTTATGAACTTTGATCATATCCTGTGTTTCTTTCACAGACAAAGGTGTCCTAGATTATTTAATCTCTCCTTGTAAAGGAAGTAATTCCATGCTTTTGATAGCCTCTGCTGCCCTGCTGCATATCTTCCTCTGTCTCCTATATCCTTTCAGAACGTGGGGATTTAGAAGCAGATGCAGCACTGGACACGGCACAGATATGTGCCATGACATATGGTTTTCCCATATGCATTATTGTGGACTTACCACCAAAGCATTCCATCTGCCATAGTTTTACCCAGTCACTCAATACCATGATATCCTACAGCTGTTCACAGTCAGTTTGATGACTACTGATCATTTCGTGTCAACACCAAAATCAGCCACCTCATTGTTCACCCTGTCTTCTAAATCACTTATAACTAGGTTGAACAGCAAAGGTCCCTCAGTAGATTCAATGGGATCTTGATCTGTCCCACTCCTGTGTTCCACATAATGTGCTTCTGCAAACAGTACTAAAATCCAATGTATTTTATCTATGGATAAAACAAAATTAAATAATTCTGTATATACGATGTGAACTGCTCATCATGATAGTGATCTAAATGTACACATTGCTACTCTTTGAACTGTTATGATCAAACTTTGTTATTTATTCTTCATTCTATGCTGACTCCTTGTCCCTTCCACAGCCTGTGTCCTTTTGACTGATGGTGATTGCTCTCTTTCCAGTATGTTTGATGTTCCCAAGCAACACTCCCTAATTCTGAGAGGAGGACGGGTTACAGTGTCTCTTGGTATATTTTCCTAATCCATTCATATCAGACCATATTCCTGCTGGCTAGATTCTTCCATGTCAAGCCCCATTGTGCATCTACCATAAATTTATTGTTGCTATTTTATTCCCACAGAAAAAAAAAAAAAAAAAGCAATGACAAGATTTGGGCTTCAGATTCAACCAGGACAAATTCCTCCTACACAAGGCAGAATTCCCTGATTCCCTGACAATGGCTGATGTTGGGAAGAGGGTGATGGAGATTTTGGAAAGGGACTCAGCAAAAGAGATTGCCGTTTGATTGGAAACAGCATTCTAGAGTATATTGTGTCTCTGGAAGAAAAAAAACCATTGTGTCATGTGGGTATTTACAGGAGAGAAGTTTGTGGCAGAGGTGCTCAGGGTTATTGCCCTTCCATCCAACCTATGAATCTCAAAATAGGTAGAATGTGCAAAATTGCATTTCTCAAGCACAAACAGAAGAGTGAAAACAGTTTCCAGTAATAGCCACTGTTGTGTCTCAGCCTCAGGGCTCCTTCTCTTCATTCCTGATCCTTTGTACTGGTCTTTTCTATGTATTTGCTTACCTGGCAATATTTTCCCATGTGCAGGAACAGTGATCATCTTCCTAATGGGAAGCATCATAATTTGAAGCGTACTTATGTGTTTAATAAAAGACCTCAGTCTCAAAGTATAATTCAAAAGATGCTTGCATGATAGATTGTCCCTGACAGGATTTAGAAAAATGTCACATATCAGAAATACAGGCTAATAGTATGTAATGGGACTGCTGCCTCTGGCAGCTTAATATGAGAAAATTTCTAATCATGTGTATTTCAGGGCTTTAAGAGGTTTGTTCAGATTCTTTTACAGCTTTGAGGACTCTTTACCCATCCAGAATGAAAAGGATGATTGGGTGTATTCCATTATTGTCAAAACTTTTGTACCAAAAATTCTAAAACTGGTGTCATTGGCCCTTTTACTCCTAAGAGATTATGGCACAGATATACCAGAATTGTTTCAAAGGTGATGCTCTCAAGGATTTAACAAATTAGGTGTCATTGTATTCCTCTTCTTCTTCTCTTCCATTTCTGTCAATGTTTTGTGGCCACACTGAATTTGTGCTCCTATTGTTTATTCTTTAGTCTTCATAACCCATTGGCAGAAAATATGGTGCTTTGGATTGGATAGATATTTGATTGTACTCTCTCCTAGGTATTGCTGAAGAAAACAAATATATGAGAAAATCTTCCCCACTTAAAACTGATGATTCATGCTGCCATTTCTTCTCATTTTCTTTGTTTTGTCTCTTGGTGCCAAACATATACAACACACCAGAAGGAAGGGGGCGGATGAAAGAAAGATGAGTAAGCCCATTCTACATAGAAGGTTTGTGCATTGCCTTCTAAAGAGAATGATACATTTCAACAGCTCCTTCTTCTGCCAGCCTTGCAAATGTGTCCAAAACCCTGCCAGGAGAGTGGCAACTTTTTCTTTCTTTTCCTCCTTTCTTTTTCTAATACAAATTTTGGAGACAAGCTCAAAGGGTGCAGAATTGTTTCTAAGCTCTTAGGGCCTGGCTTACAAGCAACTTCTTTGCCCAAACTTGCTAGTGAGTTGAATGGCTTAAGTCATCACTTACAGGAAAAAGTTACACACCATCATTGTAGCACATAATGTGATTACTTATTGGAACACCTTTAGCCTGGATTCCTTCCAGGTCTTTGCTCTCTGATGTGCTCTGTACGTACGAAGTCCTGTTCTTGTGGAAATCAGAGGCCAAACTTCCTCTGTGCTCACTGGTATGTGTCTCTTGTGTTAGTGAAAGCAGTATCTGCAATTGTTGAATTTGAAGCTTGGAGCACAAGATCCACCAGCTCAAGCTACTGGTCGACCATGGTCATTATCCTGTTTCTGGCAGTAACTGCTAGCAGATGCTTCAGAAACAGCAAAGACAAATAACATAATGCATCTGGCCAAATGGGAAGTAGCACGAAATAGGAAGGGAAATTATTTTATGTCGTTTTGTTTTAATCAATGTTTGTCTGAGACAAGCAATGTAATTGCCTTATGTCTAAGAATAGTTACGTATATGTTTTTTGTAGAGCATCTTGACAATATTTTCGTAGAAGATCAAAATCATCAGATAATCAGAACCATTTGAGATGTGGTGCATGAAATACAGTGATTTTTTTAAGATTCACTTAAGTATTGAGAAATCAGTGGGTGAAAAGGTATTTTCTGATTTAAAAAACAATG
The DNA here is from genome assembly GCF_059628265.1 of Tinamus guttatus. Lineage (NCBI taxonomy): Eukaryota > Metazoa > Chordata > Aves > Tinamiformes > Tinamidae > Tinamus > Tinamus guttatus. The sequence continues at coordinate 3,130,054 of NW_028288665.1, read as the reverse complement.
TTGATTGATTAAAAAAAAACACACAGGAAAAATCCCAAGACATCTAGCATTTTGTCACTGTAATTTGCAATCAGGGGCTGAGTTTTGTCATATGTTGCCATGTGATGTTTCATGAATGTAACTATAAGCACCAGGCAAGCATGTGATTAGTTTATTGACCTGCATGTCATAGCACATGAATGGCTGCTCTGTTTGCAGTGGGTCTTCAGATCAGGCTTGGATGCATTACCTAATTGACAGTCTGCTTGTGCCATTCTCTTTAGGCCTGCTGTACTTGTGCTCTCTCACTTCCCCCAGCCCATACCACTTGCTCAGATCTTTGTTAGGAGGGAATGAATACGAAGCTTCTCTTTGTCTCATTAACAAAATTGTCTGGGTTTCTTGGCTGGCTTCTTGTTATGTGGCAGTTTTGATTAGACTATATGCACTTGTAGAGAAAAAGTGTACTAGGTCTTTTGCAAGGGAACTGCAACATTTTTGTCTGCAGATTTATTTGGTAGATCCAAGGAGCTGGGACTGGTGTTTTGTTTTATTGAACTGCCTTGGAAAGTACTTGAGTCTGGTTCTATTTAAAGATTAGACTTCGCATGCTCAAAAATACAGGTTTTAACATCTTCACAACTCAAGCACCCCAGTACATGAAGGAATGACCACTTGGAAGGCTGCATGTTGTGACTCATCTTCCATATTCAGTCCTCTTTGCTGAATCTGCTTCTTCAGTGTTTTTCTTACTGTTGTACCTCCTGTCTACCTGCTACAGTTTGTCAAAAATGCCTCCAGAGGCAGAACGTTAAAACAGATGTAAAAGTTTTTTTAACCTCTGATAGAAGGCCTTTATATTTCCTTCACTGGTAGAATGAAATGCCCTTTTACTCATGAGTTTATGCATAATTGAAGGTTTCTATTGTAAGGTAATGCTTTTTTTATTTGATCAATATCTCCAAATTACTGTATCTTCTCATGTTATTCTAATAAGAAATATTGTCTCTTCATATAAACTTGATATTCCTCATGTTCCTAGGTGTTATAGCTACAGTAGCATGGCTACCTGTATTCAACATCTTTTTCCGCATCAAATGCTGTGCAGTACAACTGAAATAACAGTTGGCAGTTGGAAAAGAGGAGGCTTATGTAGCTCCTTACAGATATTTGCACTGTGTAAGAATCCCTGTCTCCTACAAAAGGAGTATAGACATCTGCAATGCCAATATCCCTTACCCACCTTCCCACCCTAAAAGCACATGGAAGTTGTTATTCCTTGTGAAAAAAAGCACCAAACCCTACAAGTTGTTTTGTAACTCAAGCTGGTTTTAGGCAGAACTGAAAAATATGATTAAGGATAATATGGTCCATTTTTGGCACTTTTTCACTAGCAAATTATATATCTGAAATTGTCAGTATCCTACCTATGTAGAGTGGGTGCTGTATCAACACAAATAGCGCTGTACACTGTTACTTAGCAAGCAAAAACATGTTTTAGTTAGCACAATTCATTCATGGAGTCAAGGTGCCTTCCTTCTTTAAAAATTACAGATTTTCATTAGAAAAAAAAAAAAGGAAGCTGCACTAAGCAATTTTTTTTTTCTTTTGCCTCAAAAATTTAAAAGAAAAGGACTCTTCAGTGATATTGGACCATAGGAAATGGTCCAGCTTCTTCCCTCACTTTTTTCACATTAGTCTGGTTAGGAAGCTATACACAAATATTCTCTGAGGGAATGTTGCATTATCAGTGGATTTTTTTTTTTTTTTTTTTTTTTTGCTATAGTATTGCAGGTTATATAAAATTAGAACAGAAATTCAAAAGCATGGCTTTACTCTGTCTAAACTGTTGGATCTCATGAAGTCAGTGACACAGCTTTCACAACACTGAATGCCTCAGGATTTTTGCTCTGAGTTCTTACTCAAGCAGAATTGTCATTGAAACTGAAGATTTGCCAGAGGATAGACTTAGCATGATTCAGAGATTGTCCCTGCACTAGGAAGGTTGTTACTCCAAGCGTGTAATTTTCTGTAGCTTTCCTCTGACTATTTTGCACATATGGATGAAATATAATTCTTTGAATATATATCTCTGTATTTCTTACTTACCTATGCACCCTTTGGGTCACATGTTAAACAAACTGTACATACAAACTGTAGCTATAAAGTAAAATGTGTCCTTAAGAGAAACTGTCTCTCCGCTCCCTTATTCCGTGCTGAATGCTTGTAGGCTTTTATTTGTTTTTTTATTTATTTATTGTTTGTTTGTTTCCTGAAAAGCTGATAGTTTTCTTGATTGTGGTGGAAGGGAACAGATATAGTTTCTCCCTCAACCTTGTTCTGTGCTGATTTCCTCTCTGTGTGCTCACCCTGCTTTCTGGAGCGGGATAGACAGTTCAGAATGCAGCCTCCATCTAGAGGCAGACTTTTCTGTGGAGGGACCCCAATACAACATAATGTTGGTAGGACAGCAAGTTCAGGACATAAACACACATCTGCTTTCCCTGTGATCTCCCCCACACCTAGCCCTCTGCTTGCTCTGTTCATGAAAGCATGACTTATGAAATTGTCTGTAAAAAATATGGTCTGCTTTTCGAATGTACCAGTTTTACTTTCTGATTCATATAGAAAATATTTTGTGACAGTGCAATATGTACTCAAGGTTATTCTTACTGGTAGTAAAAAGCAGATTATCTCTGAAAACATAGGGAGGGCTGCACATATGCATATCTCTTGCAGAACTGAAGGAGGCAAGTGGAAAAAGTGGAAGCTGCACTTCAGGAAAAGGGTAGCTACAAGTTGTTTCTAAACCAGGTCTTTTTAAAACAACAAGTAAGAATATAAATATTGTCAAAGTAGAGAAAAGTTGGAAGGAAAAAAAAAATCTTTCACAATGTACATTAGCTCGTACTTGATATTCTCTCTCTCTTGCAACTGCATTATGTGCTGTAAGTTTCAAGAACATGTGATATGCAGGAGCCTGTGTCACACCCAAAAATGAAATGGTGAGCATGAGGAAATGAGACAATACAAAGCAGCAAGTCTAGTTCCGTGAATACATGTGTACATTAAAATTCCAATCTAGCAAAGAGAATGAGGTTGGCAAACAATCACAGATTTTTTTTTTCTCCCATGCAACTTACCCCTATTTAGATTGGATGTAGAGGTGGGGAAAATGTCTTGAATAGAAAGATATTGAGCAGACTCTTATAGACCATAATAATTTTTCTAGGATTAGTGTCATTTGAGGCCTTTCTTGTACAGAAACAAAAGCTGAGGAGATGATAAACAACCTTACAGGGCAGTGGAGAAGGGCTCTCAGTTACGCTGAAAATGTAGTTGTTTTGAGAATTTCAGTGAGTGAAAATTAGAATAGTAGTATTAAGTGTATAGGCACTAGGGAATCCCCAAACAAGCAGGAATTTGGTGAATGATCTCTCTCCTTCCAGCAAAGGTATTAAGATCCCTTTTCGTAAGTGCTCTGTAGAAGGAACATCCCCCAGCTGGGATAGTACCAAGTGAACATAAGAAATACATGTGCTGTACAAGAGAAGTACTGTATGAAGTGAGAGTTTGGGATTACTTCCTGATGCTTTGGACTCTTTTATTTAAAAAGGGCAGGCAAGTGTGAAGCCAGCAATGTTTCCATTTTCTCTGTTAACCTTGCTATTTTAAGTGAGAAGTGAGACTGGGTGTATCTAGTGCTATTTCAGGGCTGAGCCATAGTGTACAATGGCTGCAGGGCAGCTCTTTTCATCCACTGTGACAGAGCAGAGAACTGAGAGTCTGAAGGGGGAGTCAGAGAACCAGGTACACCTACACAGTAGTCCTGCGGATTTACCAGGACTGCTTCATGCCTGAGACAGAGTCCACAGAAGCACATTTCTGTATTCTTTTCAATGGCTTTGAGTCAGGATAGAGCCTTTTCAGGCTCTCCAGGAGTGCACCAAAGTTCCAGGAAAGCCATGGTTAGTACTGGGACTGTAACTTCCATGTGTTCAAAGATTTTGTAGTGGAACTGGAGGAAAACATCTCTAAACTGTCAAGACAGCAGCTCCAAGGCAAAATGCCCTACTAAGCCTTAATTTGAAACAGGGCCAGTGCTACTTTGCTATCCTCTGGGGCATGGGGATATATCCATTAAAGTGTGTGTGGTGCTCTTTGCTTCTGAGACACAGGAAACAACAGAAGTTAATAAATAAACACAATTAAAAAACAAATCAGGTCTCTCATGAATACATTGTCTTCTCTCTCTGCTCAAATTCTTTACATTCCAAAATCATATTGGAAAATGGGAGGCAAATGCACAATAAATGCTGTGAGTTGCTTTTTTGAGGCATGTTGTTTCCATTTCTATGGCTGTTTGAAAAGTGCATGAATGCAAAGCACTTTTAAACACTCTGAAAATCAATACAGAAGAAACAATAGAAGAACATTTATTCTTGTTTTATTCAGTGTCAGTATTGCTGAGTTTTGCTTGACCAGATGTTGCAGAGTTTCAAATCTGCTCAACCATAGCTGTTAACAAAACCATCCTTCTTTCACCAAAATTAAAAAAATGTACACATTTATTTTAGAAGATGTCTTTGGTTTCTTTTCTTTTTTCTTTTTTTTCTTTTTTTTTTCTTTTTCTTTTTTGTTTTTAATGAAATAAAGATGCAATCTATCCGTTACTCATCTTGATCTCTGAGGTTAAGGCTTCCTCTGTGTGCTGTTTGCTCAATATTTACACAATTATTTAGAATTTTTGAAAGCCTCATTTTAACCCTAGAGATACTGCTTCTGCAATTTCAGGTTTTTCTGTAAAAACACGTGTCTGAGATAAGTAACCATTTTTCAGATGGAGGCTGGGAAAGCTTAAACCTTTCCTCTCTGTGTGGTAGTTTCCCTTCTCCTTCTTTTCCGGGACAGAACTGACAAGCATGCATTGTCCCTCCAGTGAGCTCTGCAGTATTACTTTGACCCTAACCCATCAATCTGCCTCAATTGGATAATGATCTGTAATCACTTTCTTTCAGGGGAGTCTATAAATTTGCCAAGGCCCCATTCTTCTCTGAAGGCCTCCTTATGTTCACTCCCATTTGTGCAAATGCTCTCTCTTTTACAGCACTAAATAGCCATGCACATGGCCCTTTCTGTTCGGAGGCACCAGGCTGTTCACTGTTGATTTTCCATGGCTCTGCTCTCTAAAAGGAGGCAAAGCTTTACATGCCAGGACTCCGCAGGGTGCAGGCCCAAGCCACGCCACTTCAAGAGCAGCCGCTTTTCTCATTAAGGCTGACCCATCATTAGGTTGCTTTGTGCTGGCCCTTGTAATCGATGAGTGTACTGTGTAGTGTGAAAAAGCTAATAAAGATGAGCATGAGGTGGTAGGAAAGGGGGCGGAGAGAGCAAAGACACTAACCCCTGTTAACAGAGAAGCCCTCCTCCCCCAGAGCTTAGAAACTTGAGTTAGGGGCAAAGCTCAGGATAGCTGGCAGGGTGCACGCCGCTTTGAGTCATTTCTTTGATTACCTTACACTTAATTCCCTGAGCATCCTTGTGCTGTTCTCTTTATTGGACCTAAGAAATAGACTAAGCATGAAAGAAAGCTCATATCCTCCTTCCTCAGCCGACTTCCTTCTTCTGATTAAAGAAGATCAAAGGGTGAAGTGCATCTAAATGAACTTGCGTACACCGCAAGAGAAAGTCCATGTGTCTGCATGGAACATGGAAGTTTTTTTTTCTTATTCTCCAGAGAATTTCTAAGGTGCAGAGAAAGTCCGTAAAAGATGGAGGAAGGTAAGGGGTAGTAAAGTCACCACTGCATTTGGGAAAACACCAAGAATATTGTCTGCATTATGTTGGATGCACTTCACAAGCAAGAAAAGAGAGAAGCAAATGAGAAAATAAGTAAGCATTAGCATATATGCTAAAGTGGGATAGGGCAAGGGTGATGCTGTCTCTGGCTGTACCACCAAGAAAGCCACACATCTCCTCTAGAAGCGCTGTGCATATTGAAATCACACCCAAATCAAGCAGCAGGATTCTGCATATATGACAACGAGCTTTAAAGAAGTGAAAGGGCAATTTTGTTTGGGAGGAGCAAGCATGAGTCATATGCAGAGTAAGGTTGCAAAGTGTCAGATATACGAGATACCTGCATGGACAGAAAATGCAGTCAGCAGCTCATCTTTGCTCTGCTATGTCCCCATTTCCTCCCATTTCCCAAGGGCAAAGAAGCACAGAGAAGACAAAATACACCCTTCATGCTAAAGCCCCGAGAGTTCATTTGTGACTGGATTTTATGTGGGAAGTCTAAATAGCAGGTGACCGCTTGTGCTCTGCCCTCATACCTGTTTCTCAAATGACTCTCTGGTGTAGTGCTCAGAAGTTTATAGCGTTAAGTTTAGCTTTTCTCTTCTTGAGCATACGCAAAATTATATAGACAAGACCTCAAGCTTGTAAATAATGTTTGCATTTCAAAATAGGTTTTGAGTCTAGGTTTGAGTCTGTAGACTTAAGTTACCGGTGTCATTCACGATAGTTCTGCCTCATTCTCTGGTAACTACAGAAAGGCTCAGAAAGTCTCAAAAAAGCAGAGGGTTGTTAAAGTTGCTACTATGCATAAGCATCCCACTGCTGGTATTAGTGAGTTACAGTGCTGTTTCTTGTTCTTTTGTCATCATTTTCCTTTGATGGGTGAATCACTCTTACTAAATACGAATCAAAGCGTCATAGTCCATCATTACCTATTTGATTTTTTACTCCAGGTGGATGATACAAATATAGACTTTGTGCTGGCACCTGAATTTTAATGTTATTATCAATAGACTGTGCTCAAGTGTGGAAATGTCACTGGATCCCAAGTGTGGAAATACTATCTGAGTTGAGAAATGTATGGGAGTTGGGGATTCTGTCTATTTTTTGTTTGTTTGTTTGTTTGTTTGTTTCATTCTCAAAAGAAGAATATTCTAAAAGAACATAGCAGAACATACATCTTTCTAAATAATGGCTGTTTGATACAGCATCTTCTGCTAGCATTCTCCTTCAGCTGTGTCATTTGATGTGTTTCACATGGAATTTGTGCTACTGTCAAAGAGAAGTCATTACCTAATTTGAAACGGGGATGCCTGGCAAGGTATTTTGGGATATCTGGATGAATTTTGCCTTATTTTCATTCTAATCAGCATGTCAACAGATAATCATCTCACAGATAATATGTTTCCATTGTGTTTAAAATGTCAATAGAAAGTTACTTTCTTTTTTAATTTATTAAATACTTAATTGATATCATGTAATAAGAAGGAACAAAAACCCCTCTGGTCCCTCTGAAGTTAGCTCTGGTGGAGCCAACTATGTTGCCATTTCCAGGTTCTTCTGTAGTGTTCTAGCAATTCATCAGTGTCAATGACACATGGGAACTCTCATGTTTATAAAAGCCTGCAAGGGATCCATGTCCTACATTTCAACAAAAATCACAAAATCACATTTCAAGGTGGTCAAAGTTAGGGAAACATTAAAAAGAAAAAAAAAGACAGTCCTTTTTTGAAGTGGATAGTAAAATATAGAGCAGAATGAAGAAGCAAGAGGCTAAGGACTATAACAGAAAGGTGAATATTCCTTTGAGATGCCTAGAAAATTATTAGTGAGGTGTATTGCCAGAGTCCCAGAAGTATTTACTGACTGCAGTGGGAAGAGTGGTATGAAAAACTAAACAGATATAAATATGCTGATACACACATGTCACAAAGATCACAGGGAACAGTCTTGGAGATACTAATGAAGGTCTTTCTTACTTCTGTGCTTCACTGCTTTATCTTCATTGGCCTACACTATGGTGGAGGAGACTTTTCTGCACCCTCTCTCTGCATGCTCCCACCCAATTATTTATGTTCTGGTCAGAAGTTGCAACAAGCCCAAAAGGTTATAAGCTTGAGTCTGTCTCATGCCTCCCCATGGAAGTGTAAGAACAGACACATTTTAGCCTGTAAATTAGCAGAATCATAGGGTATGTGAATTCTTGCTACTGTGTGTTAAGCTCTGTGAGTAATCGTCTTGGTTGGTGGAAGACCAACCTTGCTCATAAAAACAAACCATGCTCATGAAAGCAAACGGAAATATTCAGCGTTCTCAGTATTTTACCTTCACTTCCAAAGCTATCTAGACTTTCGAGTACTACAGTGCGGTCACTGATACTTATCTATGTCATATCTGTAGCCTCTTAGATGGTTTGCACAATTTTTCTTACTCCTCGCTTCACAGAATATAGTCTGATCAATAGTTAGTTTTTGAGAAGAAAGTTCAAATTCATAATGGTCTCTTGTTTTTTGACTTATTAATAAGTTTGTTCTCCAGAACATGATGGTAAAAGGATGTGGAGTTACAGTTTAGAGAAGACTGGGTGTATCATCTATATGCATGAAGTTATACAATTCTTTTTCATGTTCTTAATATTTAGAAGTTTTTTCTTTTTTTTTTTTTAAACTTTTTACAACTTACTGGTCAAAAATGCCATTCAAATGCACATTGGCCTCTTTCAAGATTCAAAATAAGGTACTTAGATGACATATATTCACATTCCAAATGAGGAAAGTAAAGAGGAAATTCTTCCCTCGGCTTCATTAGTGTGATCTATGCAGTGGGATTGTACCAATTCATAGACTGGAATTTTAGTTAGCAATTTGCTGATAGTCTCACTGGAACGCTGAATCTTTCTGAATTATCCTTTACTTCTTTGGTATTACAAAAGTAAAAATATTGAAAAAGGGACTCAAGATATAGAAGATGTATTTTTATATATGATAAGATATATTTTATATCCCCAGCAACTGATTTTATTAATTGCTACAGTATTCCGATTAAATCAATGCCATAGAATTAGGAAATTCAACAGTGGGTGGATTGTGGAAAACAGCAATCAGAATAACTACATATGCAGTTGCTATGTGTGATCCTGGGTGTCCACTAATATTAATTGCAATATTCCTAATACTTTGAATTCCTAACATTGTATTGCAAAACCGAGGTCTGCTTGTAGTAGTTCTCGTTTCTGCTTATTTCATGTTCTTGAGGCATTCTTGAAGTTCTTGAAGCCTAGACAATATACTGTTACTTGAAAAAATGTTAGCCATTGTTACTGAAGACAAACCTCACCTTAAGGAAATGCCAGGCCCCACATATATGTTTATAGACATGTATATGCCTCCTCATACTGCATAAATTTTATCTGGTGGCCATTGTTTCTTCTCTGTATCTCTTATTATTTTTAGACAGACTCGATAATACAAATTCTCACTTTTACCAATAAATCCATTAATAGCAAAGTCTCAGAAAATCTGTTAGTGGCAAATATATCTGAATCTGGCATCATGGGTTACAATAGGTCAAAGAGGTTAGAAGTCTAAGGATACTATCCTATACTCCTATCTCAGAATAAATCAACAGATGTGTCTGATTTTTCTTCCAAAGTTGTCTTTGCAGTTAATAAAATGCTGTCCTCTGAAATCTCCCTAATTTCCACCAGGAGTTGCATGATGCTGTTTTCTTTTTAACTGAGTAATTGTTATTATTGTAGACATTTTATTTACTCCAAAGTGGTTTGCAGATAATTGATTAGGTTGCACCATGTCATGAAAGAACAGATGGTAGGCTAGTCTGTCAGCTCATCCGCAGCATATGAGAACACTAGGAAAATTGAGGGGGGTAGAGAAAAAAAGGTGAATAGTATAGGGAGAGAAATGAGCTAAGCTGTGCTTGCAACACAAAAACTTCTTGTAGTGGGTGGTCCTTTGGGAAGGTAATCGGAGATCTGCAATATGTCCACTACGATCAACAAAAGGCTACAATACTTCTCTGCAGGGAATTGGGTAGGGAAGAACTGTTTAAATAAAATTGCAGGGTTGTCAGAATGTTAAACTAATTCTCTAATGTTCTGTGCATTGTCTAGGGAATTTTGGCTTTGCATCATTTGCTGTACTGAAGTACTGAAAAAATATTTTAATAGAAGTGTTTTGGAATGTGTTAACATGTATTTTAGCTTTGGAAACCCTGACCGTGTTTAATGACAACTAAAAATGCTGTTAGAAAAGCTACACTCTTCTATATTCTCTCCTTGTGCCCCCTCCCAGATTTTACATTTCCTTTCACTTAGTAAAATTGTTTATCTCAATGCAAAGTATATTTCCTGTTGTTCCAACCAATTAGTAGTCTTTTTTTTTTCTTTTTTATTATTTGTAAACTATAAGTGATGAATTACCATGGAGAAAACTGTGTATGGATTACTTGGATGCAGAGGAATGCAGTCTTGGGCTGTCTTCCTGGTCTTCCTTAAGTGTGTGTGTGTGTTTATGCAGGTGAAATAGGAAGAAGCAGTAGGAAATGGCAAGTAGAGGAATATGCATTGTCTATCCCATGTTCACTGAAAATATTAATTATTGTACCCCAGGAATCCAAAAACTACCCTCCCCCCACCCAAAAGAAAAAAAAGAGATCCAAAAAAAAAAAAAAGTGATTTTCATGCAAAGATGAATCTTTCTAGACTCCATCTTCCTTTGCACTCAAGCAGGTATTTATGCTTTGCAAAGCAGTGTTAAACAGCTAATCAAAAGGGCTTCACAACAGGCAGCCTTGCACACCCAGCCAGCAGCCTCTTTGGCAAGTTCACTCAAACAGCTGGTGGACTGAACCCAGCAAGACTCTCCTCTCTCCAGTTTAGCCCATTTTCTTTTCCTCAGCACCCCATCAGTCACCAATGGGTCTACTATGTAGCTCACCAGCAGTGAGGAAGAGCCTTCTCAGTTTCTCAGTGTCTTTCTTTCTCCCTTGTCTCTAAATAATTGTGTGCAAGGATGGCAGAGAATATCACTATTACATGAGGTTTTTTTCTAGACAGTGCTACAGTGCTTAAATTTATGAGAATCCTTTTGTATTTTGACCCCATTGTTCTACGAACTATACAAATAAAACTTTCTTGGCCTTAAGAACTTATAATCTTGGAAGCAGAGGAGGTAAGAATATAAATATATAGAAATATATAAAACACAGAATGCAGAAGGGGACATGATTAGACCTTCACAATCTAAGAGTTTCGGCTCATTGTATTGTCTCTCAGGCCAATGACCTTTCCTCCTCTAAGTATATAATTGTGCTTTCATTTAAGTAATTCCAGTAGAAGTTAATCACTATATTTTGCTTCAGCGAGGCAATCTTTTCCCGCCAGTGACTGTGAAGCGGCAATGTTCTGTGTGCTGAGTTTTCCACACCTCTGGAACAGCAGTTAACCCAGTTAATGCTTTTTCTGTTGTCTGCATAGTTTCTCCAGCACAAAACAGCTCCAAATAGAAGTAGATGTTCCCTCACTGCCTTTGCAAATGTTTCTATATATAGGGAAAAAAATGACCCAAATCTGACCACAGTACTAGATTTAAGGCTTCTTTATCAAAAATTGACAATGAAAATTAGTTCTTACTGGATTGAGGAGGAAGGATTAATTACACTGACCACAGATGGGCATGGTGCAAAGAACATTGGTAAACTCCCCACACAGCTTTGTAGATGTACTTTAATTATGGCCTGCATAAATTTCTATTCCAGTTTTTGGACTCCCTTAAGCAGAGATTACCAACTGTCCTAAATTGCTTGGTGGTTTGTTGAGGTGGAAATGTATCCTCTGTGGACTAAACTCATTACTTGGAGGTTTATTAGCAAGAAGGTAGTGTAAGTCCATTAATAAATGAGGAGTGAGGCAAAATCAATTATGATTTTAATATGACTGAACCACTAAGCTGCTTTTTTTTCAGTCTGTCATTTAAAAGAGAATAAAAGAGCATGGGCAGTTAAGAAGCAATGAAGATCTTAACTGATGGTTGTTGATAAATTCAAATAAAGAAATTCTTGAGAAAATTAAATGCACAAAGCAGCAGAACACAACAATGTGAGTTTCTTCATCTTAAGTAAAATTGTTTGTGAACATACTGAATCAGTACATAAGGTACCTACATTAATAGGTACTTTTGAAAACAAAATCACTAGCTGGTGGAATAAAACAGTGTATGCAGAATATAAAGTGAAGGGGAAGCAAACAGCGAGAAAGAGAAATCCTGTTATTCATCATCAAATAGATGTTCATTTGGCTATCTAGTAAAGTGATGGAGCCATTTGGACTGAAGATGTGAAAACTGGAAGCAAGAAAAGTAACGAAGAAATAGCAAGTATCTATCCAAACTGTATAATGACAGATGAAAGACTGAAAAGGGTAAATGAAGGAAAGAGGGTCATGGTGTTATTTCTGGAAAATATGTGCTACTGTGCTTCACAAAGTCACCTTTGGAAAACAGTGCCAATTGGCAAGGATATGAACATAGGCTGAATATACTGAATGTTTCAGATGGAAAAGCCAGAATGAATGACAACAGGTTTCTGATGAGGGAATTTTGAAAGTGAGTATCTGTGGGACTTGACATACGGCCTAGTTTTCTAGAGCATCTTTTCTAACAATATGGAAGAAGGAATAGATACATGTGAATACATTTTGCAAATGACAGGAGGTGGAGAAGACCCCAACTGTGGTAATATTTCAGCTATGGACTATGGTGAAGGACAAGAGAGATTAACAGTATAAAGGGATATTGAAAGGGAACGATAGCACTGAAAGAGGCAAGTTGCCTCTTGGCAGGCCATATGTGGCACAGCACATTCCTTCTGGAATAAAACCAAAAGAAAATGAAATGAAACCCAAATGGGAACTAACGGCTGAGGAGAGAAGTAGAGTGAGACTAGAAATAGTCTGAGCAATGAGGGCAAATGATAGGGCTATCTAGCTATTTATACTGAAGGGTTGGCTAGAGATCTAGTCAGCTCAGACTTTGAAAATGCAAGCCCTGAGATTAAAAAAAGGAAAAGTGTTTAAATATCACCTAAGAAACCCAACTTGAGTGTTTCAGCCAAGGTCTCCTCATATGCATACAGTGTTTGGCAGTTGTTACTGGGTGAAACTTCCTTGCTATATTTTTGTTCCTTCAAAATATGATAGTCCAATTTGAAGCATATATCATATATCTGTTTTTTTTTTCTTTTGTTTCAATGCCATCTGTAGTCTTATAAGGCCAAAATCTTCTATTTTTGATGGAACTTGAATATTTTCTACACACTCTTTTCAAACACATATAAACACAGAGACACATGTACATATACACTCTTACTCCCAAGTAATGTAGGACTGCCAGCCTGCATTAATGGAAGCATATATTCTCAATATCAAGCAAATAGCTATCATTTAATTTAATCTATCTAAGCCATTATTGGATTCCTGGTCTAACTCAGAGAACAGATTTTATTAAATGAGGATTTGATCCACTGCTCACTTATACCATGAAAAAGGCTAACATTGTTTTCAGTCAGTCGGGGTCAGGCTTGGAAACTTCTACTTGACTTGAAGGATAGCCATCTGGGGAAAATGTTTGTCGATTTTATGAAGATAATTGTGAATAATTCTGTAAAAGGCAATATGTCTGTGATTTTCATCGGTTCTTGTGGTTTTATTAGAAGGTCTTCTTGAACTTCGGGGTAAGATTTTACCTTTTAAATCTATACTTCGGAATGATAAAATTGGATTGTGAATTTTTGACATTCTCAATGGCTTACAAAGGAAATACAAACAGTTTTAATTAATGGGATGACATGTTATATCATTTTTTTCTCCCACAAATATTAGGAGTGCATTTTCTTTGTCCTCCTTGAATGATTTAGTTATATTGGTTGAGGTGTTTGTGTCCTTATTTCACTATTTTGATAAATTTTTCACTGCGAAGATTACTTCCTGGAACCATTTCTAATGAAAATAAGTGGTAGCATGAAGATTTGCTAGAAGTATGTGTAAACAAATGATTTTATGGCTAAAAAGAAACTGTTAAAAGTTCAGTTACTGTTTTGGGCAATAAAAGGAGGCAAATTCTTCTGATTTGCATTTTGTAATCTCATTCTTTTTCAGACATACATCAGAGTTTGTGACAGTAATCCACTCATTTTTCTTCATGTCAATGTACTTCATCTCCATAGAGGGACCAAGAGGTCCGGGAATGCTTTATCCTCAGCCAACTGGATTCTGAAGAATATGATACAGAACAATGCAAGGGGTCAGCCTCTGCATACTGTGTAGGGATCTGTCCCTAAAAATGTGGAAATAAATTAATTATAAATCAAAATTAATACAAACCCAAACTGGACAATTTTGGTGATTTTTTTAAAAATATTTTGATCACTGAAAAGATACATTTTAATTAAGTAGGTCTGAATGGGTCAAATTTTGTGAAAGCCTGCCAGTTTGAAATATGACTTATAATGGTACATATCTTTTTGTGATCTTGATACATGCTCTCATTCTAGCATAAGATGAAGCAGTGAGTGATTGTCACCCAAAGTACATAGCAAAATACAGTGGTGTCACATCTCGCTCTCTGACGAAACATCATGAATATGTTGATGCTACCCTCAACACAGGGTCACAGAGCTGCCAGGTCAGGGAATACTTTGCCGTACACAATCAGCATGTTATTAATGAGTAGTACAATGAGCTACACAGTGTTATGTCTGTTCATACTCCCCACTGACTCACAGTTCACCTGATGTTGGCACCAACACCTGCCTCACAGCCAGATGCTAAATGTTCTTGGCCTGTTTCCTTCATGCTGTTGTGTTATATACGCAGAAAGGATTCATCTGTGGGCTATTTTGAAAGGATTCTCCTACTTTTCTCTATGACAAGAATATGGAAGAACTTCTGTTTTTGCTTTTTATGTTTTTAAATGGAATTTGCTTTCAGACATGCTTTGGTGTAGCATCTACTTGTTCATAAATGTATAGCTGTCTGCTATAGCTGTTCCTGGGCTGATAACATTTCCTTCTTCTTATTTATTTCTATTTGAGAAGATTTTCACAGCTTTATAAATGATACATAATACCTTTCAAACTTTATCACTTTCAGGGTTATGCACTATTGGGATGATATAAACACCTGAACACAATTAAGGTATCAATTATCACATAAACTGTGTCAAATGATCATACGCATGAACTTGGATGGCCAAAACATGATGCAGAGAGAGGCATAGAGAGAAGTTTAATCTAATTAATGGCTCCTGACATGTGCTACAAGCATGCCCATGACCAGTCAAATATGCTGACCAGTAGGGGTAACAACATAAATCTAAAATACCTTTGCACTACTGGGTGATGTTTCCAAGGTGCAGCTATCTGTGAAATAGGAAATGTGTGCCCATCTGCTTGTTGGTGTTTCTCAGTACAGCCAGGCAGAGACCAAAAGTCCTAAGCAACCATCTAGCGCCTTGACTCCAAACTGTGTTCCCCGTTTTTCATTGCAGCGGTATTGAGATCTTACCTTCAGATCCTTTAGTCTAATAGTGAGGCTAGAAAGCATCTAGGAAAACTGTATCTCCCATCCATTTCTAAATGTCTACAAAGCACAGGAAGTGTTTATAGGAAGTCTAATGTGTGACATTTTCATGTGAGACTCTTCAGATGGTTAGTGGTGTCCTGAGCTGCATTCTCCAGAGCCAGATCCTTTGATTAAATGCAGTTGTGCATTAATTTATAAAAGCCTACCTTCGTTTGATGTGATTCTGCACCTACACTTCCCGCTTGGCAACTAAATTCTTTTCATGCTGTTCTCCTTATCAGGCACATATCTCCCTGTTGACATGGAGAAATAAAACTGTAGTGTGATAAATGTACATGCGGTTACTCTGTTGGAACCTGAAGACACAAGATACCCTTCATGAGATGATTAACCTTGGGCTGGTAACAGACCTATTCATTTGGACTCATTTTCAGCCTAATACCCTGGCCTGCTCTCCAGTGAAATAACAGATCCTTTCATTGCAAGGGAAAATACGAAACTGAGGAAAGCCCTGAAATATCTGTTTAATTTTGAGCAACTGCTTGAATGAACTCCATACAGCTTAATCACAGGGCTGAATGAAACATGTGTAGGATTACTGTCAGAAGCAAGGATGAAAACTGAAGACAGCATTTTGCTGGCTATACATCAGCACTGACCTGTTCACACATAACGAGGGCTCTGGTTCATGTCCATTGAACAAACTTTTGATGACTGAGGCCACCCCCCACCTGGGTGATTCCCAGCCTAAGGCTACCATGCTCCAGGAGAGGCTTTCCCAGACTTCAGCATCGCTTTGCAGTCCAACAATTTGCACCAGGTCCCCGCTATTGGTGGATGAAGCTGATTACTGCAGGGTCAGCCAACACATGGCTTGCTGTTTCTTTACTTCTTCCAAGGTGTTCCCACACTGCTTTCACATAAATGTGATTACATGTTGCAGCAAGGTAGAGAGCTGGGTATAAGAATCTTGCTAAGGTAGGACTGAAAATCCAAATGTACTCTTGTTTCTTTTTTCAAAAGATGTGTAGAAATAACTGTGCGACTAAAACAGATCATTAAATAAACAAACAAACAAAACCAAAATTTCCCTTTTTTCCTGCATCGCCAATAAAATAAAGCCTACAATTCACAACTGGAGGACTAAACCCACTTTCTCCCATAAAGTGCAAGTGATATATTGAGAGTCTGGAGAACTGCAAACCCCACTTCTACCTAAAACTGGGTACTCTTTTTTTTCCTGAAAAAAAACCATATTTGAGAGCTTTTCTGTGTTTTCATTGCATTTGTTTGTTGACTGTCAACTACAGCATATATGTCATGGGTAATCGATGATGCCACTTCTGATGAGGTGGTACAAGGTACACACTCTCTCTAAGGCCTAGAAGGAAAAGCTGACAGTGACAATAGAAGTCAAAGCAGAAAGCTATCAAGGAGATGGAAAGGTCGGTTCTGCATAACAGTCTTACAGTTTTCCTGGAAATGCTATGCGTATTAGCAGGTGAGCAGAAAGACCTTTTCATCTTTTCTAAAAGTCAAGAAAAATCTAAGCATACTGGTTAGACTTCAGCATAGAGTTTAATGAGGAAGATAGTGATATAACATCAGCCACAGGACATTAAGAATACATTCTTACTTGAATTAGAGCCTATATGAGTGGGGAAAAGGGATATTAATTTTAAATGTCAGAATAATAGATAATGGGGAGTTTGATTTTTAACAAAATTATCTATTAACAGAAATGAATATTGTGTCTTTAACAGCGTATATAAAAAGCTTGAAAATAATAAATGAAATGATTTTTATTCTCATCACCATTATGATTCAGTGTTGCTACTGCACTCTCTTAACAATTTTTCCCAAAAGGCGATGTTTTTCAGGACATTCTGCTAACAACAGAGCAGAAGCTCTGATCCCAGAGGACAGAAGCTGTTAAAGCTTCTTAATTTCTCCATAAGATTTTGCTTTTTACCTTTTGGTTGTTCTTCTTAGCCCATCCTTTAATTTTTCCCTCTTTATTTTTTAGCAGCTTGCAGAAGTTGTGATGCTGTAATTTCAAAATGTGCATACTCTGATGGTGCCCATGCTTGCTTCCTGTGCATCCTGGAATCAATGAATTTTGTTGGTACAGACTGATACGGCAGGTACATGACTGAGATGAAATCCCTGCTATACTGCAGTTAGGAATTGTGTCATAAATGGAGAGAGGTTCTCACTCATTGAATATCAGATGAGAAAATCCAGCAGGTCGTTGAGGTAGCCCATCCTGAAACTAGCTGCCATTGTCATCCAGACCATCAGAATCTTCTTTAGGATCGTGAGATGGAGATCATTGAAATCCATGGAAAAGCCCCCAGTGATTTCACAGAATTTGTCTCAAAGCCTGTATCCGAAAAGGTTCTGAGACTCTGGTCTTCCTTGCCCTCCTGTCGTAAAATAGAAGAAACACTGTTGTCGTCAAGGAAATTGCGCTGGTGTACATGGAGGGTGGATTAGGTCATAGACCTTTTATTCTCAGAATGTGAAACAGGGAAAAAGCATTATGTTAGGCTTTTAGGAAAGCCAGTTTTATATAATAAAATAAAACAATGATTTGGGAGAGAAACACCACTAGGATGGAAACAATAACTTGAAATGTGCTTGTACATGAAGTGGAATATAGTGAGGGAGATTTTCACTGAGTGGGACACATTTTCTTGGTCTACATCACCTAGCTGAGCTAACGAAGTCGAGACAAGAGGGGAGGAGGTAATGCACAAAGTAGACCTATTCCTGCATTAGAGAAGAAATAGTTTTTATTCAGTCTCCAAAATGGTCTAAAGTTACATTAAGTGGTTACTTAGTATATAGAAATTACTTTACTTATGATGGAAGAAAAATTCTTTCTTGAGAAAGAAGCACAACTGTTATTGAAAGGAGCATGACCTTTCAAAGACTACTGAAATCTGTCTTACATTGGCTTAGACAGCTTTCACTAAATTAACCTCTGTCATAACTAAATTGAGGTCAATAAAGTTGTTATCTCAAAAATAAATTCCCATTTTAATTTCTCCAGGTCTGGACAAAATATTGAAAATTTTAAGGGAGATTGCAAGAAATGAGTTAGTAAAAAATGCTTGTACTGAAAGAGAAATTAAAAATATATTAGAAAAATTTATATTAAGTATTATTTTTTCTACCCATAATTATGTCATATATATATAGACGAGTATATAATACAGGTGGGTATATATGTATACATACGTCTGTATGTACATATATATATATATACTTTAAATGATAATTAAAATGAACTTGCATATTTTTTGCCTGCCAGAGAAGTCAGTATATTTAATGAAAAATCAGGCTACATATCTGACAAAAACAAACACAGATCAAAAAAGCAATAATAAAAAGGAGTAAGGTAAAAAAGCACGATGGAACACGATGAGTGTTTTAGGCAATTGTCTTTGCAAAAGTGTATACCCAGCTCAAGTGTGTAATCAGTACATCAGAAACCTGAGGTGGTGTACATGGCACATTTTGCATTCATTTTACTAGTAGTGGCACGTGCAGTTGCTTTAGTGCTCAAATTTCTATTTTGACCGTGTTAATGCAATGACAGAGATTTCTACATCTTGTGCTATCAAGTTATCTTTTGAAATGTAACCTCAAATTGCTTTCTTTTTTGCTTTCTTCTGAATTTAGGATCTTCATTTGACGGATGATTTCTGTGTTTGTTTTTAATATAGATGATAGTCTCTTCAAAGGTTTTTTTAATAGTTGTTCAAGGAAATATATTCCAGAAACTCTACAGAGGCAAACTATTAATGATTATTAGTCAGGCTGGCAGGTCATATCATCCAATTTTATCACATAATCTGAGCTGTGCAGGTCCATTCTGGGGTGTCAAAATATCCTCCACAATCACCACCTTATGATGATATGTGATCTTTACACCTTTCAGAGCCACTGTATAATGCAGAGGTAGAATGAGATTTAAGTTTAAGTGAGGCATTGTTAATCTTGGGATAACTCTTCTCTTTATTTTTATATAAATATATATGTGTGTGTATATATATATATATATGTATTTGGCAAAGGTTTTTCTGCTGGTGATTAAAGCATCAGAGCCTGCTCTGAGGCTAGCTCTTCAGGGCTCTAAAGAAACTTGCCATAGAATGAAAATAATTTCAGGAACAATTAGACAAAAGGTCAGCATAAATTCTCCTGTATCTCCAGCATTATCATCACCCAAGTGTCTCTTGCTTATTGTACATAGTGACAAAGTAAAAGCTATTTCAGCTGTTATATTGCGATGGCTGTTATTTATGAAACATAAAAGGATAGTGAAATACAAAAGGGTTTGAAAAGACCAGGCTAAGATCAGATAAAAAAAAGGAGAGAGAAACAGGCATCTTGGGATGGTAACTACCCTGCCATGTACTGACAGGGAGGTTGTATATTTTTAGAATATACTGAAAGGAATGGTGCTTTTACTTAGGTTTTTATGGTTTACCATGAGATGCAATTTTCTGGCCTTATATGCAGTTGTAACAAAAGTCAGAGAGATTTTATGATAGCTGCCAGAGTTCATAAATGATGGCATACACTAAAATATTTATAGAACTGTAAAATCTTGATTTCTCTCTGGTTTAGCAGATGGGGTCCTAAAACTGGTTCCCAGATTGTCACATTTCTTTACCCTTTGATGACAAAGAAGCCTGTTATCACTTTTTTCTTTCTTTCCCCCTGGAAAGCAAGTTCACTAGTGTAATCAAGTTCATACTTCTATCCAATTATACACACCCAGATCCTATGAATTAAGACATGTCAACCATATAAGATTCGCAATTATTCAAGGCAAAGGGCCTGTCATTAAACGTCAGGATCCAAGCAGCCTCGCCATCTCCTTGACCAATGTCCGTTGACTCGTGCCAATATAATGGCTCACCTATATATTGGGGAAGGTCTGCTTCCCAGCCCGTGTGCTGCACCCGTACTACAGGCAAACACTACTTACACACCAAAGGTGGTGGACTTAGCTGCCTGCCTGGTATAAAACATATAGCACGGCTAGTTGTTTTTTTTCAGGGTGTTTCATTGCTCTCAAAGAAAATAATGAATCCCCGTAGCACTGCTAAGTTCAACTATACTTCAGAATTAAAATTGATGGCTGGGGGTAGCAGAAGTGAGATAAGTCATCTGCAAAGCAGCAATTTTCAATTCCTGACCAGGATTTACCCCACATTAAAAGACTTCTAATTAAAACTGAAGATGCTGAAAGTACCAAGTCCAGAGTCAAAGGCTGTCCTTTATTATTGGATTTCCACATGAAAGTTTCTAGATTTTAGATGATAACCAGTGAATGAATATGCAGTATTCAGAATAACACACCTCTAACATATTTTCAGAATTCTGGTAATGCATTCATTATGTCCTATATTCATATTTTGTTTTTATGTTTAAATAGTTATACAATAGAAAAGCGGATCAGGGCTTAGGGTCCCATTTTTCAAGGAAATGTCCAGACAAATGATAAATGTCTCCAGTGCAGAGACTTAGTATGTCAGGACAGATATTACAAATGGTCAAAACAAAGAATCAGGATAAGGGTCAGTAGAAGGATGAAGTAAAACATGGGTTCTGCAAAATATTTTTTAAAAGCCTCATGCACTCTCAATTCCTTTGTAATTTAAATATGAATTTATTTAAAATAAATACAAATGTTTGGATACTACAAGATGGATGAACTTTGATTTTGATACAGTGTTTCAGCTTATTGCTAATAAGTAACATCTATTGCATTATGTCTATAGAGATGGAAGTGCTAACAAACAGGAATATATACCAGAATGGCATGGAGAAATTGCAGTGAGTCTGAATATGAAACTTAGAGTTAGGTCCTCTACTGAGATATCCCAGCATGGCTTCACGGATCATGCCAAACCAATTTCTATCAGTTGAGAATATGTTCCAGGTAATGGATAGGCTGGTTGTGGGATTTCTTCGCATTTATTTTTTTAACCATGGAAAACAAGAAAAGCCTTAAGGCTTTTCTTTTCCTTAGCCTATAGTTCTTAATTGTCACACTACTCACTTTTTTTCTTTTTTCTCCTACCAGGAGACTAGAAGAATAAATGAACGATAAAACAAAAGAAGAGAAGAGCAAGGGAAATACAGAGTTAGAGAAGTATTTCTCATTCAGAGTCTGTAGGCATCTTTTATGTAAACTGCAGTGATTACCATTTTACCTTATATAGTAAATCTTTCTTTCTTCAATAAAGTGACTCTCATTTCCAAAAAAGGCGGTATTTTATTTTCACTCCCTCTCTCTTCTGCACTTTCCTTATCTGGCCTCTAGCACCTTTCTAAGTGTATCCCAAGATTTTTTAGATAGATAGAATAATAATAAATAGTAATCTCTCCTTCATTTTTAATGGAACTTAGGAGAAGAGTCTTAATTAGTATTTATAAGGTTTGGTTTATTTGTGTGGATATGAGAATTTCTTTAACCAGTTGGCCTTCATCTAGGAATTGTTTTGCTTTGGCATTAAGTGAAAGCTGGGAGATGATGTTATTTGCATCAGAAACAAAGATGATGCTTTGCTAGAAATTCAGCATATGCTACCTCACCAGTTCACTTCATCATTTCAAGTCTGAAGTGAAATAGTAATAGGGTGCTGAGGAAAAACTGAACCGAAAACTGGCTGATGACCTCTTTGGAGACAGACACCTATCTGACTTGGTGAGTATCTGGTGAGTTTGATCTGCTGGGAAAGAATTGAGGAGGTTAAATTTCTTTCAGTTCACCTCTATATATTTTGTAGTTAGAAGAAGAATATTAGATGATAGGCAACATTAAACACTGCATTGAATGTGTAGAACTCTATCTTTCTTATTAAAGAGCCATGTGTCTTCTTGAGAGCCCTAAAACCCTGAGCCCTGGCCCAAAATCTGCTTGCTGGAGCTTTGAGACATCAGTCAAACAGCATTATTTGTTTTATTTTCTTGTTCTTGTTTCTTATTAGAAAAGAAACATAGTAGCCTGGTGATATCTGTGAGGCTATTCGCACTGAAAGTATTTCTATCCTGTCATGGATATTAGTAGTGGACATACTAATTACATTACTTCAGGAAAATAGGAAATACATGTTCCTTAGGGAAAAAAATGATCAAGACTTGTGCTAGTCCATCAGATTTCTGTGATGTAGTGATGTAGATGTAAATAGCTAACTTACTTAATTCTTGGCTATGGGCATGGGCTGTACTTGACAGACATTTTTATAAAATTATATTTTATTTGGAAATATGAATCTGCAATCCCCAAGGCAAAGAGCATTTGTTACTGTTTGTTACTGTTTGTTACTGAAGAAGCTTTCTGAGAACAACTTTTGTTGTGTTTGGCTGAGTATACATAAAATGGCAATGTTGTCCCTACAGAAGAAACCTTCATTTATGTCCCCATATACATTCTTCCTGCACCCTGACTGCTTGTCTGGAGAAAACTGGATTGTACTAATTTCTTATATTAAGAAGTTGTTCAATTCTCTTGAAAAAAAAGGTGGCATCTCCAGAAGATGACTCATCCCATTCTAACGTGTATCCTGTGTAATTTGCGTAGGCTAGTTGATGGGCATTCAAATAATTAATGTTAGGTAAGAAGAATATTTTTACATAAGAAACATATTTTTAGATCTGCATTGGAGAGTCTAAGGTTTTATTTGAAATATTAGGTGATCTCTTCATCATGCCAGATACAGTGGTTGCTGTGTTTGCTGAGCAATAAAGTTCACTTGAGAAATTTTAAAAGATGCTATACACTGAAATTATTTTCGTATTTATCACTTTTTGCTTAGCCACATCTGTTCTTTCATGGTCTTCTTTGCAATAAGGTGCTGGCTGATGATAGTGATGAAATGCAGTATGTAATTCTGGAAATTCTGCTACCAAGGATTACACCTGCTATCACAGGTTTTGTTTGACAAGATTTGGCAAAACTCATGTTGACTTCTTTATCATTTGGATATTTGTTTTGGAACATTATAACCTTCATCTGTACACATACCTAAATATAATGAATGTCTTTCAAAATTAAAAGGTTATATAAAAGGAAAAAATAATACTGTGACCTAAAAAAAGAAAAAAATAGTCTTCGAAAATACCTTGCATACATCTATAAGTAAAACCTGGAAAAAATGTTTTTAGAGTATTCAGTCCAATGTTAAAGTATTGCTTTGAAATACAGTGTGCTATTTCACAGATGGTAGTTACACACATTTTTTTTTTAATCTGCTGGCTAGATGCCCAAGAATAAAACTTTTGTATTTAGTATTTTTTTTCCAACATCTATGCACATTTTAGGAAAAGTACAGACTCTGAATTCAGACTGTGATATATGGTGAGTTATGCGAGCTTTTAAATTTCAGTATTAACCTAGAACAGATAACACGATGAAAGCTACTAAATTCTGTGTTTAAATGCTCATGTGTTCATACAATATGAATATGGAATGAAGATAGAAAGAACAGAATATTATTATTCTGAAATACTAGTACATTTCTAGATTATAATTGTTAACTTGATATAACTAGTATATAAGGATTGCTGTCCGGTGATCTCCCACAAATTCTGGAGCTATTTGTAAAATCTTTTTGCAAATTTTATTCTGGTCAATATGACATGGAAAAAAAATGAACAGGAAGTGTTACCACTGGAAGATAATGAAGAAGCATGAATTAGCTGGTATGAATTTCATTCCATAAGTGTGGTTTAAAGTATATGGTCTTATTGTATGCCAGGATAATTGTGTTGTTTAGGTCTTTTGGTAAAACATATATATATATGTATATATATACACACACACACACACACACATATATATAGCTGGTGAGAGATTAAATGCGATAATGAGTGTGTTTTAAATAAAAATTGAGAGAAGAAAATATAAAAATCCTGAAAAATGGGTCATAAGCTTCACAGTTGTAGCCACAAAGCAACGTTCTATTTGACGGGTGTAATCCTGGTCCCAGTGAGAGTTTTATCATTGACCTCAATTGAGATAAATTCACTAGTTGAGTTTCAAGGCAGGAAAGGTAAGGAAGCTGTTACTCATTCAGATTGGCAAATCCCTTTTTGGGGAGCATGGTTTTGTACAAGAATATTTATTTTCATTTTGGAATATTCACATATTTTGTTCTGTACCAGACCATATCTCAGTTCTGCCCAGGTGTGCATGCAGCCAGTGCCTTCAGAGTTACCCACAACCGTTCATTAGAGGAAAAAAAATGCCCTTATTTGCACACCATGTTACTGTCTCAGTAATGTCCCTGTATCCTTTTATTCTAGACATGACCAGAGGTGAAGTAATTACATTTCAACCTGCAATGAGGTGAAATCCTCATGGTCACTATAACAGGAAGCAGATTTCATAGGCAGAAGTGGCTCTGATTATTCCAAACCCTTTTTTGTAGTTCAGCAAATCCGTATTTTTGCTGGAAGTAAGACCTCTCCTTGCCAATGCTTTCCACCCATCCCCGGAACCATGCATGGCTGGTAAATCAACACAATTATTATTCTATTCCAGAGATGTGCAACGATTTACATTTATATGCCAACGTTTTCTTCCTTGTTGCCCCAGCAAGAGCTGGGAAATGATTTATAGGGATGCAGAAGTGCTGGCACAGATGTTGCACAGCCTCAGCATGTTTGCATTGCACAGCGTGGCAGCTGATTCGGAAAGCGCCGACGCGCAGGTAGAGCGAGAGGCAGCGTGTGTGCCAGCAGTGCCCTTCCAGCGCCAACATGGGACAAACCCTGGCCCTGCTGCTGGGAAACGTCTTTGGCATCCATCTTCCTAACAGGTCATTTCTGCGCGCTGCGCTTTGGGGAGAGGATTGCTTGGTTCTTCTAATTAGTTGCCTCTGTTGAATTCCTGATGGATTTGTGCATCATAAAAGCCTTTCAGTTTTGGAACAGTTGGCAGCTTCATTTTATGTATAAATTTATTTTTCTTCTCCACCCCTCCACCTTACCCCTCCATAATGAAGGTTTGGAGGCTGAATAGATACTCAGAATAAAAGCTTATTTTGCAGTGGGAATCTTCTTTGTTTTTCTTCAGGGAGGTTGGCATTACTGGGAAGATTGTCTTTTTTTTTTTTTTTAATATAACCAAAGAATATGAAGATGTCCAACCCATTTGAAACCACATTTCAAATCTTAGCATTTGGGAAGAATAAGTCCACTGATGGACAGATTGGGAGTGCTGTATTCTGCAGAAGTAGCTCAATTCCCTCAACCTAAAGGCATTTCGCGTATCATGACATGGTGAAGCACAGAGAGTCTGGGCCATTTGGTGCAGTGCCAAACCAAGTGTCTCAACGTGCTGAGGGCTGCCACTTTATAAGCCTTTAGCGTCTGAGGGTAAAATGGGTTAGGTGAGGGGACAGGTCTGAATTTTCCTCGCTTCACTTGGTCTGTATACGACCAAGTATACAGTCGTACGGTATGGGTTGTTGTTCGGTTTTCCTTTCAAGTATTTGCCAGAGCAGCGAAACCTAAACCAGAGCTCTGGTTTGTGGTTCACCTTGAATGTGTACAAAACTGCTATGGTCTCTCCCTCTTTGGGAGGGGTCTTCCATGAGAAGGGAGCTTTGGTTTTACAGTTGCTGCTCCCCAGGAGATGCTCTGCATCTGCCTATCTCCTCACCCCCATGGTCCTACTGGCTGTGTGGTTCTGGCCTTGCCGATATGAGTCCTTCAACTCCTCAACTCCAGGCCACATGGCAGAATAGGTTTTTTGGTTCTTAAGAAGCAGCCTATGTTTGTCAAAATTGCCAGTGCAAGGAAAGAGAAAAAAAAAAGTCAACTTGTTAATCGCACCAACTGAAAAGTAGAGAGCTAAAATGATGAACCTGTTCCTTGCCTGTGATAAGGGAAGCAATGGACAAGATTGGACAAGCAATGGACAATTACTGTATAGGGTGTGAGTCAAGGCAGAAGGTTATGTTCCTCCCATTAAGACAGTAAATAAACGTAATCATAGCACAGTAGAAAAGTCCTGTAACCTTTTGCTTTCAAAAACATTGATATTAACTTGAGGAAATTAGTCAGCCATGGGTTGTAAAAAGCACAGGCCAGGATTTTGGGTATATATATTGCTGGAGAAATTGCTGCTTCAAGAAACTGGCTCTGTCTTGGGCTAGATACTGCAGATTACAAGTGTGCACAGCCACGGATTGCAGGTTAGAGCATCCAGGATAAGAACAGTGAGGTTGAGGAGGAAAAGAGGGGAAGGAAATTATACCTTAGTCATTGAAATTGTGCTCTACTCTGCACAAAGTTAAGCTTCATAGCCTTAGCGGAGTATCAAATTTAGCCATATATATACGTATATATATATATGAAATGAAATAATGCAACAAAGCTGGGTTGATGCTTGGGAGAAATCCTCTCTCTTTCAGCTATGGGCAATCTTATTGCAGGTGGTAGATTGTGTTCACTTATATCAAGACTAATGTCTTCATTCTGATGGCTGGATATACTGAGCAAAATAGACTCTAGTAGTAGCTAACCACCTCCTTGTGGGCCCTCTAAAATAACCCAACTCCTTCATTCAGCACTGAGAGATCTCCAAACACTTAGTTTATAAACAACCCAAGCATTTTAACACATTTTTCTCCTTCTCCCAGGAGATGTTCTTGGCTTATGTTAGCTCCCTTAATGACAGCTTTAATCTTACGATGTGTACGGGTACTTGTTTACATTTTTATTTTTAAAGGGCTTTTTTGTGTGTGGTATGTGTGTATGTGAGAGCATGCACTAAAGTTCTAAATTGACAGATGTCTTTTTGTAGAACTGAAATGACATATCTAAGTTTTACTGCTCTCTTCCCTGTATTTGCATTTTTAATTACTTGCATCGTATTTTATTAGTGTGTTACCTGATGAAGAATTCCAGCTAATTGATTTCACCTGGAATTATATGCTGGTATATGAAAAATTATACTTGGCCATTTGTGGAGACCAGCTGTGTATTAGGAATATCTGATCCCCATCTGAAGGATTTAAAATGAAAAAAAAAAAAAAAAGCAGAGCAAACAGCTGATTGTAAAAGCCAGTTCTTTTTTTTCTAGCCCTAGAGATATTATTATTGGCAAATATCCTTTATTACTCACCCTATATACTACACATTAACTCAGAAGTTTGCTCTAACTGAGTATCATTCAGTCAGATGACTTTTTCTTCAATCATTTCAGCCTTAATTTGTAGTAAAGCTAATGTTGTTGCTTTCTGCCTCTATTCAAATGCTCATTTGCTTCCATTCCAGCATGGCTCACAGAGATACAACTGCATTTTGACCACAAGTTTTTTTGCAATAAAGAGAGGAGAAACAATGATTAAACATGCAGCTTTGTTTTGGTTTTTAATTAAAAGTCACCTTTAAGGGAAGAGGAAGGAAGAAAGCAAAGAGAATATGTTCTTTCAGAAACATGACCAAATCCTGTAACACGGCTGAACATACACACACACGCATACACACAAGCACACACTCACTTTTGCTCTCCATGGATATTTCTGGTTTGATTCTTTGTCTGCTCCGACAACAGATGGTGTTTTAATAAAGTCCAGTAGGAATATTACTGTGAGTAAACAATCCAACGCAAGCCAATTTCATAATTGCTGGGTACTGATACAGCCTCTTACCTGATGAATCCAAATTGGGAAGAAACCAACTGTGCACACACCTACTGGCAGAAGCCAAATTCGCAGCTGTGGTATGCTCCAGCACTGAGCTTCACCACGGAAGGTAAATTGCAGCTCCAATCATCTTTCTTGGCACAAGGCTTGGGGAACAGCTGCCATCTGGCTTGTCATCAAAGTACGGTCACCGAGTTTCTGGGAGATGAAATAGCTTGCTTTTTTACCTTGACACGCATGAAGATTGCAATCTTCATCTTTACAGGTATCTCTTAAAATAACATTCTTGGCTTTCAGAGCCAGAGATTTACCAAGTGGGATTTTCTTCTTTAAGTGATTCCCACGCCTATGGGGACTTGAAGTCTAAACCTGTTATATGCTAATTAAAGATTCACACCCACATGACTTGTCAAAGAGATAAATCTTACTCATTTATTTTCATCATTAGCAGGAAAAAATTGTAAGGTATACCATGCCTTACATTAGCAGATTTATGTGAAAATGTTTGTTTTTAATAGAAGTGGAGATGCAGTTACAATAGTTATTCCCACCACAGTTAATACAGCCCAGCACAGAAATTACCGCTTGGCAGATAAGAAAGGGGTGAAAGGCAAAAGAGGGAATTTGAATACTCAGGACTGGCATCCCAGCTAGAAGTGAATGTATAGATTGCACCCAGTAAGTGATACCACCTATTGAGCACATTACATGTTTACAAATACATATTCAATTTTAAAAGACATTTAAAGTAACAGCACATTGAAGCACACTAGAAGTAGGTGAATTTCTCCCTTTTGAGATGCTATAATCTATGGAAGTGCCCAACCTTTGCATTTAGGTGCTTGGTTTCCTTTTTTTCTACACGGTGAAACTCAGGCCCCAGTGCTGCACAGCTGCATGTAGGAATAACTTTATTCCACTCAGTGAGAATTTAGTCTGAAAATGCCATGCATGAGTCCAATATTTTGAAATTTTCTTTCAGCCTGAGTTAGGGTACTGATTGAAATCCCAGATAAGTCTTAGATAAATTAAAATCCCAGACTGAAATCTCCAGCAAGTGTCATTTTGGAAGTTTTTTTGACATTATCAAGATGCTTTATGACGATGAAAGCCAAGTATATTGGTTTGCATTTTTGTGTTGATACATCATATCGTAGACTTTCAAGGTAAGTTTACACCTGTGAATCTATGTTTTCAGATGGACAATAATAACTCTGGAAATATATCAACCACTCTACTGTTCATAGGCCTTTGAGGTAATGAGATTTTTTTTTTATTGAAGATTACCAAGATCGTAGCTTGAGAGAAGAACTACTTTGCTCTGAATTTGGAAATTCTGTTGAATTCAGAACTAAAGATTGCAGGGTGCTTTGCCCACAGTGATTGTTTTGTGCAAGGGCCTATGTAAGAGAGCTAGAGAAGACTAATCCTACTTAAAGGAATGCTTTGGAGTTGTAAAGTGTTGCTTGGAAAGCTTTTGCTTCTGTTTGGGAGTCCATGCAGAAGCATTTATCCCATCTCACTGTCTAACGGAGGGTTTCTTCAATAGGAAGTCACTGGTTTCTCATATGTAGGCACTGAGCATCCTGCTGTCTCACCGAAGTGTTTTCTTGCCAGGTCAACATGGACCTATCTTCTGCGATACACATGGTTAAAAATTGTGCCTAGCTGTTCTGTTGACCCATTTAGTAAAATAATTTTGTGCTCAATAAGCTTTATGATGATTAGTCCAGATGTCAGTGCTGGGCTAGATTACTTTTTCATATGCTTTCTGTAGGATGCTGTTCTATCAGCAGCTAGTCTAGACAGCATCTTCAGTCATTTTAACTCACAATTGACAATACACTTCTCAAAATGGCACGTTTTGAAAAGGTATAGGTAAGTGCTAGAGGAATAGTCACTTTATGCCTTGTTAAATAAATACACAAGGAAATGTTCTGTCAAAAGCTGCTGGGATATTCACTGCCTTCAGTAGAACTGATCAGTTTCAATGTGAAAGTCCAAGAAATGCTTTCATGATAACTGCCTGACACAGCACTCTGACTGCACAGTGTCACTGACAGAAAGAAGATGAGGTAATATCAAAATGTTTAACAACCTCTTGTTGGAAAAAAAATGTGTTCAAAAAAAAAAAAAGGTGGAGGAGCTGATGCAGAAGAGGAAAATCTCTCCCTGCAGGTTTATCTAGCTCTAAGACTGGAATACCTTGAGCTATTGAGATGTGCTGACCTCTTAGTAGCTGGGTGGCATTTCAACACAGCCTCTAACTGCTGACTCAGATTATCTTCGTCCTAAGGAATTTTAGATTTTTTTTGTGTGTGTGGTAGGAAAACACCAGAACACTTACAAAATGTTATGTGGGATGTGATGGTCTTAAACGTGGAGCATAATAGTGTCCCTGTGACAGAAACAATCTGCTCCTCCCTTTATCCTATGTCTGTCATCACACGTTGGGTTCAACATTAGGAATCAGGTCATGTCAGTTCCAGAATTATTCCAGTCAGGATTCCATGTTACGAATGATCCGCTGTTTGACAGCCATGAAAACAAGGGTTAGACATCTGAAGCCTGTACATGCTATGCTATAAACTGACAACTGTTTAATTCACTAAATTGCTATTTTCCTTTAATTGAGGGAAGAGATTGTGAAATCGCTATCGACTCTAAAACCTGGGGCTCTGAACATTGACTTATAGTAAGAGAACTTAATTTGGCTCTGAGCCAAAGCAGCAACAATGAGAGATTCTGAAAATGGATGGGAGTAGCAGTAATAAATCTAGCGCTTAACTAAGGATTGATCCAGCATAGTGCTGAGAGGTGTTTATCTCATCCATCAGCTAACCTTGAGTCTGCCTGAGCTGAAATCACCTCATTCATGTACACTTGGAACTGGCTAAGATTTTATAATGTCTAATAGCAATTTCAAGCTTCTGCATAGGATTTACTATACAACGGAAGACTTGCTGTTATTTTCTCAAAGAACTGCCTGTGATGCAGTTACATATCTTTAACTCTCCTCCATTTTTTCCATAGGCTTCACTTTATGGCGATCTGCAGCACTTTCCTGGCACCAGCAGCTCCTGAAAAAGGGTTAACATTTTTAACACCAGTGTGTCAGCATTAGTTTTCCATAAGTCAATGCAATGCTGTCAGATCTGACGACTTTTTTTTTGTTGGAATGCCATTTACAAGCATGATTAAATTATTCTCTAGAGGAGAATTGATATCTAAAGTAGATATATATTCCTCTAAAAAAAGTAGAAGATATACTACCTTACCCTTCAACGCTCTTACCAACACTTTGGAAAGAAAGTAGGCTGACCATTTCAGTGATCATTACAGTTCTCTGAAAAGACTTCACAGCCTGACTAATAACTTTCTCAGATATGGGCATCCTGTTTTTTTTGGTATAGATCCACTTGGAGTGGAGAGAGGGGAGGTGGTGCGGTAATGTGACAAGGGAGAACACTTGGACAAATACTCGGCTTCAGTTTCTCTTGATCAGAACTGACAAGCAGACAATCACTCCTGTGATTTTATTGGAGCTGGGGAGGGGAGTGCCTACTTTGAAAGTGTGCATCCAGGAACAATTCCAAGTCCAAACATTCTCACAAGCTGGAGGCATTTGGATTCACTCTGATAGAGTGTCCCAGGACAGACATCTATAGTTGGAATGAAATAGAAATCTTCTTGAAGCCCTGACTTTGGCCCATCACAGGTATTAACTGGCCTCCACAGATGAAACACAAAAAAATTCTAACACAATAGCTTCCATTTCAAATATTTTATGATTGCTCTCAGAGAAATATATTCAAGGATTAGGTAAGAGCAGTGTGATGAACATCCTCTGGAGCCCCTCTTTGTACAGAATGAAGGGGTGCTTAAGTTCTCCTGTGGGTAAAATTTTCTGTATGGAGAATACCAAGTCATCAGGATGTTGTGTTTACCTCATATGGTCACTGAAAGGATTACATTAATCTCCACATCTTTAATAGGACTTCATATACGACTGAGCCTAACTCAGAAAACCGAAGAGCTCATTGGCGTCTTTGTCCACTCCCACCCCCATCAGATGCTTTCTAGAGTTTTTGAAAATAATCAGTTCAGTGAATTAAATTTTCGTTGCTAGTCTTCTTTGTAGCTTTTGTTCAGGGCAATCCCAGAAGCCATGTTGTCAATACATTATAGAAAAGAGTTTTCTCATGCTATTTCTCACGCTATCTCAACTGCAACTTCTAAAAATTATCAAGAGATCTACTGAGGACTCTTGTCAGAGTTATACTGCAGGACTTTAGAGATGTAGCTACTCTCATTTAGATAAGCTTTGTTTACAGTGATTCCTCTCAATTTAGTCACACCTCCTTTAAGTATGTTCTTCTGATACAACATATTTCATGGTTAAACTGGGTGGAATTTCAAGGGACAAATTTGAAGCCCACCAAGGCACATGCTTCATTTTAAGCACATCATTACTGCTTAAACACACTGGACTATTCGGATGGCAAAATTGAATATATGCTATATATTTTTCCTTAAAATCAATCAATCAAACAAACAAACAAACAAAAAACCGAAACCAACCAAAACAAAAAAGAAGTAGAAAAAAACAAACAAACAAAAAAACCTCAAACAAAAAAACCTCAAATGGAAACAACCTCATACCTAGACTTTTTTTTTCATGTCAGCTCAACACCCAGCATGGGGCCTAAATTTTCCAAAGAGCTCAGCTCCCATTTATGCTCTTAAATACAGGCCAGATTTTTATAAGTGCTCAAAATCTAATGTTTAGAGCTCATTGGACATCTGGCCACTTATTTCAGTGCCAGAGATGAAACCTTCTAGAAATCTGGTCCCAATTGTGGATGCTTGGATCTTCTGAAAATTTCACCCCATGGAAAATATTTTTATAACAACATATTTTTCCCCCAAAAGTAAGAGCCATGAAATGCAGTTATTTTATGTACAATGTCCTCATTTTAAATATAATTGTTAACACTTTTTATTATGGCTATTAGAAGTCCAAGTTGATAAATATCTTCACCACCTCCCCACAGCACCTGAGCACCTGTGCACTATATGCACATACAATGATTAAAGAAAGCAAATATTGCTCTATAATAATATGGTATTGCTTTGGAATTGGAACTAGTCTCGTAGATGATGAAAAAGTGAACAGACATTCAGAATGAGTGTGTACCTTAGCGAGATTGTAAGTGGTTCCATCACTTGAAACAGAGTCAAGTATCTTGGAAATAACAATAAAAAGGGTAGAATCATTTTGTCTGAGATGGCCTTGAAACTAACCAGGCTATGGCTTTTCTTTCTCCCTTGCAAAAATGTTAGTGATCTGTTTTTTTTTTTATATATATATATATTTGCCCTTCAAATATTATGGTTGTAAATGCTAGCCTGCTGTGAACAAAGACCAGTCAAGCTACACAGAGAGAAACATCTTTACTGCTCCCCACAGTACAGCCTATCACACTGAGGCTACTGATCTCTCAGCATAAGCAGAATGCAATTGCCTAACTGCTAGATATAAACATAATAGCACCGTTTAACTGTCACTCGCACAAAGTGTGAGGAAGTATGCTTAAGTGTCTAAACAACATCATTTTTACTGAACCCACAATGGCTGTTCTAATGGGGATCTTGCATGGGGATGGTTAAAAGGCCTCATTTTCTAGCTGAAGAGCCATGTAATGAAAATTAAGTGGCATCCTAATCCATCAACTGCTGTCTCTTCCTCTACCTCATTCCTTACCAATAATCAGGGAGTCATAAATACTGGAGGTGGAAGACACCTATTAGATCATGCAATTCATCTCCTTGCCAAGACATGGCTGCTCCCCTCAGTGATCCTCCTTCTAGACATCTTCCAAAGCTATTTCAGAAGTCTCAGGTGATTTCATTGCGCCCTGCCAGAGACCATGTCCAAGGCAGAAATATTCCCTCATTCTCCAGAGTTGGCCTGACTACCGGATTGTAGCCTGGGTTTGCCGAGCTAGAGCACAACAGCAAACAGCTGCAGTGCCTGTGCCTCTTGGCCCCGGCTCCCTGATGCCCCGCAGAGCCATGCTGGCACTTATTCCTTTCCCAGAAATCACTGCCTGTGAGCTGGTCTCACTCCAGGAACCAATGCAGGAAAGTGGCTGGGACACAGCCCTTCTTTCTCTCTCTTTTTCTCCTCTGGTGCATCATGATCCCCATCTCATATGCAGGTACACATGCAGGTACACATATAGGTATGTGACTTGGGACAGGGGTACCACATGGGTCTGTGCTTTTTGAAGAGGAAGACGGAAATACATGGATGCCTGTAGTCCTTTTAATCCTTTCCCCTCACCAATGCAAATCAGCACCTGTCTCTACTCATGCTTCAAAAGTGAAAATTTCACCTCTATGTTGTAAATCCCAAATTGTAAATCACTGGCCACTGTGAGCAGTTGTCTTGCACAGGAGAACTCACCTTTTCCTGAATTTCAAGACTCAGATTTATGCTTGAACGCTTATCCAGGATACAGAATAGCAGTCTGGCAAGAAAAAGGCACCCTAGGGAGCATACAGGCAACTAAATCAAAGAGAATGAATGAAAAATAAATAACAATTACCTTGCCTCACTACTAAGGGTAGGAGAGGCTATCCAGGTACCGGTATTTACACCGCAAAGCTTATTTATAACCTTAAAGTGGTTTTGCCACATGTGTGTAGAGTCGCTCTCATCTTGGTTGAATGAGGCATGGTGGAGTCTGAGCCCACTAGGGCTTCACAGACCTGTACCAACCTCTGAAGCCCATGATGGATCCTCTGTGGTAGGTGTGCACCCAGCAGCACCGTCATTATGGCAGTGCACAGTCACTGTCATGCAGAAACACCGTCTGGAGGCCCAAGGGGAGCAGGGTTGGGTGGAGAAGAAAAGGAAAGCCTACCTTTGGAAAAACAGCATTTGATTAGTAGGTTAGAGTTCTTGCACATAACTGGGAAACCTGGGCCTTCCCCCGCGTTTGAAAGTGTTTGAACTCACTTCCCAGGAGGAATGCCATTCCCGCTGGCTCGTCTTCCCATAAGAAGGCGTGAGACAGTCATCTATATTCAAAAGACCAATTTACGGTCCTAAGTACAAGAAGCTGTTTTCTGGCTCCAAGTAGGAGTTTTTAAAAGCTGCTTAATTCAAGGCTGCAGGTTGGCAGCTAAATACTGCACTGAAGGAGGCTTCCATACATATGCTCTATTCATAGATGCAGAACATGTGTATGAATATGATACATTTCAGTGTTTATTATTAGCTCTTTTTTGACAACCCCTCTACCACTCAGCTCAGTTCTGTGACTGGCGTGACTGCTTTTCCTGGACACCTAACTTTTCCCATTTGTTGTATATGGAACTTGGATTAGTTTTGTGAAATTAGCTCGTGGAAATGGATACATTCCAAGCCCCTTTTAAGCTCCTCTTTTAAGCTCTTTAAATTTGCTCTCTCTGTCTTTCCCTGCTTCTGCACTCAGCTTGCTTTTTTCTTCCAGGGTGCCTGATCCATCTTTCTCTTAGCTGGTAGTTTCCAAAGTAAAATAAGAAGTTCTGCAATTACTCTTTTTTTTTTTTTTTAAATATAGTCATAGAACATACCTATGTATGTACATGTGTACTTATGAGACTTTAAACACAGCATAAATTGATTGCTTAGCTACATAAAAATTGATGATTTTTTTCTGAAGATGAGCAAGGGCTCATGCTTTATAATAGCAGTAAGCCTGGCATGTCCCTGAGTAATTATTTCATGAGACATTTCCTTGGATTCAGAGACAAGATGTTTCATCCATATATATGTAACCCAAAGAGGTATCCCTCTTCCAGAAATACTGCTGCACATTATTTACTAAAGCACTCCATTCTGAGAATAATAAACAGTGGTGCTTTTTACCATAACCAATATGCAAACTGTTTTTTTTTTTTATGAGTGAAAAACTAATTAGCAATTTCAGTATGATTTAGGTAACCCATGTAAGCAAAACTGCTGTTAAAATTGTCAATAAATTATTGTAATCTTAAGCTTAAATAACTACATAGTGGAATTATTAAAGACTGCTGCTGTGAAACTAGCGGTAATGCCGGGATGAGACGGTCAATACTTCATAGCGTGACTCCCTTAGCCAAAGGATATAAATAATACTCGCTTGAGCTATCAACAGGAGTTGGTTTGAGAAAGAGGTCATTTACTCTCGTTATCTATCCAGCTTCTCCCAGGAGCTGTGCTACTTTCAGGTTATGGGGACAGGACTGATTTGCCTTCTTCTGGCTTGACCAGCTGCTGTGGCTACATTGTGAGCTGAGTTTACAGTTGCACTAAGGCACAGTGCTCTTGAGATGGGCTTTGTCAAGACAGTATAGAAAGCCATGCCCTTAAAAGCTAACTCTGTACTAACTTTGGCCAGCTATTGCTAGGTTTATTTCCTCAGAAGTCCTCCGAAAACATTCTCAAGGACACAGTCAACCTTACGGTGTTTTTGAAGGACTTGATTTGCTCTTTGAAAGGGACGATTGCTAGGACAAGCTATCTCAAGATGCTCTGTTGCTGCAGGTCAGGCATAAATGACAGATTTGGGGTGAAAGGATGCCAGCAAACAGAAGAGCTGTTGGCTCTGTATGTGGAGGGTCTTTAGGAGGCTACCTTTGAATTTGTGCTGTGACATCCACCATGGAGTAGTGCATCATCTTCCCAGAAACCGTGTTTGTCCAGTCTCCCTGTTAGATAGCTCCTAGGTTTAATAGGATGGACAGACACTGTGCGCAAAATCCATAACTGAGTTTAATTCAAGTGACATTGGAAAACAAACAGAAAAGTAAAATAAAGCCAAAATTATACTTAATCATGCATATGCAACAAACACCCGTTTGCACTTTCATTTATGAAGTAGTTTATCTTCACTTGCCGTGAGAAGCCTGGTTTCCTTCACTGCTTTTCTTCTCTGAGAAACCAGCCCCTGAACACCACAGCGACACAGCGCTCATTCGGCAGGGCATTGGTCACCTCACATCAGGCTCCGTCGCATCACATCAGTTGATGTGACTGACAGAACCCGACGTCTCGTGTCACAGCAGGGCACGTCACCCAGCACCGAGAGTTACCAAGACACACTTTCCAGCAAAGTAAAATAAAAATGAACCAGAATGATGCTGGGTAGGGAAACATTCTTAAGGTCTTCCTAGTCAGGGTGATTTCACAGCGAGCTGTATGCTGGCTCATTAGCTTAGGGTAGGATGGGTCAGACTTATTAGCAGGTTCAATGTTATTTGTTAGCTGAATAAAAAAAGGCTGGTTTTATTAAAATGTGAAAGGAGATGAAGAGCCAGCAGCTCCCACAATAAATACTTTTCATATTTGTGTGTACTTAAACTTGGCAGGCATTAAGCTAATTGTATGTGCTTAGGTGTTGTCTGTGGCTATATCCATGTATACAGGTAGACAACTGGATAAAACACCTACAGGCACATGGAAAACAGTTACCTGCTCACACTGCATTTCTCCATTTTGGAGCCTGGAGACAATTCACACCCCTGTGTGTGAAAAAGCCAGCAGTGCTTTATTCAGGTGTACTGGGCAGAAATGACTGCATTGCTCCAGGGCTCGGCAGATTTTTTAAGCTGTGGGCATCTTCTGCCTTTTGCTCTTGGCCTGCATGGTCCTCAGCGGGTCTTGGAAGAGCGCTCAAATTTGAGAGGATATTCTTTCCTTCCCATTTGGCTCAGAAACAGAAAACTATTTTCATAACCCCGCTGTTGCTCCTTTTTGTTGCCCTGGCAATGAAACGGAGGGCAGAGCTTGCTTTTTGTTTGTTCATTCAATGAGTAGTGGAGAAAGTGGATCAGCTCTATTGCCCTAACACCTTGTACCAAGCCCTTAAAATCTTGAACTGTGAATATGTATACAAGCAAGGAGCTATATGTCTTTGGTTTGTATGTGCATTATAGCAGTCATAAGTATAGTTTACAAAGAAAGCTTACATATAGCTGCACATATTAGCAATTACTATACATTAACAGGTCATGATCCTTGGAAGCTTAGCAGCGAAATGATGGGAGTTAACAGTTTGGCTAAAGCACAACAAAGAGAATGTTTACAGCTAGGGACAGTATCCTGGACTGCTGACTTTAGATGACTGGCATCAGGAATAGGGAAGATGCTATGAAGATGATTTGCTCCCCTCTTGTAGGTGTTGAGAGCAGCTCGGTCTGCTGGCCTTCAGAAGTGGTAGCTTGTAAAAAACATCATGTGCCTTTCTCTCTGACTCATTAGAAATAGTATTTTATGAATTTCCTTCCTTTATTTTGTGTTTTGATGGCATGCAGGATTGTGTCATGTTTCCATCATTAAGCACTAATTTGTAGTGCATTAGTCAGGCAAACATTCATATAAAAATAAACAGAAACTTGGCTATATTTGACAGTTTTCAACTGAACACTCATTTATTCCCAGGCAAAATCATGGTGTTTGGTTATAGCTTTGCTATGGGAACACTGACCTGTCTGAATGTGAATAAATATATATACTGTCTAGAAAAAAAAAAGCCTTAAGAGGCTCTGAATGTCTGTTATCACAACACTATCGTGTTACCTTTTTTACTGTCTTGTTTTTTCTTTCTTTCCCTCCTGTTACTCCTGAAGAAACAACTATGCCCTAAATATTAGGAAGGTAAAGTTAGTTTCTGTGGCCAGTTTCATCCTGCTGAATTAAAAATTGCCAGTGAATATTCCCTGGTCCTGGACCTTGCTCTGAATAGAAGTGATAGCAGGGACCAGGGCACAGTTTAACCAACATCAGCTCCATCCAATTCCCTGACAATTTTCAGGTGTTTGCCTGGGTGCTGGTCCTCTTTCAGCTGGCTCAGGGGGGTGTGGGGTGTTTTGTGACAGAAGATGGTCCTGCTTTTGCCAAAATCATCTGCACAGAGGCAGCCTGCATAGGTGCTCGAAAGCAGCAGTGATGATTCAGGTGCTGCCATGGGCAGAGGTAGGAGGTGATGGGTATTCAGCACTGTTGAAATCAGACCTGACAGTTGTTAGGACAGACTGTTTTTAGGACTCTATCGGAGAAATCTTGATCTATGCAAATCTGCTTCTGTAAAGGTATTACATGCATACATGCATATACAGCAGTCAAAAGCACCATTCGATTTCTGAATTGATTGATTGAACTGATTGATCTGAATTGATCTGAATGATTTCTGAAGCCCCATAAAAGCTGAATACTAAAATTAGGAAATAACTATAGGAGCTCAGACACTCCAGTTTGGCAAACAGGCAACCTAGGTAGGCAGCACTAATTAAAGCAGGTTTTGGTTTGTAATGAAATGGATAAAAAAAATAGTTGGTTTAATTTCTATTGATCATGTACATTTTCCAAGACAATCTAAGGGAATACATAGCCCAGTTCAATAAACATGGTGATTTTATCTCCATTATGGTCCTTTTGAAAACCACTAAATACTCCATGCAAATATTTATTCTTAAAAGTTGTCTATCTTTTTAAGGTTGCCCTATTAACATCTCAAGATAAAACTTTATGAAGTACCTCCATGCATATGCATTATTACTCAGATTATTCATCACCAATGATGTGCATCTACTATATTTCAAACATTCAAGATCAAATGTTAGATCTTTTTTCTTTTTTAAATAGGCTTGGTATGTGAAATTGTGTAAAAGCTAACTTTGTTCCAACATTCTCACCCAATTTTCATTACGATATCATGATCATAAGCTCTATCGCTTTTTTAATTCAATATTTTAATACAATTGATTAATTTTTGGAATTTATATTGTAATATTAATGTAAAAATTATAGTAATATTTTCTGCATTCTTGTATGCATACAATTTGATTTCATTTGTTATATTAAAACTTTCTTAGATATTTTTATATTTTAGACATTTACATAGTAATTTGGACACATAACTTTTTAGATATAATAGTAAAAGCCACTTGTAGCTTACTTGAAGAGAGTTTGTTATAGAGTGTTGTAACACCTGTAATGCAATGCCCAAGAATATATTTACCATAAAGTTACTAAAAATATTAATCCATGTGTGATAATAATTTTAAAAGGGAATGATTTCAGTCTCAAAAAAACATATATTAAATACTACCTGTAAGTTAGAGTCTCTGCAATCTGATGATTTCTGCTACTTATCAGGGTGTTTTAAAGATTTACTGATATTTTCACCATTAGTTATTAGAATCAAATATTCCTCTTTTGTTACATTTTGATGAAGCCCTCTTTCAAAATGCCTTCCATGCTTGACGAGATGAGAAATGCCTACATGCTTCTTGTTTGTTTACTGTAGTTGACTTTTTTTTATAGTACTATGAACATTAGCATAACATTAACTGAATTAGGATGCCTAGTTTTAAGCTGAACTTCACCAACACAATTTTAATATTCTGTGTGTTTCTATCACTTAAATCAATGTTAAAAAATGCAAGATTTGACTTTCCAAAGAACAGTTGAATTGGAAGAGATCTTGCAATGACAAAGGGAAAATTAAAGAGAAATAAGGGAAAGTTTTTTAAGTGTAACCCCTAAAACGGGAGACAGAGAGTAAGAACTTTTTTAAGTCCTAGAAAGCTCTATCTGTCTGCCTGCCTATCTATCTGAAATAAACATTATCAATCAGTTTACACTTAAGTGTAAGTCTTTTTGTCCTAGTGAAATACTAGGTAGAAAGCAAACTTTTTAAAACATCTTGTGATTTGCAGCTTAATGAAAAGCAAAACCAGCGGGACTAGGTTTGCCCTTGCTGGTCTATTCAGGACACTCTTCTTACCTTTACAGTTCTTTTGGCAAATGATCAGGTTAAACAAATGTTCTCATGCGCAATTCCAGGTGAAACACAAAAGGACTCAAGAGTCCTGCAAGATGGAGAGAGGCTGGTGTTTCTTCAGTATGTTATATAATTGCTCATCACCTATATAAAAATAATGATGTAGTAAAAGATTTTGTCAGTATGAATTTGGGCTGGATGTATTATTTACACATGAATTATGCAAGTCATTCCAAATATGTACTGACAAAATCTTTATACTATGACAGCACTGATATTCTCAAATCAGTATTAGAGCACTGATAGTGCCTTCAAAAAGCTTGAGTCAGAGCTCAAAACACAGAACATGGATTAAAAGCAAGAAGTTTACACAAATTAGAGATGCTTAGGATTTGTTTGGTTTTGGATTGTGGACTGCTAAGAGCTACATTCTTTAACTTTTCTCTGCAGATGTATGATAGAGAAAAGCACTGTTTGAAAATGAAAGTGGATTATCTTTTAACCACTTGACTGTGAGACTCTGTCCTTAGGGGGAAAAAAAAAACTGATACACCAATCCTCAAAAAATTACCAACAAAAATGCAGGAGCTGGGAATATAGTGCAAATGATAAGGACTGCCAAGCGAACATGCTGCATATTGTAGGTTTTAACTATTTTATTACTATAATTGTTTTTGTTTCCCCAGTTATAAAGCTGGAATTGCTGCTAAGCCCTGTTTCATGAATTCTGCTGTACAAATTCAGTGGGATCCAAAAGCATCTCTGAAAGCAATACAAACAGACCTAATTGTCACAGTATTAACATTTCTAGCCCAGATTTTTACCCTGCTGGTGATGCTCTAGCAGGTTTCAGCAGATTTTGCAGATGTGTGTGTGCATTCCTCCGTGTGGGTTTGTGGGAGAAGAGTGGACAGGACTGTAGTCCCCTGCATCTCTCGTGCATCAGGCGGGGTTGGGTTTTGGTTGGGGCAGAAGCTGCCTTATGCAGCCAACAGCAGGCCAAAGGGCCCACACAGTCAGCCCATGCCCCTCGCTCACTGCTGCAGTCTCCCCTACCCTGAGACATCCCTCTGCAACGGTCAGCGTGACCAGGCTGCCTCCGATCCCATTTTTATACCAACGCTGTCTGGATCTCATCCCGTTCTGCATGGGCCAGCCTGGTACTGAGGGCTTTGCTCACTGCCTGCCCACAAGAAGCAGAAAACTCTTGCTACAGAGAGACATGTATTTTACAAGTGAAAAAGGTAGTTTTACTTTAAAAAAAAGGCTAAGTCTCTTCCCCTGGATGTGGTGAGCCAGGACGGGAAACTGATGTCTACAGAGGTGACACGGCAGGGTAAGACACTCATGAATTATGAGGGCAGATGTCAGTTCCAAGTGACATGTTTTCCATAACCTACTGCCTCTTTTTGTTTATCCATCAAATACAATCTATAAAGCAACTGCTCATCTATTTAGTCTTGGGTAGGGCATAGAAATGCAAGTCAGACCTCAAATTTAGTTTGTCATTTGCCTTCTCAAAAGGAGATGTGATTTATGTTTATAATAAAGTATTTGAAATGTCATTTAATAGGAAAACAAATGGCAGCTGGATTCCCATGAGCAAGGAGAGGGGATTGTGAAACTTTGAATTAAATGGTTTTATCTTATCACACTTTAAGTTACATATTTTTATTCTAATTGTAAAAATTATCTGCCTTGACATATCTTTTCCATTATTTTTGTTAAAGGGTATTCATCAGCGGTGTTAATGATGACACAAAATTTTAATATATGCATTAAACATTTAAGTTTTAATATGTTAACATGACACAGGATGTGAATAATAACAATGTTTTATATATGAAGTGAAAACATATTTTATGTTGGAAATAGTTAGAATGCCTGGCAAGTGACTTATATCCATAACAATTTCATTTAAATATTGCTTTTGCACCCCATCTATCTTAGATGCAATTTTATAGTCCTTTTTAAAAA
This sequence comes from Tinamus guttatus, assembly GCF_059628265.1. NCBI lineage: Eukaryota > Metazoa > Chordata > Aves > Tinamiformes > Tinamidae > Tinamus > Tinamus guttatus. The sequence goes on along the minus strand of NW_028288665.1, from coordinate 3,087,212 downwards.
TTCATTTCAGCATGACCTCTTTGAGGCTGCACTTAGTGCCTCTAGCCTACATATTCAATTGCACTTGTACTTGCTCCTATTCAATTACCTTTCAAAGTGCAGAAACCAGCAAGTGCCCAGACCTGAACTGCATTTACCAGTCTGGGACTCTTCAGGAATTACAACTTCTGTGCGGTTACACTGTAATAAGGGTAAAAGGCAAGAGGAAATCCATCACATTGCTAAAATACGATGGTCTACCAGATTTGATTTAGGTCTCCGAAATTTGGGAAGAAGGCCTTTTGGAACAGCCAGGTAATTCCTAATATCAGATTATATTCCCTTGAATTTTGGAAAATTATGATGCATATATACAATGCTTTTATTTCCTCACATCATACCCTTTATTGTGTAGCTTAACACTCAGCATTTCAAAAGCATTTGGGGAAGAGATACCTTTGAAAGATGTCTTAAGGAAGAGGTGTTGTTTCTGTGTTTTAATATACCAAAGTGAAAAAAATACAGAAAACTCTGCCAAATCTCCATTCTGTACTAGTTTGTTATCATAAGAACAAGTTGTACGGACCAGTCAAGACCCTCATCTCTGACCGTGAGTTTATTTGTTTTGTTTTGATGGCAGTAAATACATTCCTTAAATCACCCCTGCCATACCCTATCTTTGGGTGCACACTTTTAAACTGGTACAGCTAAAATGCTTGTTAAAAAAAAATCAGAAAACAGACATTGCTACATATTGACAGCAAGAGTCAATATGTGAAATTTTGGAGCAGCAAATTGTATTAAGCACTTTTACATTATTTGGCTGAAAATGCATGGCTCATCATGGAACACATGACGCTCAGTCCTAGCAAAGCGACACAGCAGCAGGCAGTGCTGTCTAGTGGCAAGCTGGCTCCTTCCCAGCTCCTGGGATGGATCCTGATGACAAGGAAGAGGTCAGGAAAAACACTAGGGACCAGCAGTGGACACCCATGCACCACACCTGGAAAAATTCTTCCTGGGACAGGCTGAGATTTTTTCTTTCCCTTGCACTGAATTGCAGTTAAATTTGGTGGCATGACAGAACAGGCAATGGAGAGATACTAAGAAAAACCATCCTCTCAGAAATGCAGCTTCAGAACTAGTAGTAAGTATGCAAATGTTAACATGCAGATAGCATATATTTTTTCTTTACCAATACAAACTATATACAAACTATAATTTGCTTGTATATTTATTTGGTCTGTAATGTCAAGTACTTAAAATATTTATGGTCATGTTGGTTCTAGTCCAGCCTTTTGATCTTTCCTATTTGTATCTTTTAAATTAAATTCTATGTCCATGGACTACAGTAAAACTATTTTAAAAGGATTTCCTTTTTTGTTATAGAACTGTAGGGTTTCAGTATTTTTTTTTAGGAGCAGAAATGGATAAATCAAATTTATTTTGAAGAAACGGTTTATTCCACTTAGCATTTGCTTTTTTTTTTTATTACTTAATTTTAAAAGAGTGTGAATAAGTTTACAAGAGTCGAAAAGATTGTTTTGCCTCTACAGACAATTCACCTACAGAGACTCAGTCACTGACGGAAAATTGCAAAATGGAACTCCTTTTTTCCCTGTGGTGAATAATTTATGCTTTGGAATGGTTTCATCATCGAGCACTCTTCAAGTCATTAAACCGAACTGAAGGAAATGGGGTGAAGTCATCATCAGAGAAGGTCAATTTATGGAAATACTGTTATCTCTTTTACAGTATTATTAATACCTACTGACACCTCTATGTTCGGAGGGGCAAAGCCAATCATTAGCCTCTGAGGTGTAAGTAAGGTCTCCAACACATGCAGTGAGAACATCGTTATTGCAAAAGTGATCTGAATGCAGCAGTGACTGCAAGGAGGGGATGGCGACAAAGAAGGAGGGAGAGAGAGCTCTCGGTCTGCAAAAGCTCTAGGCATAAAAACTGCTTTTTAGCAGGCTGCTGTATCTCTTGCCAGGGATCTGCGTGCAATTGTTGCCCATTTGTAACTGCCTATTGGTATCTACACTGCAGATCATTTTGATGTCTGAAGAAAGGCCGGAAGATTTTCCTTTAATTTTTGAAAGAAATAACTTGGGCGAGTGTTAAAACAAAAAGGCATTTGCCTCCCTTTGAAACTTGTGTAATTGTAACATTTACAACATGGTACCTATTAATGTCTATTTAAAGCATATTGTCACCTGGAAAAAGTTTTCTTCTGTAAATCCTACTGTTTTCAAACTGAATCGCTTGAATGTACATTACAGATAGGCTAATCTTTGCAAAGTCCCTGTCATGACGTGAAAAGTTCAGACAAAGCCACTTCTGTAGCACGATTTTTTGTACAAGCAATCACCACCAGTAGATGTAAGAATTCCCTTAGCTGAAAATACTATGCCACTGCAAGAGGTTAAGAGGATATAATGCTTCAGTGACCAGATTATACATAGCCAATTTGGAAATACATCTGTAAATTCTATACACAAATTAATTCCATATCACTCCATATGTCTATAATACAGAATGATTGAGGTTGGAAGGGACCTCGAGAGATCATCTCGTTCAACCCCCCTGCTCCAGCACATGACACCTAGAGCACTATAAGGATATTTAAAACAGACTTATAATTGTTAAACAGGATATCTTATAACAGATATTTCATGATCCAGAACCCTCTAACTTTGGTTTGCAGTTTTTCAAATCTGATGATGATTCAAGTGCACTTCTTTCTGTGATTTAAAAAAAAAAAAAAAAAGAATCCTGAACAACACAGAATCCCTTCTTGAAATTAGTATAAATCTTGCCTTTAATTTCCAGAGAGCTAGACTGACACTTTCAGATTTTAAGAGTGGTAAAAGAAATTTATATCTGGAGTTTATTATTACTATTATTATTATTTTTTAATGAAGGCTTCCAAATCGGAACTGAAATCCCAAATAAGCTATCTGACCTTGACCACATAGTTAATAAGAGCTTCTGGATTCATTAAACATTTCAAAGTGACTTACATACACAAGCATGATTTTAGAATGCTATTTTCATATTTTATATTTTATTTATATTTTATAATTTTAAGGATGCTATTTTTAAAAAATTTAGCACTAGTATTATAGAAACACAGGAGTGCAAGGTGTCCTTAGAAGACAGCTAGTCATTTTGCCTCCTTTGGGAGGCTCAGACATACTCAGGTCATCTATCTGATCGTTGCCTATCATTCACAGAAATCTTTGATTACGAGGATAAATAACACTACTTAACAATTCTTATGGGAAGTTCCTCTTTATCATTTAATCTAATCTAATCTAATCCAATTTTATCTAATCTAATCTAATCTAATCCCTTTCTTCCTTTCTATATATTAAACCATCCATTTCTTGCCTGTATTGCATAAACATGGAGAACAGCTTACCACCATTCTCTTTATAAAACCTTTGTGCATATTAGGTGAAGGTTATTGAATTGCTCCTCAGTCTGCTATTTTACAGAGTAAACAAACTATTCTTCCAACTTTTTCCATGTTTTCAAACCTCTAAGCAGTGTTTTTGCTCTTGGCTAGAATCACCCCGATTGTCACTACTCCAAGCTGAGCAGTTTAGCAGTAGTTACTGCTGCACGGGACAAAATACAGACCTTGCTGTCTTCCTTATGACGCTTACAGCATTCCTGTTAATATATTCCTGAATGACACAGGCAATTTTCTCAACAAGGTGTTGGAGCATATTATTTTTCTTTTTGTTTACCATTAATGTAGGATTTTTTTTTTCTGTTTAGCATTTTTGAGTCAATTTTCTTTCTTCCCAGGCATAGACCACCTTTGAATTTAATTTTGTTGATTTTGGATGATTTCACTAACATTTCCAGATCACTGTGAGTGCTAATCTTCTCCTCCCAAGTGCTTGGAATCCATCCTAGAAAGATGCCATCTGCCAGTTTCATGCGGACTCTTTAATCCGTTGTCCAAGTCAGTAATATGCCTATTCAATAGTACTGGACCCAGAACAAACTTGTTGTGGCAGTTTTACAGCAAGCTACTAAATATTACAAAGTTGAAGATGTATTTTGATGGAATTTTCTGCTTCTTCGCAATCCTACTTCATTCATTCATAATTACCAACTTACTTAAACATATGAAGGTTTATCTTATTATGATTAAATCCTTTCACAACTACCAGCAACTAGCTGTGTTAAAAACAACATGTCTTTCATAAAGTGCATATAGAAACAATTATGTCATTGCTTTTTCTATTTCTTTTTCTTCATCTCCTTCCAGGAAAGAAATACTAACTACAAAAGTCCTTTGTCATATCTGATTTATGACATGCTTTAGGAGAGAGGCTTGAAAATAACTTTTGGCTTTACCATTGAAATTGTAGCGCACAGTCTATAGTGTCCATAGCATTTTGGTAACAACAGGTAAAACAGCTACTCCTACAGATTTCATACTCCGCAGAATATTTTTTCCTCACATACTGCGCACAATGATTTTATGAAGTGTGAGTGCCAGTATATGCATATATGACACTTGTTTTCCACTTGTGATTTGCTTTCAGAAAATCTCATAGGATTCCTAACCCACACAGGAGATTACTGTGGAGTGCCGCTGCTTACTGACTGCACACATTAATTCACCTGCACCGCCAACAGTAAAACTTAACAGGCATTATGCACCTAATTCAGTTAGGTGATTTTTGTGAATATTGCTCACTCACTTACTGTCTCTCAGGGTACTTTAATGACTTTTAAATCTGGCCTCCAATAAATAACGAAATGTAGATGCTGCCCTCAGCTTACCAGCTTGGCTTTAGCATTGACTGCATCTTGCCTGTCAAATGGATTTAGTATATTTGCATAATTATGTTTCATTCATTCACTATTAGATTTCTGAAACATAAAGCTAACCAAACAAGGAAGCAAGGAACAGCCTATCTGCATGAAGCATTTAAATGCATCCTGCTAGGCATGTTTGAGCGGATCCTATTTATGCATTTAGTTTGAAAAAAAGTAAAACATTTAAGGTAATTAAAATAACTCTGAATTCAGTTTTAAATCCTGCTGGCATTATTCAGTATTCTATGAGAACTGTTGAGGAAAAAAAAAAGGAAAAAGAAAAAAAGGCGAGTAAATCTTTCCCAGCATAATGAATTCAAGTCTCACTGCTATTGAAATTCATAACAAAAATGTGATCTTTTGCGGAAGCAGCATATAACTTCAACTTTTGGCAAAGGTATTGTTTTTTAAGAGAACTCGCAGCAGAACTAAGAGCAAATCCTCTTTAACTGACAAGCTGTTGATGGCTAAGGCTGCAGAGAATAAGTTTGCTTTTGCTAACTTGGAGACTGGAAACTCAGAATAAATCTTAACATCATTTTTGTGGGAATGGAAACCCTTCATGGCAAACTGGATAATTTGAATATACAGTCAAGTAAGGATTCAGTATGAGTGTTCAGGGCCACACTCTAGAAACACACAAGAGAAGGAAAGATTTGCACAGATTCCAGAGAGAGAGTTGAGCTAGTGGTGAAACACAGAGATTTCCTTGCTCAAGAGACCCAAAAGGAAAGAATAAGGGTAGATGGTGAGAAAAAAGAAGGGAAAACAATACAAAAAAAAGTAAGTTTTTTTTTCCCCAAAAAAAATCACGAGGTCTACCATGGGTTAAGTAAGTCCCGGGCCAGAAAACCTATGAAATTTGGCTATTGCAGAAGAACAGAAAATAGGTTGGACCTCAGGCTCATGTATCTCAATAATACCTACTCTGTCCTTCTACCTTCCTAATGGGAACAATTATATCTGTGTTATTCATGAATATGTGTTCTTAAAATTCTTCACTGAAGGGGGAGAATTCAACAGCTTCCTTTGGCAATCTCTTCCAATGCTGATTACCTCATCATTAGATTTTTTTTTTTTCCCGAAGTCTAATCCTAAACCTTCCTTACTGGAAAGGATTTCTTTATCTCAGCAGACACAAAGAAAAGTTTTCCTTTCCTTTCTGCAGTAATCTTTTGTACCTGCCAAGACTGTTATCATGTTCCCCCTTAGTTCTCTCTAGCTGTTGCTTTTGACCACAAGAGCTTCAGACTTTCCTTACAGTTCTGGGTTTCTTGTCATTTGAGCTACTTTCTTCTGGACTCCCTCCAGCTCATCTGAATCTTTCCTTACCTGTGAGGTGTGAGTAGCTTCCCATACCCTGTGGCACCAAGATGCAAAACGGGAAGATATGGCCTTTAATACCTCTTAGATTTAATTCTGAAAAGTTTGTGTGATTTCTTTAAAGATGATAAGAACAGTCTCACAGGGAGGTGATGTTGCTTATAGTTTAATCAGTGTGAAACAATTTTATTTTCTTTGGGTGTCTGCTTGCTGTGTATTTGTCATTGCTTGGGGAAGGATTTCTATGAGTATTTGTAGATAATATTTGTAGAAGTGGCACTGACATTTTCATCAGTTACAAGTTGGTTCAAAATTCAGCTACTGAACACTCTCCATATTAAACATGGCAATAAAATAACACTCTCGTCTGCACCAAAAAAGCAGTGAGAAATAACGTTGAACATGGAATGAAGACAAAATCCCTTCAGTGAAATTCAGAATTTTTTTCTTTTTAGAATTTCTAGGGCTGTCAGGTTTGATTTTGAGCTATTTCTAGCATTACGTATTAAAAAAATATATATTTTCTGAAATGCGATTCAAGAAAAATAATTCTGCGGGATTGCAAGAGCATTGTCTCTGTTAATCAGCATGAAATATGCTGCAATTACAAGTTAAAAAAAATAATTAATGCATATTTCTTTTTTAATTGCCACTCTTGGAAGCTCAGCATGTTTGCGAAAGTCAAAAGCAGGTTTTTTTTCTGGCTCACACATTGTTGCCCGTTATTCCAGAGCAAGCTGGGGCCTGGACTAGGTGCAAAATAAGTTCAAATGAGGTTCATCACCACATACTGGTGATAAAGATTCTCCTACTATGACTTCTTTGGTAACTTAACCGACAATACAGAGAGCTAAAGAAATGTTCCCTGTTTAACAAACAGCTGTATTTTTGCTCCTACAGATAAACAGTGAGCACTCGGCTACCACGAATGGATTGAATAGGGCTGATAGTTCCTTACCTTAAGAGGAGGTCAGAGCATATTAATATAACACACATGTGCCCCCAAAATGTGGGACACGTGCCAGCCATCCAGCCATGCTGCTCGTTGGCACCCTGTCACCTTGCTCACTGCCGATAGCTGCTGACAAGTCGTGCGTCCAGCCTGGCTGGATTCAGCTAGGGGATTTGACCCTTTGTGATGCTGAAGACTTCTCCGGATGATACAGGCTGCCCGCTCTAAGTCAGCGCTTAGAAAAGGCTCGGGAAATTGCAGAAGTCCAGCAGCTTCCAGCCCCTGAGAGGAGACAGGGAAAGCAAGAAGTGACTCGGAAGGGTCCCCAGTTCTGTTTTCTGATTTCCTCCAGTCGCTCTTGTCACCAAAACATCAAAACGCACCGCCAAAAGGATGTGAAAATCATAATTAATGGCCAGTCTTTGTGTGTTGGCCTTTTCCTGCGGTTCTAGACATGAGGTTATTGTGGCAAATTTAAGCAAAGAGCCTTTTGTGGGGGGGTCTTTTTGTTGTTGTTGTTTTCTCTTTGTACAAACAGGACCCAATCTCCGCAGGCTCCAGGGTTCTATTGTTCTGTTTATTAGCCTTTCCCAAGACATGTAGTTTTAACCATTGGAGCAAAAGAGGCAAACTTGTTTCTCTGTTATGATTATCAAAAAAAAAAAAAAAAAAGTTAGGCTTTAAACATTTCTTTTTCATTTGGCTCTTTTCCTTTTTTTCTGGCTCTGTCTGCAGTTCGTGGGCTCATGCTATGTAGGCAGGCACGCACCCATGCCATACAGCCCACTGTGCATTAAGCTCATGGGCACAGTTGGCAGAAGAGTTTATTTCCATCAGCTTGGCTTCGGGGAGTCACTTCTCCATGAATGCTGAACAATTAAGAGCCTCCAGTGCAAGACTTGAGTCCCAGTTGCTTTTTATGTCTATGTGGCAATATACAGAATGCCAGACTTCTGGGCTTGAGCCCAATTTTCCCAGAAGACCAAAGTTTAAGCTCAAGAGTTCAAGTATGAAGCAACTAGAATCTTTTACATGTGGATGCAGGGTGTGTTCAAGTGTTTTGTGGAGTTCCAGAGCAGGTTAAATTGTCTGTTTAGACAGCAGATGTACTTCTTCAGTATATAAGCTGCTGTCTTTTCTCTTCCAACTTACCAACCAGTCTTTCTCTTGATTTTTTTTTTCACAGTGTTTGGGGAATTGCATATAATTTACATGCCTTTTTTTTTCATGTTCAGGTAAGGGGATAAAATGGTCCTTTAAGTCACAAAAATCTAGGAAAACAGCAGCAGGCAGCAGGAACATTTTTTGCTGGAATTACTTTATTTACTTGCGAATCAGCAGAGTTGTGGATGGACAGGAGGAAGAAGAACTTAGTTGCCACGGTTCAGATAAAAAAAAATGGATATCAAACGGGGCAGTGCTACAACGGGGTAGAAGTACAGTGTGACTTAGAGGTTGGCCATGACAAGTATTTTCACAGGGAATACATTTGACTGGCTCCTCCAAATGGAACTTTTTTGCACATGCAGGCTGATGGATTAGGTATGGATCGAGCCAGAGAGCCCATCTCTGAAGCACAGATAGGTGGTGTGTGCCTTGATCTGATCCGCAAGCTATTTTCTAAATAAGTGGCTAATCTGGCACCTGGTATGGAAGCAAGGTGTTCCCTAACTCCAGGCACTTTTGTGTGCATGTAGACTCTGTGCTCTCTTGGAGTGGGTATCTTTTGGTTACCTTCGTTTCTTGCTTCCAGTGGAAGGGAGAGGGAGGAGAGAGGCATTCCCAGTGAAATGATTCAGCCTTGTGCAGCAAGAAAACAAATACTCTGTGGAAACAAATGCTTACTAGTACTCAACATTGCTTTCTAAAACTAACTAGTCTTTTTTTTTTTTTTTGCATATGCTGCATGTTTTTTATATTGGCTATATGAGAAAACAACAGACAACTGCTAGAAGAACGATTGGCAGCATTGTGATTTTGTATTACCTGTGCATGAAGAGAAAAAAGGAAAAAAAAAAAAGCCAGGATAAATTAGCAAAGGACTGGACAGTAATACAGAAAATAATATAATCTCATTACACAAATCAGTAGGGATGTCTGATCTGAGTTGCTGTACTTTGCATGGTCATATAGTTCAAAAGGGTATTCAGAGTTAAAGAGTATTTATAGAAAGAGGATCATGATATTCTCAGGTAACTCTCAAGTGTAATGAGGAAATAATCCTTTCCCCTTAAAATGAGACTAGAGAACATCCCGTGTTTTTGTAAGGTTAGAAGAATGTTTGGAGGAGTTAGATTGAGTGTCTCATAAAGCAAGGACAAGAGCTGCTGGTTGAATTGTAAGATAACAAATAGATCTCAGGTAGACATAGTGCCTAAACAGTGAGGCCCAGAAGCCATCATATTTGAAGAGGAAATTGCTCTGAACAGTAAGACCAACTTCCAAAACTACTGTATTTTTCTTCTGAAAGACAAATTAAACCACACAAATCTGGTTATAAGCATTTCATTCTCTTAATTTAGAGGTCCAGATGAGAACTATTTCCATGCCAGATGTTAAGAGACCAGGTGCTAGAGTAGTTGAGCCACTGCTCTGAAGCTGTCTGGCATTTCATCTGTTTCGCAAAAACATTATCACTTAGGAAAGAGAATGCAGGTGAGGAAATTATGTGAAAATATTGCTGTCTCATTAGGTATGATTTAGTCCTACATCAGAATTTGATTGCCAGCCCCAAGGAAAGGAAAGGAAGCTGGCTGGCAGGGTAGTCAGAGATTGAAGAGGCCTCTATACAAGCATCAAGCACTGGAACTGCAAGCAACAGAAAAAAGCTAAGTTCCATGTTTCGCAAAACCTGTAGAATCTAATGGCCTTTCAAGTTGAGGCCCTGCTTCTTGAAAGAATTGTATCATGTGGTTGCCTGTGATAGCAGAAACATGCTGATTTCCAGACTCATGGGTGTACCTATTTCTACTTGTTCTGTATTCACATGTCCAAACGTAATAGTTTGCTCCAACTCCAGTTGGAGCCCAGTTTAAGTATAAAGCGTGATGTTAAAGTAGTGAAGTGGCAGGCACTGAAAAGTTACTGTTAGTGCAATGCTAATAGATATCACAAGGATCCAAGCACAAGTCATTGTTCTGGATATGGTAAGAATATTTAGTAAGAGGTCATAAAACTCAAAGCTTTAGATTAAGTAGAACAGACATGCTAGGGTAGGAAGGAAAAGTGATGTAAAGAGATCACCTGTGGCCGAGTCAAAAATACACCTGTCTCAACATTCAGTGCAATCTCCCTGCACTGGGCTGCTTAGCAGTTATTCATAGCAGGTCCAAAATTAGCCAGAAAAAAAAAATGTTATGAAAGGACATAACTTTCTTCTATGTGTGTTAGTGGAATATTACTACAAAGAGATTGAAAAAATCAGAAAACATGTTTTGAGCTATTGTATTTAATTTTTCAGGGTAGAAAAAGATAACGCACCATAAGAATTGTTAAATAGGAGGGCATATATCCCGTATTATCTTTGTATCTTATTTCTTGGGAAAAGGAGCTCTTACTATTTTTGTTTCTAATCTAGGCCAAGTTCTGAAATCCTTATAAAAATAAGGACTTTATAATGAATTAAGAAAAAAAGAAATCCCTTATTTTTGTATCAAAAGGAGATAAGGATTGAAAGTACTAATGTGTCCAGCTGAATATTTTCCATTTTGCCTTTCCAGGGGAATTAGAAGCTTATAAAGATTAGGATCCAGGCTGTTTTGCTTGCCATGTGAAGACCTGCAACCTTGACAATGGTCACCTCCTTTTGGCTGAGCTCCAGCTGTCCTCAAAGGAGGTCTAGCTTCAGCAGTTCATGGGATCAGTCATTGACACAATTTAACCAGTCTCTTCTTATTAGCAATTGCTTTTCACAAGAATCATATCAAAAATATGCAGAGATGCTTTCATCACCCTGTCCTGTAAGATGTAGTGTGGAGTCATGAAGATTGTGCATGGAGAATTCTGGTTGCTTATACCTCTTAGGAAAGCAGAAATTCACTCAGGTATTTCCCTGTTCATTATTAGCCCGCATCAATGGGAACCTGGCATCCATCCATATCAGTAATGTACCTCCCTCCCTGACTTCCACTGTATATTTGAGTTAAAACATTCCCTTTCCTTAAGCTGGTTTCTGATTCTTAGATATCAGAGCAGATGCAGTCTCCATGTAACTGTATGGCTCTGTGTAAGCCATGTATTACATTAACTGATATCGATGGCTGAAGGGCTAAAAATCTTTCAGCTTCCCAATAAATCTACACAGTCCTGAAACGGCCCAATTGTCTCAAACATGTAGTCTATGGAAAGTCCACACCTCCCTAAGCATATTTTCATCTGTATACTAGCAAAGTAGCTTTTGAGATGGGAAAGAGAAGACAGAGGATGAAGACAGAGGAAGAGCTGAAGTAGATGGGGAGAATCCTAGGTCCATCTAACCAACTTCTCTAAACCATGAATACCAAGCAATTTGGGTCATGTTAGCTGCCAAATATCATACATAATGTACCTTTATTTGTTCTGACAAAGCCATGTTGCTTTCGAAATCTTTCCAGATTTCTATAAATTAATTCCAGAAATTGTTAAAGTAGAACATCTCAAAGCAGATTTTTGATACATCCTGATCTTTCTGTAAAGTACACAAATTAAATGATTATATTAGGAAGATGTAAAGATAGCATAATACACTTTTAAAGAATTTTTAAAAGGTTTTAATCTATATTTGTAGTAATGCCTTGGTGTTTTGGAGTTAATATCATACTTAATCCTTCTAAGACAGTGGCAAGCCCATTGAGTAAATCCTATTTTAAGGGATTTTTAAGGATCCTGTGTGCAAATATATACACACAAACACACATCTCATTGCTACATTTAATCCAAAACAAAGACGGAGGCTGTTTAATAAATAATATTAGCAATATATGTTAATTTCCATTGCATTCCTTAGACCTATTCTCCAAAACTAGAAAGTGTGATGATAAAATGGAGTAATAAATCTGTCATGTCTCTTCAATATCACAACCTTACTGCCTATTATCAGTTACAGAAGCAGAGCTAGATGAGGAAAATGAAGGCTTGTGCTGGCAGTTGAGGGTCCAGTTGAAAGAAATCCTTGAGGACCATAGAGGTCCTTTCCAGACCATGACACTCACAACAGTCTTTCTGCCTTTTCTGGGCTTGATTCAAATTACACCATTACTGCTTGTACAGTTAGTTTGCTATGACTCACTTGTTACTTCCACCCTAGATGTTGATAACTATTTCTAAGGGTCTTCTTTCTGCTCATCTGTATTCTAAGGGAAGATACTGCCTATATCATTTGTTAATGATATATTGGTTAATCTCAGCTGTGCACCCATTTGGATTTCAGTGAACGCTATCTTTACATGCTTGCACATAGATTTGTTCTGTCATCTACTCATTCTGGCATGATGTGTCTCTTTGTCTGCTCTTCTCTACTAGGAAGGTTATTTACCAGGCAGATATTTTTCACCTAACAGATAAGAATAGAGATCAAAATTGGCCTCTGCTGTCATCAGACTGCAGCAATGGTGCCCAAACACAAAAGCTTGTCCTGTTTCAGACATTTGCTGACAATGAAGTAGACCAAATTCCTCCTAGAAGCACTACAGTTTCTCTGTGGTTGCCATCAGGACAATTGGCCCAGGCTTCTGCAACATTCCCAAGTGCACTTGAAAAAGGGGGATGCTGGAAGAAATCCCTCCTCCGCTCTGTGGCTTGTGGGGAGAGTTTGTGGATACTGGGAAGGTGGAAGGTGGAGCTGGCAAACCTTTTAAGAATGGGTTTCCAAGCTCTTCTCATTTGAAAGCTATTTTCACGAGCATATCCAGCAAAGCTGAATCATAAGAAACATCCCTGACATGGCCATAATTCCAAATATTTTTGTGCACATTTCTTCATTCATTCAGATGATGGAGAGGATGTTAATTGATCTCATTTCTGAAATGGCCTCTGTATATGGATGACACCATGCAGCAGAACAAATGCAGGCCCTCTGTGACAGTGCATTAATTTTGATGGATTATGATTTCCAGTAGAAACAGAAAAAAAAATCTGGTCATCTGTATTCACTAAGGTTTGCCTGATCAATGGCTTATTTTAATTTAGTTTTATTGAACTTTATGTAGAATGTTATATAATATAGATATTTATGATGCAATAAACTACAAGATGGAGACACAAAAACATTAATGAAACTAGTCTCTATTGCTTAAAGATTTCTTCCATGTCCAGACACAGTGTCTCAGGATGATATCTTTGAAAGAAGCAGCAACTACACATTGCAGAAGTCAGGTATGGGTCTGTCTTAACCAAGCCAATCATTACTTCAAGTTTTCTTTCATTTTTTTGGGGAAACACTAGGAATAGTGTAACATTTATTTGTGAGGTGGCATTAAGAAAACTTTCTATTATCCAGCAGAAAATGTTTAGGTCTGGATATCGCAATAAAGTACAGAAAAGTATGATATAACTTAAAACAAATGCACTTTCTTGTGCATTTCATCTCATCTCTTGTCCATCTCATCTCGTTGTTGACTAGCTGTACTTTTTCAAATCTTCTGTGCCCTTGCGATGTGCATGCCTAATATAAATACATATTACGATGATTAAAAAACAACTACGCTATAACTTATTACCTGCTTTATTGGCTTGTTTGTTTACCTATTTAATGTGGCTAGTTATTTATCTGCTTTTAAAAAACCAACAAACAAAATAATTGTTTGCTCAAGAAACTACACTCTAAATGAGGAATCCTTTTATTGCCTGTTAAACTGGAGGTGATTCTTGTTGCTCCCTGCCCTTCCCCCAGGAAAGCATGACTTTGCCTCCTCTCAAAGGTAATGGCAAAAACTCCAATAGGAAGATCATGATTTAGATTAAGCTCTAAATGCAGAGCAAGGCTCCTTGATCTGTCTTGCAAGATTTTGGTCGAACCTGCCAGGCACTGGCAGTCTTTTGGCCATGCAATTTGGATAAGATTTTCAGGTTCTTACTGCATTTTGCTTTGATCTGTGGAAGTTTAATCAAAACAGTCCCAGTCTGCAGAAAACTGGAGGTTTCTGGTTAAAATATGTGTCCAGCTCGGGACATGTGAATGCTTTCTCCGTAGAATGCCCTGATGTATTTCCCTTTACTTGGGCTTCATCGACAGGTTGGCAAACTCAGCCAGAGCTGAAAATGAATATATGAAAATGTATTTATTTTACCAAGAATCACGCAAGCTGAGACAGCGTTTGGGCGAGCTGAACAAGGAACCCTCAGAATTACCTCCAGATCTTCAGCTCACACACAAACCTTGTGATCCTTCTTGCTAGGGTCGGAAAGCAAAAGAGGTGTCGTGTATCAAATGTGAGAGAATCTACATGAAAAAACCTTCTCCCAACTAATACTTTTTGCACAGCCATCTGCTACTAGGTAGAGTCTGACTCCAAATCATAAACCATCTTTTTAGTGGAGGTAGCCCACTTAAAGCTGCAGACGAAACCCTGCGTACTGGCTTGAGCCCACTTCTTTTAAGGACAATAGAGCTGTTTTCTTTCTCTTCATTCTACAAACCAGATTCAGCCTGGTTACATTAAATTCTTATGTTAATGTTCCATTAATTAGTTTTCCTTTCTTTAGATTTTGCCTTCATTGTTCTGCTTTTACTTTGTTTTACTCCCTGTATAATTAAAATGTTTAACATTGTTCCTTCCTGTGGTCAGGACACATTCACTTAAATCTTTTTCATTCTAAATCAAGACAAGAGGGCGAATGGAAGCAATTAAAATTAAGAATCCTTCCTTCTCCCCTCCTCCCCACCCCAACCCTCTGCCCTGTCCATAACACAAAACGCCGTCTCCTTTGTAAAATAAGCCAACCTTTGCCATGTCACACTCGCATGTCTCCTCTTGCTATTTCACCCACTTCGAGATGGGAAGAGTGAGAGCAAGCCATGAAAACTCACGGCTGTGCGCTTTCCTTTGCGTGCTGGGAAATGGCTCAAAGGCTGGTCACATGAGGGCTTTTTTTTTTTTTTTTGACTGAAATGTGACTATTCTGTGTGTGTGCGAGCGTCCATACACACGTAAGGAAGGGTACACATGTTAATATATTAAT